>NC_044314.2:47249-347249 GCF_007474595.2 Lynx canadensis | reverse complement strand
CCAGAGATGCCACTTCACGCCCACTAGGATGGCTGTGAGTAGATTCAAAGGGTCAGATTACTACATGTGTGGTCAAGGACGAGTAGATTCAAGGTCAAGGACATGGAGGCGTTGGAGCCCTCGTGCACTGCTGGTGGAGAGGTGGAACGCTGCAGCCACTTTGGAAACCAGTTTGACAGTTCCCCAATAAAATCGGGAATTACCATTTGACCAGAGAATATCAGTCTTGACTATATGCCCAAGAGAACGAACACGTATGTCCACACAGGACCTTGGACCGAAACATTGGTGGCAGCGTTATTCATGATCGCCAAAATGGGGGAAACAACTTGTGTGGCCATCAACTGAAGAATGGATAGACAAAATATGGCACAGCCATGCAATGGAGTATTAGTTGGTCACAAGTAAACTACTGATGTGGGCTACAACATGGTGAACCCTGGGAAAACGTCAGGGTAAGGGAAGAGGCTAGAGCTACATATTGTGGTGATCCATTCATAGGAAATATCCAGACTAGGCGTAGGACAGAGAGTAGATTAGTGTTGCTTGAGACTAGAGGAGGGGAGGGGGTGCGGTGGTAGCTAATGGGAATGGGGTTTTCTTCTTGAGATGATGAAAGCGTTCTAAAACTGTGATGTTTGGGGGCGCCTGGGTGGCGCAGTCGGTTGAGCGTCCGACTTCCAGCCAGGTCACGATCTCGCGGTCCGTGAGTTCGAGCCCGCGTCGGGCTCTGGGCTGATGGCTCAGAGCCTGGAGCCTGTTTTCCGATTCTGTGTCTCCCTCTCTCTCTGCCCCTCCCCCGTTCATGCTCTGTCTCTCTCTGTCCCAAAATAAATAAACGTTGAAAAAAAAAATTTTAAACTGTGATGTTTGTACACATCTGTGAATATACCAAAACCAATGAAGTGTGTGTGTTGACTGGGTGAATTGCATAACATGTGAATTATGTCTTATTGATAAAGCTTTATTGCTATTAACAAAAAAATAAGCAAAAAAAATTACACTCCACATTTGTAAACTTACTCTGTACTTGCTGTAACTTGTATTTATAAGTTGTAATAAGTTCATTCACATTTGACTTTAATAACTATCTTTTTCACTGGAAGTGCTTTGTGACTGCAATATAGTTGAATTTATAATAGTTTGGCCTCTTCATTCCAAGTTTCTATCTTATCATTATGTACCTACTGTTTACCTTGCCCAGAACTAAGTGATTTGCAAAACCATTTGCCAACCACCTGCGAGGTGGATAGTTTGTAGAGAAGGAAATTAAAGCTTAGGTTGCCCCAAAGTACAACTCCTTACACAGGGGCGTGAATTCAAACCTAGATCTGCATGGCTACCGAAACGTGCCTCATCACTGCACCAGGTTGTTTTATTCAAGTTGAAATTAGCTAGTGCAGAAAGTATACCAGTACCCTTGGTTCTCTGAATCTGAATGATGTTTCTGTTTCCCAATCCCTCCCCAGGATGGCTTTTGTGCAAAGTCCAGGAATTAGTCGTGGCAGCTGACACAGAGGCAACAAGCCTAGAAGGTACAGAATATATTCAGGGACCCAGTAAGTAATCAAGTACCCCAGGGAAACCGACACAGAGGGAGATACGCCAGAGTGTTTATTGCAGTATAATTTGGAAACAGTATTAGTCCAGTGCAAAACAATTCAGAAGGCTATTACACAGCAGTTAGTGACTCAAGTAGAGCTACACACATCAACATAGATGAATTTGAAACTACTGACTGGAGAAGCTGGGCGCAGGATACTATGGTATGATGTCATTTACATACAGTCCTCAGACATTCCAAACAAAGATCCGAAACATTAAAACAACCGGCAACCTTGGTGTTTGCGGTAGCTTGTTACGTGTGGGTCCCTAGACTGCCTTTTTTCTAACTTCTGATCCTATGCAGAGGAGAGAGGAGTTGCTCAGAGCACTGACAAAAATCAAAGCTACAACCACTCTAAAACCACACCACTGATATTTCTAAAATCTGCACCCTAATGTCGTTTCTCAAGCTGCTCAGTTAAAATATAGGATGTGTTCGTGGCCTCACCAGGTTCTTTTCTTTTTTTTAATTTGTTGTTAATGTCTGTTTATTTTTGAGAGAGACAGAGCCTTTTTCAGATCCTCTGAGTCCCTCTGTCTCCCCCCCTTCTGTGCTCTCTCTCAAATATAAACATTTTAAAAAATATTTAGGGCGCCTGGGTAGCTCGTCGGTAAGCGTCCAACTTCAGCCTCAGGTCATGATCTCACAGTTCGTGGGTTCAGGCCCCGCATCCGGCTCTGTGCTGACAGCTCAGAGCCTGGAGCCTGCTTCAGATTCTGTGTTTCCCTCTCTCTGCCCCTCGCCGACTATGCTCTATCTCTCAAAAATAAATAAAAATTTTAAAAATATATTTTAAAAAAGTCTATGGTGATAGGTCAGGCAAGAGACCATAGTTGTAAAGAAAGGAAATTAGGGGCGCCTGGGTGGCTCGGTGAGTTCAGCTTCTGACTTTGGGTCAGGTCATGATCACATGGTTTGTGTGTTTGAGCCCTGAATCCACCTCAGTGCTGACAGCAGAGAGCCTGCTTGGGATTGTCTCTCTTCCTCCTCTTCTGCCCCTCCCCCACTTGTGCTTTCCTCTCTCTCAAAAATAAGTAAATAAACTTTAAAAAACAAAAAGGAAATTAAATGTGAGAATTAAACCTTCAGAACAATTGCATCCGGAAATGCTGCCCTTACAAAGTTAGCCCTTTGTTATTAAGCTTGGTGGTCTCATAAGTTCAAAAATTTTGTGTTAAATGAGTTTTAAATTGCAAGTATATGAATATAGCATTTGATACTGAATTCGCAACATTTCACTTAAGTATTCTCTGAATAAACTGCTTGCTACTGAAGTTCCGTATGCAATCAAGTTTAGATGGGAATAAGCATGGTTAAGCCACTGTAAACCCATGTGCTACGTCCCCCTTTCTCCTTATGGAAGCATTTGATTTCTTTTAAATATATGTAACAGGGTGCTGGAGAATAGCAATCCTTTATAAAAATGTTAGGAACATGTTGAAACAGGTATGATTTTCTAAAATGTCAAATAATCTCTCTAAAGGTTTGAATGAGTCATTGAGATGTTTAATGTCAGACTGTTAAAGAGGATCCACAAAGAAGTTAGTATTGTTTTGGACAGTAGTACTGTTTTTATTTATTTTTAAGTAGGACTCCATGCCCATGGTAGAGCTTGAACTCACGACCTCGAGGTCAAGAGTCACACGCTTCACCAACTGAGCCAGTCATGTGCCCCTAGTGTTTTTATTAGTTTAATAACTACGAAGTTTTCTTTTCTACCTACTTTAATCTCTTAAAAATCACTGGATTTTGAATTGTGATCTATGTTATTAATGAGGACTCAAATCTGTTTGGTTTACTTCAAATATATACTTTAGTTTCTGCTAAAATTATAATAGCAGCTAAAATGCTTTGAGATTTTTCACATAATCCAATAGAACTAATCATGATTTTAAGTCCCCAAGAATACTCAATTAAATTTTTTTTTAATGTTTATTTATTTTTGAGACAGAGGGAGACAGAGCGCGAGTGGGGAGGGGCAGAGAGAGAAGGAGACATAGAATCTGAAATGGGCTCCAGGCTCTGAGCTGTCAGCACAGAGCCCGACGTGGGGCTCAAACCCACGAACCGTGAGATCATGACCTGAGCTGAAGTCGGACGCTTAACCGACAGCCACCCAGGCGCCCCAGAATACTGAATATAAATGATGCCATTTTAAAACTTTGGATTAAAAAAGGAAAGACATACACCACTGTTGGGAGTATAAAATGATGCTTCATTTCTTAAATGCATTTGACTAATGTACTCGGTCTTCAGTCACACTTCTGACCCTAATGAAACATGCAGAGAATTCATGGTAACAGTGTTCCTTACAGCATTATTTATAGTAGCAAGATGGTGGGAAATACCGTCAATGTCCAAGGAACAGTCAAGGAAATGGTTAAATTATTACATCCATATGATAGAATAGTAGTCAGCCATAAAAAAAAATATAAGAAGTGTGTGAAATTTTCAGATGGAAAAATGTTTATGATATGAAGAGAACAGGATATGAGATTATAAACATCATCATCAACCATATATAGAATTGTATGTACAGAAAAATGTTTAAGTGGCTAATTCAATTTAAATTGTAGAATTATGGGTGGTTTTGACTTTTGTATGAAGAATAAAATCTATCTCATATGCAGGAATCGTGTTATTTTTACAATGAGAGCCTATTACCGACCCTGTTCTGCTTTACTTTGGCTCAGAGAGGCAAATTGGATAATTATTTGAAAACGTCTCTATATAACCTACAGAATAAGCTGAACTGTGATCTTTGTGCTTCTTCTTGGTGACCTCCTCCTTAGGAGCAGACTGGGCAAGGGTGGCCTGGGACGAGGCGGGCTGTTTTCCGGGGTTTTGTTTGGTTTGGAGAACATTGCTATCAGAATGTGTTTGGACCAGCCAGAGAACCATATGACTGGAAAAGCTGAGTTGGAATGCAGGTATTGAAAAAGAAATCTCAGTCACAAAACAGCTTATGATTTTTTAAAAAGATCTATCTAGAACTTAATTCAGGAAAAAGAGCTGACCTGATATAGCTTAAGCTTCCCTCCCATGACTTGTAAATACTAGGTATGCGTTGAAAGATGTTCTGCCATTTTAGAACCATCTGGGTCAAGTGGTTAATCACCTTCTAAACTATGTTCTTATTGCATTGTTCTTTTAATCTTTCACTTCATTAAAATGAATTTTTAAATTAAATAGTAAAAACCAGAACACATACTATGCAAATTGTCATTCAAAAAGTACAACTTTGACTTTATCATATTTTCAAGTCTTCAGGTCTGTAAGAAAAAATTTGAAAGAGGTAATGGTTGATTTATATACCAATTAATGCACAGTTAAATAACCTGGAATCCAAAGCTTTCAGTAAAATACCTTAATTTCCTGTAATTTAAAAAAAATTTTAATGTTTATTTATTTTTGAGAGAGAGAAACAGAGAGAGAGACAGAGAGAGCACAAGTAGGGGAGAGGCAGACAGAGAGGGAGACACAGAATCCGAAGCAGGCTCCAGGCTCTGAGCTGTCAGCACAGAGACCCGCATGGGTTCAAACTAACTGTGAGATCGTGACCTGAGCCGAAGTCAGGGGCTCAACTGACTGAGCCACCCAGGTGCCCCAATTTCCCTTAATTATTAAAACATTTTGTGGATAGGAAAAATTGAGTGTATAGAAAACCACAAATTTTTCACGTTTGACGGATGGAGTCAGTGTGGGTTCACAACTGCAGGTGAATAAACAGCACGTTCTCTTACCGAAACGTGACTCCTGCATCAGTATTCCACCGCGGTGACTGAGCACACAGTACCCCAGAGGGAAGCGCCCTGCTCCCTCCACCCACACACTCACCGCCTATCTGTGCCTAAGTAATTGCGGGAAAGGTGTTACAACGTCATTTAATGGGGAGACGGACAAAGTACCAGATCTATCGGAATATAGAACAGTAGTTTTTAACATCTTGGGTTCCCCACAACTGGAACACAGGTTTGAGGGGTGTGCACAATCCCCTGAGATTTACAGCACAAGCCAGCCCTGTGTTAACCCTGACCTAGTGCGACCAAGCACAACCAACAAGTACAGATTTGTGCAAACATCTCAGTTTGTTTAGGTCTTTTCATTTAGAAGGCAGTACCACTTTTAAACACACTTGGAGGTCTGACCTTCTCTCAGGCTGCGTGCACATCACGTAGTGAGGTTTCCACACCTACTTGATCACTTAACTTGATGCCTAATATTTAGTGGTTTCGACCAAATTTAAAACAGCAGCTAGATCTGAGTGATGGAGGGCAGGGACCTGGTCACCTGGCTGCCATCCCATGCCTGCAGTGTGCCAGATCTCTTCTGGGCACAGGGCTTCCTGCCCTGAGGCTCTCCTCTTCTCACTCAGTCAGCCCTGCAGGGGGGCGGGGGAGGGCTTGCTCGCCCCGCCTCAGGACTGGTGGGCCCGTCGAGGGAGCCTGATTGAAGCTATGTCTTCACCTCAGAGACAGAGCGTCCTCTGCAGCGTTTTACGGTGGCAGCGGGACGCAGGTTACGATTACCTTTGTTACCAGGATACGAGATGTGGGTATTTGTAAGTCGCTGATAGGTGAACTGGCCCTGATTTAGCAGGATTAAGTGGGGATCATTTGCCAGCTGACTTAGGATAATTATAAAAGAGACAGTAAAACAAGGGAAACAAAGACACCTAATCGTTCAATGAGAATAACCTATTATTCTTATCTGTCAGAATAAAATAGACATAAGTATCTTAATGAAGTTGTGAACCTCCACATACAGCACATAGATACAGATCCAGTCTGAGACCTGAAGCCAAGCATTTACTCGGATCTTCAAGATTAAATGCAACATTCCACTGGAAAGGTTTGCATTGTGGGAGGCCAGGATGGACGGCCCACGAACCACTGAGAAACGGGTTGAGGGCTTAACGCCCGTATGTCTTCTTCAAATGGTTATATAAATATATTGTCTGAAACAGAAACCACGTCATAATCCCCAGTCTCCAATTCATCATGATTTGTGTTTTGATAGAAGACTAATTTGAGGGGTGGTTGTGAAAAGCACTTTAATAACATCCATTTTTTAAATAGTAGAGCTCGTCATTTAAACTGTACACTTTTGGGGCGCCTGGGTGGCTCAGTCAGTTGAGCGGCTGACTTCGGCTCAGGTCACGATCTCAGGGTCTGTGAGTTCGAGCCCCGCGTCGGGCTCTATGCTGACAGCTCGGAGCCTGGAGCCTGTTTCCGATTCTGTGTCTCCCTCTCTCTGACCCTCCCCCATTCATGCTCTGTCTCTCTCTGTCTCAAAAATAAATAAACGTTAAAAAAAAATTAAAAAATAAATAAATAAACTGTACACTTTTTGGGGCGCCTGGGTGACTCAGTCAGTTGGGTGTCTGACTTCGGCTCAGGTCATGATCTTGCAGTCTGTGGGTTCGAGCCCTGCGTTGGGCTCTGTGCTGACGGCTCCGAGCCTGGAGCCTGCTTCAGGTTCTGTGTCTTTCTTTGCCCGTCCCCTGCTTGTGCTCTGTCTCTATCTCTCAAGAATAGATAAACATTAAAAAAATTTTTTTAAATAAATAAACTGTACACTTTTTAAGGAACTATGACAAGGAGTGTTTCTCTTAGTCTATTTAGAAAAGAGCATTTGTAAATGTCTTATTATTCCTGAAGATTTTCCATGAAGTACAGAGGCAATAGTCCCCACAGTGAACAAATACGGGATTGTATTTTTCAAGATGAAAGCAATCAAAAGATATGCAAAAGACAAACATATTTAGTTTCCTAATAATGGCCTTACCATTTGTTCTTTAATAGAATTTTCAATCCCAGCTTGCACCATTAAGTCATTCACATTCTTCTGTAAATCTTCGATGCGATTTCCCATTTCTTCCAGTACAATGTTAAGGAGAATTTTACACAGGGTACAGAGCACCAGCCAGAAAGTCCTGAGAGATCCTTCAGATTGCAGCTACTCATCGAGCCTATTGATAAAATGCCCTGGCAGTGCAACACTTAAAACGAGGGATTCAAAGACTACGCGTACTAATACCTTAAGGTCAGTGCAAATTAACTATTCCCCTGAGGTTTTTGGAGTGTGTCTTTAACCTCTGAATTGTAAGCTCAGTTCTTTTTTCTTTTTTAATTTTTTAAAATGTTTATTTTTGAAAGAGAGAGAGGGAGATACAGAATCCGAAGCAGGCTCCAGGCTCCGAGCTGTCAGCACAGAGCCCCACAGGGGGCTTGAACCTACAGACGTGAGATCATGACCTGAGCCTCAAGCGGATGCTGAACCGACTGAGCCACCCAGGCGCCCCTTTTTTAAACAATTTCTATGGAACGAATTCAATTAGTAAAGTGAGCTCTAGCGCTCTAAGTCTTAGGACCGATATTACAGCTTATCTGGATTTGCTCAAACTGGAAACAAACATTTTACTCTAATTCTGTTTGAATTCATGTCTTAAAACGGCTGCTGAAGTTGCAAAACCAAACAAAACAAAGGTCAGGAGAGCCATATATAGTATCCTCGGTTGGAGACATTCCATGTGATGTTTGCAAGTTTCTGATTCCGTGGAAGTGCATAGATGTTATTCAGCAGACTACTCAGCTTTAGTAGTCTGTAGGCTCAGAAAGCCCCACTGGGTAGTATCGTGCATTGCGTCCTTGTATCGTATTGCTCTCATACAAAATGCCCTGATGGCTGGCCAGGCAGGAAGTAATGACCTGTGGGTGGTAGTTAATACACCAGGATATCATGGAAAGGCACAGTGTAAACACCAGGACATCGTAGGTCAACAATTATCCACTAATAGCAGACAAAAGATATTCCTTGATAATATTACAGTTCAAAAGCATTATAGTATTTGTTATAAGATAGAAAGGATATTTCTGAGGTTCAGAGTTGCAGTTAGAGCTTGAAAATGTTCTTGAAGTTCCTGAAATAGGTTTTCTGCCTGAAAAAAATGAACCATAAGACAATTGAATAAATATTTACTCTTGATGTAGGGCATTTTAGCATCATGGAATAGAACCTCCATATAAATATATAGTTAGTTAGTTAGTTAGTTAGATTTTGGACAAGGTGCCCAGAGCTTTCTATTCAAAGGCGAAGGAAAATCTTTTGAAAACAGTGCTGGGACAATGAGATAGCCAAACACATAACTAACTAAATAAGCAGAGGTACTTCACACCATACCCCAAAATTAACTCCAAATCATCATACACCTGCATGTAAGCACTGAAACTATCAAATGTCGGAGAGAAAGTATAGGAGAATGCCTTAATAACCTTGAGTCCCTCAAAGAATTCCTAAGTAGAGCTGAACCAGCCATCCAGAGCACACGTGGGCCTCACGTCTCCCCTGCACTCTGGGGTAGTTACCAGCTGGGGTGGGATGGCAGGATTTGTTGACCAGGCCATACGCGAGTATCGGTATTGTTGGTGACGGCAAGCCATGTTTGCATACTGCCTCCTTGTGGCTTACCAAGTGAAATCTGGAACCAGGGATAATTGCCTCCCCGCACCTGTCTCTGTCCCCATTTTGGAGATGAGAATACAGAGACGGGTATCAGTGCGCAACCCGCACGTGCGTATGAAGGTGCTGCGGCCTCTATCGGGAGCAGTTTCCCTTCAGAGGGTTTGGTGTTTCTGTTTCACTTTTGTCAAGAAAATGTAGCCTCGAGTATGTATAACGTCTAACAAATTCTTTTCAAGAAGACAGACTAGCGTTTGAAGTCGCTTCCTGACCCGCAGCCTGGCGCTCCTGCTCCGGGAGCTCCTCCCGGCGAACCGGAAGCGGGAAGGGGGGGGGCGCGAAGGGTTTGCGCCCCATGGGGGGTGGGGGACGCACAGTCCGGGAGGAGGTGCGGCGCCCAGACGGTGAGGAGGGTGAGGAGGGACGCGGAAGAGGGGAGGGGGGGCCCACTCACCGCGTCCCGCAGCGCGTCCCCGCCCGGGGCTTTGGGGCTCCGCGCGTCCATGTCGGGTGATCCGGGTGGTCCAGGTGGGTCGTGGGGAGGGGGGGGCAGGTGGCCCAGGTGGGTCGTGGGGAGGGGGGGGCAGGTGGCCCAGGTGGGTCGAGGGGAGGGGGGGGCAGGTGGCCCAGGTGGGTCGAGGGGAGGGGGGGGCAGGTGGTCCAGGTGGGTGGGGGGTGGCGGGGGGGGGGGGGAAGGTGGCTGTGGCGGATGGGCCGCACCTCACCCACACAGATCCCGGCAGCGATGACGGCGGCGGCTGCCGAGATGCTCGGGCTTCGGAGGCAAATACTGGAAGAGCCTGGATGTTCGTACTCCTGACCCCCGGACGCTGGAAAAGGGCCCAGAAGGGAATCCCTGAGCAGGGCGTGGCTGTCCGCGCCGGGCACCCTGGGTACCGGCGTCAGGTCCTGGGAGGAGGCCCCCCGGGGAGGTGAGGGCTTGGGGAGGTGGCCGCTCCAGCCCGGCAGTCAGCCCCCACCCCCGGGGGAGGGAGGGGAGACCCCGTGCAGGGAAAAGGTAGCTCGTCCAGTTTGACGGCTTCCCCTGCGCAGGACTGGTTTGCTTTGTTTTCGTTGCGTCAGAGACGGAAGAGGGTAGCTAGAGAGTGAGCATCATCTTTTTACTATTATGACAAAGTATACACGGTATAAAATTTACCATCTTTTAATTTTTTACTTTGAGAGAGAGAGTGCGAGCAGGGGAGGGGAAGAGAGAGAATCCCCAGCAGACTCCCCTCTGTCAACAGAGCCCCACGAGGGGCCAAACCCACAAAACCCGTGAGATCTTGACCTGAGCTGAAATCAAGAGTCTGACGCTTCACCAACTGAGCCCCCCCAGGCGCCCCTGACGTTTATCATCTTAGCCCATAACCATGTGCAGGGTGCAGGGGCAGGGAGCACCTCACGTTGTGTCACCAGCACGCACCTGCACAGCCCCTCCCCAGCCCCTGGCACCCATTGTCCTGCCTCCTGCCTTTAGGTTTCCTCCGTTTTTATGCAATGTGGTCACTTCTCTAGTGAGATCACGGAGACCCTGGGTGACTTAGCTGCAGTCTGCACGTGGCCTCTTGTGCACCCCCGTCCTGGGCCCATAACCACCCAACCACCAGCCAGCCAGCTCTTTAAATCTCCGCCATTTCTACGGCCAACTTTAAACCTAAGGACATGACCAAGTCCTGGCACACCGCCAACACTTGTGTCCCTGTTCTGATTTTACTGAAGCCCCGGAAGGAAGGTCTCATAACCCATTTCTCTCCTGGCACCCTTCAGGCCTGTCTGGATTGTGGCTCGTGGGTCACTTCATGGTGACGCCCAGGACCCTGTTTTTAGCAGGTACCTGTTTTGGTTATGTGTCTGTACCCTTCTGGGCTCAGAGCTCTGTGGGGCGGGGCTGTGTCTGTCTGGGTCACCCCCGTGTCCCAGGGCCCAGCCTCATCAGGAGAATGCACATCAAAACCGCAATGAGATCCTACCTCACACCCACTATGATGGCTAGAATCAAAAGACAGACAATGAGAGCGTTGGCAAGGGTGCGGCAAAGTTAGAGTTCTTACACACTGCTGGTGGGATGTAACGTAGCCCAGCCAGTATGGAGAACCTTCCGGCAACTCCACGGAAAGCTACACATAAAGTCGCCATATAGCCTTAGTTCTACCTCCAGGCATAGACACGAGAGAAGTGACAGCATACACGCGACACAGATGTTCACGGCAGCACCGGTAACAATAGCTAAGGGGTGGAAACAGCCCAGGAGGCCACCAATAGACGAATGCACAAAGAAAATGTGGTCCATCCATCCGGTGGAACGTTACTCAGCCATAAGGAAGGAAGGAAGCACTGAGGGGCGCTATGACGTGGGTGAACTTGGGAACTTCATGCTAAGAGAGGGAAGCCAGTCACAAAACTCCACATATTGTGACTGGCTTCCAGTTACGTGAAACGTCCGGAATTGGCGAATCCATAGAGGAGGAAAGCAGAGTGGTGGTTGCTGGGTGTTGTGGGAGGAAGGGCATAGGGAGAGACTGCTCAATAGTTAGGGGTTTCTTTGGGGGGGGCAAAATAGTCAAAAATTAGGTTATGATGATGGGTGCACGACCCTGTGAATAAAGTAAAAATCATTGAATTGTATGCTTTAAGGGGCAGATTTGTGGTATGTGAATTATGTCTCAATAAAGCTGTTAAAATAGCTTTTTAAGGGTGCCTGTGGCTCAGTCGATTAAATGCTTCGGCTCAGGTCGTGACCTCACAGTTTGTGGGTTGGAGCCACGTCTGGCTCTGCGATGCTGAGGGTCCCCAGCAGGGATTCTCTCCCTCTCCCTCTCTCTGCCCCTTCCCCCACTTAAACACAGGTGTGCGCGTTCTCTCTCTCTCTCTCTGTCTCTCAAAATAAATAAACTTAGTAGCTTTTTTAAAGCATGGCCGTGTTGCCACTTTTCGTGTCTTTCTAAGGATCTTTCAGGGCCTGAGGAGGAAGCCTTGCAGTAGGGACCTTGGCCCAGGGAGAGGGGGGTGGCAAGAGGTGCACTGGCTAAGCCCTGAGCTTCAGTCTCCTCTCCACGGATGGTTCCCAGGTGAGGAATCCTGTCCTACGGCTTCTGGTTTCTCTTTGAAGGATGTGGAGGTGGAGAGGCCTCACGCTGGGTGATCTCCGGGTTCTCCCTCAGCCACTAAGGACTCGGGGAAAACCTGCTCGGCAAGAGGGCCCAGCCCGGATTCTCTCACGACAGGACCCACCTTGTCTGCAAGGGCAGGTTCCCCTGTGGAAGAAAACGGCTCCCCAGACGCTCCTTCACACAGGGCAGGGCTGCGTGGTGCTGGCCACTTCTGACGTTCTGTGCAGAGCTAGGCTGGGGCGGGCCTTGGGAGCACCCTGGGAAGCACGGATTCCCGGGAGGACTCCCGGTGCTAACAGCTGGTCCTAGCTGGAGGGCCGCGTTAATGTGCACGTTCACACCCCGCGCGGGCTGTGCCTTCCTTGTTTTTAATTACAGACAGTAGACAGCAGGCAGGGAGCACGGCCTGGCCCACGGGAGCCTGGAACTAGACGCACAGAAGAGCAGAGGCTCTTGTCTCTGGGGCCACGGGCCTCTCATCTGCCTGTGTTTCTCTCCTCCAAGGAGCCTCTGTGAGGCTGCCCAGCCTGGCCTCGAGTGGTCTTCAGCCCGAGCTTCCAGAACAGCCTGGCCAAGGCAATTGGAACCCGCTGCGCCCAGCAGGCCACTGGGACATGAGTCTGAGAAAACAAAGACAGGCCCCCAGCTCAGAGGGTGGCTGGAGGTCTGGGTGGGTGATGGGGTTCTCTCCAGGTAGATCTGGTGGAGGCGGCCCGGCACTACCCTTGAGGGGACAGAGCCTCTGAAACTCCCACCAGAGTCTGAGGCCTGGGGGCTCCTAAGAAGGGAGGGGGCTCAGACCCAGTTCCCTCACTCAACTGGGAATGATGAGAAAGCAGAGGCAGCGTGATGTGAGGGCTTATGCGGTCACCAAGAAAGAGAACCTGTAAGGCATGTGGGAAGATTCTAGAAGTCCAGCTGTTAGGGGACCGGGTGGCAAAGACCTTGATGTGGTCGTGGAAATAGGTGGTTGTCCTGGAACGGAGGCAGAAGTCACCGGAGGTGGGATGCTCAGGGTCTGGGTGGTTAAAACAGCGCATCATTCACGCCACTCGGTGCCCTTCCTGAGCCCAAGAATCTACTTTTTTTTTCAGTTTGAGACAGAGAGAGAAAGAGAGAACCCACGTTCAGGTGAGGGGGGCAGAGGGAGAGAGAATCTTGAGCAGCCTGTTGTAGGGCTCAATCCCATGACCCTGGGATCATGACCTGAGGCAAAATCAAGAGTCGGATGTTCAACCGACTGAGCCACCCCAAGAATCTGCATTGGGACAAGCACATCATGTAATACCTTTGCTCACGCATGATGCTTGATAGTGTTGGGCCAGAGTGAAAGTGAGCTCGATGACTTTAGGGGAGAGGAAAAGAAAGGCTTAGTGCCGTGTTTGGGGTCGCAAGCACTTCCAAGTTCCCGGGTACTCTAGGGGTACGGAACTGGGAGACAGACAAGGTGTGTCAGCTGACTGGGAAGGGTAGGAAAAGTGTTATAGAAAGGGGAACACCCAAACGCTATTTCTGGAAGAGGGGCTGATACTTTTTATTTCCACTTTCTCATTCATCTCCACAATAACACACGCAAGGCAAATATTATTGCCTTACCACTTCACACATGGGGCCCTAAACTTCACTAAGTTGTTTGAGATTATAGTGCAGGGCCAGGAGTGGGGTGTAGCACCGAGAAAGTCCATCAAAGGATACTATCAACAGAATGAAAAGGCGACCTTCAGAATGGGCGAAAATATTTCCAAGTCATATATCAGATAAGGAATTGATACCAGAATATATAGAGAATTCCTAAAACTCAACAACAACAAAAAATAAACAACCTGATTAAAAATGGGCAAAGGACTTGAACAGACATCTCTCCAAAGAAGACGTACGAGTGGCCAACAAGCACGTGAAAGGATGCTCAACGTCACTGGTCACCAGGGACATGCAAATCCAAACCACAGTGAGATGCCCTTTCACACTCATGATGACGGTTATTATCAGAAACACAGAAACAACAGGTGTGGGTGAGGATGTGGAGAAACTGGAACTCGGGTGTATTGCTGGCCAGAACTTAAAATGGAGCAGTTGTTGTGGACGGTGAGGCAGCCGGTCCTCAAAAAATTACAAATAGAATCACCATATGAATCAGCGACTCCACTTCTGGGCATATGCCCCCAAAAGTGAAAACGGGGTGGGGGGGTGCCTGGGGGCTCAGTGGGTTAAGCATCTGATTTTTAAAAAAATTTTTTTTAACGTTTATTTATTTTTGAGACAGAGAGAGACAGAGCATGAACGGGGGAGGGTCAGAGAGAGAGGGAGACACAGAATCTAAAACAGGCTCCAGGCTCTGAGCTGTCAGCACAGAGCCTGATGCGGGGCTCGAACTCACGGACCGCGAGATCATGACCTGAGCCAAGGTCGGCTGCTTAACCAACTGAGCCACCCAGGCACCCCAGCATCTGACTTTTGATTTCAGCTTAGATCATGATCCCAGTGTCGTGGGATCGAGCCCTGCATCGGCTCTGTGCTGATTGTAGAGGCTGCATGGGATTCTTTCTCTCTCTCTCTCTCTCTCTCTCTCTCTGCCCCTCCCCTGCTCTCTCTCTCTCAAAAAGTTTAATAAAAAAAAAAAGTTGTTTAAAGTACATTTTTTCCAGCTTCAAACTCTAGGCTAACAATTCCAGGACCAAAATGAACAAACAAAAAAACATACAGTTTCAACTTAAAAAAAAAAAAAAAAGAATTGCAGGACCTGGGAAACCTGTGATTCTCTTTCGCCTTTGTGTTTTTAAACACACGTTTTATGTTTCTGAAGTGTAATCTCTCTGGTCCAGTGAGAACCTACTCAGAAAGTCTCTGAGAACCACCCCCCTCCCGCCGGAGATATAGGATCTGTCCTTCTACATCTAGCACCTGGGTGGTTTTCACCTATACCGGTTAGTTAGGGAGCAAAGTCTTACTCCTGCATCCATGTGAGACAAATTCATTAATATGGAAGCAAGCATCGCTTAATAGAAACCCACTTTAGGAATATTACATTTAAGGAACTAGGTTTGGGGAGAAGAATCCTCTAATGTAGCTGAGGTGGGGCATCCACAACATGAGAACACTGAAATGCGCCAGGAAACTGCAGACATCAGATGCTGTGGGTGACGTCTCGCTGGTCCAAGGCTGGATGGATCGGAAAAGAAAAGAGGCAGCAGAACATATTTATGAAACCAAGGACGTGTCCATTTAGCTTCCTTTACAAGCTAAAAAGGAAGCAAAGCTTTATCTCAATTGGAAACTAAAATTTTGAGAGATGAGAGCACCACTGTCTGACCAAATGTGAGAGGCAGTTCTGTGCCCGAAGCGTCAACGCCAGGGAAGGCCCAGGTGCCCCCGGCTCCATGTGGGGCCTTCACCGCAGGGCCTCACCTGTGCACGCTGCGGACCCAGGCGCCTGCAGCTGCTGCGTCAGGACAGGTCAGGGTGCTCTCTTTCGTCCTTGTCTCGTGTTCGTTAAAAGGGCTCTCTTATAGGTACCGATGCAGAATGCGGGATATGGGGCTCCCAGTCTCCCGTCTCTACCTTTGATATGTTTGCAGATTCTCATTTATAAAATCTGTTAGAAAAGGGGTTCTTTGGGGGTACAGATTTGGATACACAGATTTGAGTAGAAGGTTTCTTGCTTTTTATTCTAAAATAGCGGCAACATTTTCCTAATTTTGAATACTGTTTATAATTATTTCAGTTTCATAACTTTTTCATGTTTTAATGCAACATTATCCACTATTTTGTAATCCACTAATTATTTACTGTGCCATCTGGCCCCCTTTGTTTAAGTGTCCTCTCCTGGAAGCGATTCTCCTAAGCCGTGAGGACTTCCTGCACTGGGTGTGAATTTGAAAAGAGTGGCTCTCAAACCTGGCTGCACGGTGACCAGAGTCAGCGCTGTCCTATTTGTCAGTGCTCTGGGGTGGCTTTAAATGTTTTTTGTTTTTTTTTGTTTTTTTTGAGAGAGGGATCGAGCACGCGCGTGAGCAGGGGAGGGGCAGAGAGAGAGGGAGAGAGAGAATCCTAAGCAGGCTCCGCACCGTCAGCCCAGAGCCTGACACGGGGCTCCATCCCACAACGTTGAGATCGTGACCTGGGTGGAAACCAAGAGTCGATGCTTAACAGACTAAGCCCCCGGGTGCCCCTGGGGTAGCTGTAAAGCCTCCAGGGTTTCAGTGTGTGACCAAGTGTGCAAAAGCTGTGAGTGAGCAAAGACCTGGGGAAACAGGAGAGAAGGAATTGAGTTTAAGCCCTGCCCCCGCCCCCCCAGGCAAAAAGACCTTCACTGTCTCTGATTTGGATACAGACTAATGAGCCACTGTGAGTTGTCTACAATTTGAAACAGGACAGATTTTCAAAATATTGTCTCCTTTGTGTGCTCAAATCCGCCTTTGATTTATCTGGTGAATTTTTCATTTCAGGTGCTGTAATTTCAGCTCCAGAATTTCTTTTGGTGTTAGGTTTTCTTTCTTGTCAGTAGTTCACACACTGTCTTCTTGACTTTGTCACTCTCCAGCTCTTTGAGCATCTTTAAGACAGTTGCTTTAAAGTCTCTCTAGTAGATCTGACACCGGGTCCTTTTTAGGGACAGATTCTGTTGAGTTATCTTTTTCCTTTCAATGGGCCGAAGTCTCCTGTTTCTGTGTGCCTTGTGATTTGCTGAGCGCTGGACATTCGAATCTCATGATGCGGTTACTCTGGAAATCAGATTCTCCCCCTTCCCCAAGGTTTGCTGTTGCGTTGTCGTCGTTCTTTTCATGGTTGCAGGCTCTGTGCCGGGGTCAGCCTGAGGTGTCCATTTAATGTCTTCCCCGGTCTTTTCTGAGCCTTTCCTTGGACATGTGCCGTCGCTTCCTAACTTCCCCCAAATAGGCAGCTGTTTTTCAATGTCCTAGTCTTTAACGTGTGGCTCCCAAAAGGGGAAAAGTGGAAAACAAAAGGGGGATAAGAGGGCACTTATCCCCTTGAAGTCACTCGAGCTGGAGCTGGAGGGGTGACAGCAATGGCCGCCAGCCTCTGAGTCCGCACCTGTGTGGTCAGAGCATGGCCTCCTGCCGTTTGGGGGACGGGGTCCTTTTCGTCCACCTGGCTTCTGCGGGCTGCTCCAGAAACACGTGCCCGGCTGCCTGCCACATGGCTGGGGCGCGGGACGGGTAGGTGCTGCTGTGCTGCGAGCTGGAATGGACCAAAATCGACTACTTCTCCCGGACACGTGGCAGGCCTCGGGCAGAGTCCAGAGTTCCAAAGCAGTCCCATCACACAGGTTCCGCCCCTGCTGTTGTCATCTGGGGGGGAGAGATTCCCGGGGCCCCTGCTCTGCCGTCTTCCCTGAATCCTCTCCAAGGTTATAAGCACCTTAAAAAGAGTGCGATACATAATTCCAAATGGCCCCGACAAAGGCTTCCTCATTTCGCACCTTGACCGGCCTTGTGTCTGGTTTTTATTCTGGACTGGGCATCACCAGTGTGGCTGCAGTCTCCTCTCAAAACCCACCCCGAGGAGAATACAATAAAAAAGTAGCACTCTTGTTTTTTTTGTAATGTTTATTTATTTTTGAGAGAGAGACAGAGCATGAGTGGGGGCGGGGCAGAGAGAGAGGGAGACACAGAAGCCAAAGCAGGCTCCAGGCCCTCAGCTGTCAGCACGGAGCTGGATGCGGGGCCTGAACCCACGAACCGTGAGATCATGACCTGGGCCGAAGTCGGACGCTTAACCGGCTGAGCCACCCAGGCGCCCCTAAAAAGTTGCATTCTGTGTAGAGTAGAAATAAAATCAGTTCTGCTGTTTCTGTGGCTCAAACACAGTGACACGGTGCTCAGGAAACTCAGCATCTCGGGGTGCCTGGGGGCTTAGTCGAAGCGCCTGGGGACTTAGTCGGTTAAGCGTCCAACTCTTGGTTTCGGTTCAGGTCATAATCTCGGGGTTTCGTGGGTTTGAGCCCTGCATTGGGCTCTGCTCTGACAGCCTGCTCAGGATTCTCTCTCTCTCTCTCTCTCTCTCCTTCTCTTTCTGCTCCTCCCTTACTCCCTGTATCTCTCAAAATAAATAAGCTTAAGAAAGAAAAACCAGTGTCTTCCCATCAATCTCTTTAGGTGGAAACTCTGGACTTTGGCCTGGCTCTTGGCCATCAGTCCCTCTCCCCGTAAGTACCTGCTCCCTGTCCGTGGGTCACAAGTGTCTTGGGAACAAAACCCCAAACCTGAGGAAAACAGTTCTTTTCTTTCAGATGAACAATTCATCAAGTCACAGTCTTAATGAGGAGAGCCAAGGAAGCAATCACACGGGCTGGGGCCGGAGGGCCCGTGTTCAGCTCCCGGGAGGCTGGGGTGCCAGTTCCGGGCAGAGCACGGGGACCCCAGGAACGGCTCTAGCACACCGAGTGGGAGGGAGGGAGAGAAACCTGTGAGAAGGAAGAGTCTCGGGGACTTGGTAGCCAGTCGATGTGCATTTGTATTAAAATACTCTCTTCAGTTCAATTTATTTTCCTTTCCTGAATGGTTTTGCAAACGTAAGAATTGTGCTACTTTTTGTCACTGCTCAGACCAAGATCATAGGATTTAAAATACTTTAAGGCGTGTGAATAAAAACAGAAAACTAAAGCTGCCTGAAGCTTTTCTGGAGCCCACCCAGGAAGGCGAGTAGGAGGGAGGCTCTCAGGGGGCTGGAGCTGGGCTTCCCTGGGGTTTCAGCGGTCACATGACCCCCGTGCGAGAGGCCACATACCAAAGGCCACATGTCGTATGATTCCGTTCATAGGAAACAGCCAGAAAAGGTAAATCCCCAGAAACAGAGAGCAGATTGGTGGTTTCCAGGGGCTGGAGGGAGGGGCTTGGGGAGGAGCGAGGTTTTACTTTGTGGCGATGAAATGTGTGGGAACTGGACAGAAATGTGCGGGCAGAGCAGCGTGACTGCGCTGGCTGCCACCGAACTGTGTGCTTTAACAGTGCCGATTCTGTGTCGCACGAATTGTGCCTCAATTTAAAAAGAAAAGGGGAAGGTTCGTACGTAAGCAAAACCGCGTGCTTCTAGAGCTAGAAAGCCCCTTGTGCGTGGTGTGCACGCGTGCGCGCGTGCACGCGCGCGCGTGCACGTGGCTTGGACAGGCACTGGCTTCCTCGGTTCGCTCTGGTCGTGTCTCCCCCGGGCGCGCTGCTTCTCCCCAGCAGGGGCTCTTCCGGCCCAGGGAGCTTCCCTCGGTCACACGGAGTCTGCACGGACCGGTCGGCTTCCGCACCCCTTCCTCCCTTTCTTGACTGCTCTGTGACTTCTCGTTTCCTTCGCTGCTAATGCCTTGGGCTCATTCTGTTGTCATCTGTACTGTCCCGAAACAGCTCCCTTTGCAGAGTCCCATATTTCTGCTAAATAAGCTCATGGGACATCTTTTTTTTTTTTTTTTTTTTTTTGGTACAAGATCTCACATTCATTTTCCAGTGGATTCTTAGCCAAAGACCGTAAATGAGAGTCATGTTACAATTTCTTTATTTGTTCGTCTCATGTGTGGCTGCCATCTTATTACCCAGTTTTTGTTTGAAATGGTCTCTATTCCAGTTATTTAACCAAGTTTTGCTCGCGAGACAGCCTGGTATATCTTCTCTCTCTTATCCTTCCTGCTGATGACCCTCAGCCAGGCAGCAGGACAAGCCAATGACGCAGAATTTCCATTTCACTTTTTGAAAAGTAAGTAAAGCCCTTTCTAGGTCTTTGAGAATTTTTTTTTAAAGTAATCTCTACACCTCACATGGGGCGCAAACTCACGACCCCAGTATCCAGAGTCACATACCCCACTGACTGAGCCAGCTGGGCGCCCCAGTCTTGGGACTCCTGATATGAGCTCACCGGTGCTTCGAGCTCCGCACGTCCCGTGTCTGGACTCAGCTTCTGCGGATAACTGTACCCGCTCGTTCTGGGCTTTTTAGATTCGGTCAAATTCTGACTGTCTTCTCTCAGTTTAATTTCATAAGGGGTTATTTTTCTCTCTGAATGTTTCATAAAATAATTCCTTGAAAAAATTTATAATCATTCCGTAGACCTCTCTCGAGCTTTTCTCTAGCAGATTGCCCACCCGCATAGGTTTAGTTTCTTCAAACTGCAGTTACACCCTTGAGCCCAGCCTCTTTCTCAGAGAGTGCCTTGTTGGGTAGACAGTTCCCGTGTCCTTCACCCAGCCTCCCCTAAAAACGTCTTCCACAACCACAGGGCGCTGTCACCACCAGGGACCCAGGACACCAGGACATGGGGCACTGCTGTCAGCTACACTGCACACTTCATCCAGACTTCCTTCCTTCCCTCCCTCCCTTCCACTTTATATACTATCATCATCTGACAAATTTTAAGAATTGCATGTATTTCTCTGAAATATTTCACCTATTTTAGTGTTTATTTATTTTTGAGAGAGACAGGGAATGAGCAGGAGAGGGGCAGAGGGAGAGGGAGACACCGAATCCGAAGCAGGCTCCAGGCTTCCACTGTCAGCACAGAGCCTGACGTGGGGCTCAAACCCACGGACCGGGAGATCGTGACCTGATCCAAAGTCGGAGGCTTAACCGAGGGAGCCCCCCAGGCGCCCCTGAAGATATTTTAAAACAACACACACCCTCTGCTGCCCGGTCACTGATCTGTCACACTCTCGGGACAGTTAGGTTTGCATAAGAAAGGTGGCGAGGCGCTCGGGTCCCAACAAGGCGGTGGTGGCTGTCAAGCTCCCAGGTGCTTCATGAAAACCAGGCTCTGGCCTGAGCCCCGTGGGGCGTCACCGGGCACCTCTGCTCTCCTCCCCGGTGAGGCTCACAGATGCTTCCGAAGTAGGATTCATGAAGATCTCCTACACTGTTTTGGGCTGTTGTTTTCTATTTTCTCTTTGTTGACTAGTTCTGGAATGTTCCTAGCAGCAGCCTGTCAACCTTGTTCCCCTGCTGCAAGTTAGGGGTTTCATTTTTGCAGCTCAGATGCCCCGCGGCTGGTGTTCCCCTGGCTCTCTCTGGACCTGGGTCCTCACTTCCTCCTCTCTATGGCCCGTGCAGGTGGCCTGTCTCCACACCCCAGCAGCTCGGAGCTCCCGCTTTCTCCTGGTCTCACTGTAGGAGGACTTTCCATTTCTGCTACTGTTCTCAGGGATTTGGGGGAAGGGGAAATACTTGTCATGGGCTGGTGGCTCTGCCTGGACTGGGTTAGAGCCTTCTCACCAGGAAAAGCCATGCAGCTTCATGAGCAGGAGCTGATCGGGGCACCTCTTAGGGCCCACCCCTTTTCTTTCCTGTTTTTCTGAATATTTCCTCCCTTTTGCTATCCTTTTATCTATTTTCATGATTTTGATGTTCAAAACTAAAGCGGCAACAATGTTCCTGCGTGGGGTCTCGGCAATCTGTCAGCCACCTGGGCGTTCCTGCCCCAATGGCTGAGCAGGTCCTTGCAAACTCAAGGCTCTCAAAGGCAGAAGTAGGGCTGAGAAGGGTGGTGATACCCTTGACCTCTGGATGCCAGGGGCCTTTCCTGAGTCCAGAAGAGGCCAGAGAAGGCCTGGAAGGTCGGACCACCGTTCCCACGGCCCAGGGAAACGGGACAGGCAGTAGGTCTGTGGTGCTGGAGTGTGGTTCTGTCCTCCCCGTAGGCGATCTGCATTTTAAGAGCCATCTTTTAGGGGTGCCTGGAGGGCTTGGTCCATTAGGCGAAACTCTGGGTTCCAGCTCAGGTCATGACCTCGCAGTTTGGTGGGTTTGAGCCCCGCAGCGGGCTCTGCTCTGGCGGGTGGGGAGCCTGCTTGGGATTCTCTGTCTGCCCCTCCCCCACTCATGCTGGCTTTCTCAAAAAGAAACAAACTTAAAAAAAAAGAGCCATCATTTATGAAATTTAAAATCGTTGCAGAGCTGCTCTGCTGGTGGAGTCTTAGTGGGAGGTGCCAACCAGGTGGGAGCTGCGTTTGGTCCACGTCGGGCTGGGCAGACACTGCAGGGCTCACAGTGGCTCCTTTACGTAACAATATGGGTGTCGGTTTGAAAGATTAGAAGTGGGCTCAACTGGGTTTTTAGGAGTCCTCAGTCCGGGGCTTTGTGCAGTGTGTGTAGTGTGGTTAAGTGCCATTTGGGAAGTGGTAAGGTGGTGGACATTTCAGAATTCGATTGTATGTTACAGGAAGTAATGCTCACCTGTAATGAACAATCCCAGATTCCAGTGGTTGAGCCCAGTGAAACTCATCGATGTCACAGTCCGACATGGGGGCTCTGCCTCATGTTGTCAGTCAAGCGTCACGTCCCATCTAGCCGGGAGCCACATCCTAGGCCACATCCCGGTGGATTCTCCACTGTCTTGTTTGCACCTGGTCAGCAGGTGAAGGCAAGCAAGGAGGGTCCGGTGGAGGCCCAAGGGGTCAGGCCTGCAGGTGGGGTGAGTCAGTGCCCCTACCCTCATTGGCTAGAGCTCGGCCACTCGGCACCAGTGCAGGGTGAGGACACAGAGGCCGGTGGTGGGCCCAGCCTCGGCCACGGGTGGTGAGCTGCCCGAAGGAAAGGCTGAGCTCAGAGCACGGGCACACAGACGTTCTTTGCCCCACTCCACCAGGCGAGGGCTACGGCTGGGTCGACGAAGAAAGCCGGGGTGGGGGTGAGAGTCATCGGGGGACCAGCACCAAGTGCTCTGGGGCTGGCGCTGGAAGTCCGTGTTCCGGAACTTTACAACCCAAGTTCCTTGAGCGAAGCCTCCGATCTGTCTCCTTGCAGGTTTCCTGGACACGGGGGCAGGCACAGCAGCGGAGGGGGGCGGCCCCGCCTCTTCTCTGCCCGTGACGCTGACCATCTTGTTAGTCACTCCCTGGGGACTTCTAGATTCGCTTCCGGTGGTGGCTGTCACCATACACTGCCTGGCGGAAAAAGCAGACTTGTGTTCTCTCGCAGTTTTGAAGGCTGGAAGTCCAAAATCCGTTTTACAGGCCCAGGTCAGGGTCCTGGCAGGGCTGTGCTCCTTCCGGAGGCTCCTGGGGACAGTCCCTCCGGTGCCTCCAGCCTCTGTGAGCTGCCTGTGTCCCTTGGCCTGTGGTGGCCTCTGCTCCTTTGTCTTGTCTCCCGCCTTCTTCTTGTAGAGACACAGGAGATGGCATTTAGAGCCCACCTGGGTAATCTAGGGTGATCTCCCTACCTCAACATCCTTTTTGCAAAAGAAAAAAATTATTTATTTTGAGAGAGAGAGAGAGAGCATGAGTGGGGAGGGGCAGAGAGAGAGGGAGAGAGAGAATCCCAGGCAGGCTCCGTGCTGTCAGCACAGAGCCCAACACAATGCTTGATGTCACGGACCATGACACCGTGACTTGAGCTGAAATCAAGAGTCAGATGCTTAACCAACTGAGCCACGCAGGCGCCCTGCTGTCTCAAGATCCTTAATGTAATCGCATCTGTATTTTTAAAAAATAGTTTATTTCGGGATGCCTGGGTGGCTCAGTCGTTTAAGTGTCCAACTTCAGCTCAGGTCATGATCTCGAGATTCTTGAGCTCGAGCCCCGCGTCGGGCTCTGTGCTGACAGGTGGGAGCCTGAAACCTGCTTCCGATTCTGTGTCTCCCTCTCTCTCTGCCCCTCCCCTGCTCATGATCTGTGTGTGTGTGTGTGTGTGTGTGTGTGTGTGCGCGCGTGCGCATGTGTGTGTCTCCTTTCTCAAAAATGAATAAATGTTAAAAAATATTCAAAAATTTTTATTTATTTTTATTTTTTAAAAGGTTTCATTTTTTGAGTAATCTCTACACCCAACATGGGGCTCAGACTCCTCAACCCTGAGATCAAGAGTCACACACTCCACCAACTGAGCCAGCCAATGCCCTGCATTTCTTGTCCTTCTCCTTCTCCTTCTTCTTCTTCTTTTTTAATAAGGTAACATTCACAGGTTTCTGGGGATTAGGATGATATACTTGGGGGCCGTTTTCTGGCCTAGCACAATTTGGCTTCTTTTGTTTGCGGGAAGTCATGTAACACATTCACCATCTCAGATGAGCTGTCCTTCCTTCTCCTGACTGACCGACGGTTCCAGACCAGAGAGTGCCACTCGGATTCCAGACAGTTGGTGTTTAAAACGATTACAAGCCCACTCTCAGTCATCAGCTCACTTTCGGGGTGAAGTCCTGGGCCAAGAACGCAGGATTGTATCCACTTAGCAGGCTCTGAGACGCGCCCTGATGGATCCAGGGGCGTGGGCGGCTGGGGGCCGGTGAGCAATCTGCCCGCCTTTGCCAGCATGAACAGGACCAGTGGACGTGACTCCACGTGATGCAGTGAGAGTAGGAGGGGAGCCTGTCACTCCACCCCAGCCTCCAGGACGGAGTGGAACGCTCTCGGGCCTGCAGAGTTCAGGAGAGGCGGTTAAGTAGAAACACCTACTTCTTTTCTCCCAGTCTTGCCGCCACTTCCCTCTCTGTGTGTGTATTTTCACTTCCCTGTACATTCCTGCTGCTGTGTTCTCAGTTGTTCCCTGTGGATCCTCTGAGTAGCTGTGACTCAGAAAACCTAACAACAGCCTGGGACACTGGGGGGAAGTAAGCATGACCCTGTGCTTTAAGGAGGCGCTTCTCATCACACCAGGCTTGTTTGGGACTTAGTCTCAGTGAGGTCCGTGCTGTTCCCATGATTTCTCACAAAATCTTCCCGGTAGGAAGCAGGAGACCAGGTCAGACCTGCGGGCGGGAAAGCTGGCCGGCCGGGTGTGTGCCCCCAGGGCCACCTGCTCTCATCCACCGGGCCTTCCCTTTTGGGGTGTTTCAGGTCCCACCGCACTGAGATGGGAGCAGAACCCTGAGGCCCTGCAGTTCTCTGCCCTGAGTCCCTCCTGCAAGAGGCCTGGGCACACAGGGCTCGCTGGCTTCTCACAAGGGTCCTCACGGCTCACCATCCCACCGGGCATAGGGCTCCATGCACACCCAGACCGCCGGCATGCAGGCGCGGTGCACCTGCTAGGGCCCCTGGGGGCTCACCTCGGTCGGGGAAGAGCTCTGTGAATGGGCCGAGGCTGGGAAGCACTTGGCAAGTCAGGGAGCGGCATGTCCAGCACGTCCTTCGGTCCTTCGGTCACGATGTGTCTGAGAGACTGCGCCCCGACCAGAAGTCCCGGCTGCCGCCCTGGGCCTGGGGTACCTGCGGTGGGAGCGGAAGGCGGGCCTGCGGAGGCTTCGGGCACACGGTGGGCCTGTTTCCGCCTCACCGGAGACCAGGTGAGGTTCCTGACACGGCTCACCTCTGCACCCTGCTCCTCAGGGCCCCGCCCGCATCGGGACGGGCAGCCCCCCCACCCCCCACCCCCCGACTCCCCAGGTCGTCGGAAAACGAAGGTGCGGAGGGACCGCCGCCATCACCGGGGGCGGGGGGAGGGCAGACCCAACCCGGGCCCCCACGAGGGGGGTCCCCAGGCCTCGCGCAGACCTCGGCCGTGGACGGCACCCTGTCCTCTGCTCTCCGTGGCGGCGCACCGCGTCCACACGGCCCCTCGCCCAGGCACAGGTCGGGGGACGCGTCTGGTGCGTCCCTGGCTCTCGAGGCGCGGTCTCGCCACGCAGGTGTTTCCTAACCGGGGAGGGGCGGGCCGGGCCGGCGGAGCAGCATCGCCGCCGCGACCCCCAACCCACGACTTCGTTCTCGGTCTAGCTCCGACCCCTCCCTGACAGACAGGTGCGCTCTAGGACCCAGCGCCTCTCGGCCTGCCGCCTGGGTGGGCGGGTCCCCTGCATTGTGACGTCACTCGGAGGCGGGGCTGCGGCGCTGGGACGGACAGACGGAAGGTGCACGCAGAACAGACCGGGCGGGGCCGGCGCGGGCGCGGGTGCGGGCGCGGAGGGTAAGGGCCGGGCCCCGGATCCGCAGGCCGCGTGTGGACGCGGGCGCGGCGCGGGGACCGCCCTCCCCTGGCTCGGGGCTCGGGGCTCGGGGCGGGCGGTGGGTCCCAGGACTGAGTGTGTCTCCCCACCCCCGGGCCGTGCGTCCCACCCCAGACCGAGCCACCCCACTCTCCTGCTGGGCGCGCCCCCCGGGCCTGAGCGCGCCCCCGGGGCCGAGCGCGACCGCAGGGCTGAGCGCGCCCCGGGGCCGAGCGCGTCCCCAGGGCTGAGCGCGCCCCCGGGGCCGAGCGCCCCACTAGGGCTGAGCGCGCCCCCAGGACTGAGCGCCCCACCGGGGCTGAGCGCGCCCCCGGGACTGAGCGCGCTCCGCCCCACCCCGGCCGCGTGTTCCCGCTGGGACGCAGCCATCGCCCGCCCCCGGACTGAGCGTGCTTCCCAGGCCCGCGTCCGCCGCCGTGCGCCCCGCGCCTCTTTCCCCCCGCGGGTGCCGGTTCGCGTGCGCAGGGCTCCCGGAGGCGCCGGTGTCTGAGGAGGGGGTGGTGCCGCCGCCGTGAGCCTCCGCGGGCTTCCGCGAGCGCCCTGGGAGCGCGCCCCTCGCTTTGCCTCCAGGGCCCTGCGCCGGAGTTCACCTCCCTTCCTCTCTCGCCAGGCCCCGATGGTGGAGGACTGCACAAGGTAGCGGCGGCGATGTGGGGGTGACCGTCAGCGCGCGTTCCAGGACCGTGAGAGCGGAGGGCCCCCGGGCCAGGTGGACGTCAGTCGGGATGGAAGCAGAAGGCTTGGATTGGCTTTTGGTCCCCTTGCACCAGCTGGTGTCCTGGGGGGCAGCCGGGGCCATGGTGTTCGGAGGGGTCGTGCCCTATATCCCACAGTACAGGGACATCCGGAGGACTCAGAATGCCGAGGGCTTCTCTACCTACGTGTGTCTGGTGCTCCTGGTGGCTAACATTTTACGGATCCTTTTCTGGTAAGTTGGGAGCTTTCTGTGGGGGTACTTCCAGGGTGATGGCTTTCTCTTTTTGGGGTTTCGGAGTGGGGTGGTGGTGCAGGTGGCTGTACTTCCTAGGAGGGAGCTGGTGAAGTGGGCGGGACTGTTCCCCGGGGAAAATGGTGGGATTGGAGTGGAGAAACTTACTGTAGTCTCACGTCCGCGTCTTCATTTTCTGTCCTTCTTACGTTGTCACGTATTTTCCCACGGACTTCTGTGTGCTGGATAAGGTCCTAGACCTGGGTCCCTGTCCTTAGAATTTGCATGGGAGTGGGAAAGAGAAAACAAGGAATGAGTAAGTGATTAAGATGAAGAAAAAGGGATGAGCTGTAGGAAGGGGACATCACAGCCTGACAGGAAAGAGCATTCAGGGGTCATGTACAGGGACGGTGGTCCCCTCAGCCTTCCTGTTGTGTGTACGGTTTTGTTTTGTTTTGTTTTAATAGGAAAGTCAACTTTCTGGATAATACTTAAGAGACTATTTTTTCTTGCACCTCCCAGCCCAGCTTCCTCTTATTATCATTTGCATTCGGGTAAGGAACCGGAAATTAATTTTAACAGTTGCTAAAGCGAGACATGTTTGGGAGGGGGAGTTTTTAGAGGAAATGAAATGAGATCTTGGAGCCTCATTCTAAGACTAAAAAGGTCTGGAACTTTCCTTTCTACTTGGTGGCGCCCGGACCCTCTGTGAGCACAGATAGTGAAGAAAGTTGCTCCGGAGGGTGGGTGGGTGTGGAGGCCGGATAAGGGCACCAGGCGGGGGTGTCCAGAGCTCTGCTTCTGGCCCTTCTTTCTGACTTGTTCGTTACTGAGTAATCACGTTTTTTGCTAGTTCTTTTTCTTAAGTTTATTATTTATTTTGAGAGAGAGAGAAAGAGAGCGATCAGGGGAGAGGCAGAGAGAGGGGGAGAGAGAGAGAGAGTCCTAAGCAGGTTCCACACTGTCGGCTCAGAGCCTGGTGCGGGGCTTGAACTCACAAACTGTGAGGTCATGACCTGAGCTGAAATCAAAAGTCAGACTCTTAACCGACTGACCCACCCTGGCTCCCCAGCTAATTCATGTTTGAGTCCGCCTTACGGAGGTACGATTTTCGTGGAATAAAAGCATCCATTGTAAGCATACAGTTCGATGAGTTTTGACAACGCCCCCTTCCCGTCACCATCACAACCGAGAGATGACTGTTCTGAGTCCCGAAGTTCTCTCCTCTGTGTTCCATCCAGCCGTGGCCCCATGCCTTTGATTTGTGTCCACTGTGTGTTAGTTTTGCCCTCGTCCGGGGCTTTTAAAAGGTGAGCTGGTAAGTTAGCTCCTCCCCGGAGAATGTGTCACACCGCCAGGTTTGTCTCTGGGCCAGGCTGCTTTGAAAGGAGGGCCAGTGGGTGTGTAGTTTTTTCTTTGGCACAAGTTGAAGAACCCCATTTTGAAGATTCCTCTTTCTCCTTTGGGGACAGAGCTCACTCACTCCAGGGTGACACGTGGCTTTCCTTTTCTAAAATGGCTTTAATCCAGTCTAAGGTTGAACGGAAGCAGGTCCCAAAATGCAGTTGCCTCTGACACAGTTGTTAACCCTGAGCGCACTGGAGGGCGCTCAGGGAGCCCCTGGCCTGCCACCTGCCTGGTGTCACAGCGTTGGCCAGGAAGGGCACTTCATTAGGCGCTGGAGTGAGTTTTCTCTGGCAGCGGAGGGGAAGTGCCCGAGACTGGCTTCCCTTATGGGAAGGGGGGGCGGGACAGAGAGCAGTTGAGACGTCTTTTCCTTAAGAATACTCATCCTTCGGGGCACCTGGGTGGCTCAGTTGGTTGAGGGACCGACTTCGGCTCAGGTCGTGGTCTCGCGGTCTGTGAGTTCGAGCCCTGTGTCGGGCTCTGTGTTGACAGTTCAGAGCCTGGAACCTGCTTCGGATTCCGTGTCTCCCTTTCTCTCTGTCCCTGCCCCATTCATACTCTCTCTCTGTCTCAGAAATAAATAAACATAAAAAAAAAAGAGTACTTATCCTTTACGATTGCAGAGAAGAGAATAGGGTATCTAATCTATGTCCAAATACCTGGTTTGGAGAAGGCAGAAGTTAAACTAATTTCTTGAAAGCCAAGTCACCAGGGCCTCTGGATTTAACTGGCATTTAATGCGTTTGGACTAGAAGTTCTCCCTTCACTGCCGGGCCTGGGACTTTGAGAACGAGTGTGTGCTCTCTCCTAATTCAGCACAGGGGGCCTTTAGTGATTCTCAGTTTTGTCCACGGGCCAGCGTATTTCTGTGCATCCGATTGGTCCTTCCCCGGAGTCTGCACCCTGAACCGTCCTGGGTCACTTCAGGGGTCCTGTGGCTACCGTGTGAACCCCAGTGCTGCCTTCAGGCAGTATTCTGGGATGAAGGGGGGCTGGCAGAGGGTACTGGTCCCTCCTCAGGAGTCTCTCTGGCCTGGGCATGTGCTTCTCACATAGGGCAGTACTTGGATTTCACGGGGTGAACCCCAGCAGGCAGGCTGGGCTCCGCCTGTGGCATGTGACTAACATGTACCTCTCTGCCCACCTAGTCCTAAGACCCCACTCCTGGGCCTCCTCCAGGCTTCATGGGTTAGTGGCCCACATGATTTAATAGGTTTTAGAGGGTTTCCCATGTTCCAGACGCTGCAGATGCCACAGGGTTTACGCTTCAGCAGAAGCATTGTGTGGAACGTACCATTTACACACATACGGGTCATGGCGGGCGCCCCCTGAGGGGGAAGCAGGGTCTACACTGGAACAGTGGTGAAGTTAGAACTGAAGAGTGTGTTTCCTAGAGCTGGCTGAGAGCGTGGTCCTCAGAGCTCCAGGCTGGGAAGCCCCCTGCAGACTCGTGGAATGAGCTCGTGGGTGGCCCTGCCGCCCAGGGAGGCCAGCGGAGCTTGTAAACCCCAGGTTCCTGAAACTCGTGAGACCCTAGCGCTTTATTTCTTACAATTCTTTTTTTATGTTTATTTGTTTTGAGAAGAGAGAGAGAGTGAGCAGGGGAAGGGCAGAGAGAGGGGTACAGAGTTTCTGAAGCCAGCTCTGTGCTGACAGCAGAGAGCCCAACGCGGGGCTCGAACTCATGAACCGTGAGATCATGACCTGAGCTGAAGTCGGACGCTCAGCGGACTGAGCCACGCAGGCGCCCTGATTTCTTGCGATTCTTATCATCCTTTTGCAAAACTAGCATTCAGCAGATTATATTCTATAAAATGCTGATGTATAGGATTTTGCCTCTGTGGTGTCAGGAGAAGCCAAGAGACAGGCTAAATGATGCCTCGTAGCTCATATTTGCAGGCTTGAGATTCTGTAGAAGGGACGAGGAGGGAGGGGCCACGGTGCACGGATGATGTTGCCAGGCCCCCCCCAGAACTTTGTGCTTTGGTAGAGGTAGTTCTCAAGCTCCATTTGTATTGGATGAACACACTGCATCAGAGACACGGTAATGTTGGATCAGATGCGTAATAACATTGTATTGGATGCAGTGACGTATCAGGAACGTGGGCACACTTCAGCCATGTAGTGACACCGTATCAGATGTGGTAACATAGCATCATCTATCAGAGATGTAGCAGGGCTGTACTGGAGATGTATTAACACTGTATCAGACGTGCAGTAAACAAAGTAACTGAGACGTGATAACACCGCATTGGAGGCCTGCCTTAGCGCTGCACTGGATACGGCAACGTTGTGTCAGCGACGCCGTAAGCTGTTTCCGAGGTGTGGTAACACTGTATTTGGACATGCGGCCTGACACTGGATGGGAGATACAGGAGCACTGCCAGAGATACCACACCGTTGAGGACGTAGTTACATTTTGCTAAGGGTGTAGCAGTTGGCGTGACACAGGGAAGTAGATACACAACTTCTTTCGGCTTGAGCTTTACTCTGGAACTTTGAAGACCCGGAGAAGGTGATCTCTGTGGAAACTTTGGGTGAAATGTTGCCTGTCCCCTCTTCGGTGTGTACCTTCCTGGGGGGTGAGACCTAGGGACACTGCAGTTAAGGGAGAACTTTTTTTATTTTACTGTATTTTTTTTTTTAGTTAAAAAAATTTTTTTTGATGTTTTTATTTGCTTTTGAGACATGAGTTGGGGAGGGGCAGAGAGAGAGGGCGACAGGAACTGAAGTGGGCTCCGTGCTGACAGCAGAGAGCCTGACATGGGGCTCGAACTCCGGCCGTGAGATCATGGCCTGAGCCGAAGTCGGATGCTTCGCTGACTGAGCCTCCCAGGCTCCCAGGCGCCCCGAACCCTTTCAGAGTGGCTGCGTGAGCGGCAGGCCCTTCACCTGTCTGGTAGGCTGCCCCATCATTTGTTCTAAGAAAAAGTTGTGCCAACCCATATTGTCAGGGACAGGAGAGGGAAAAGTGCTGTCACGACATCCCCGTCAGTACAGATTATTAGCATCAAAGGAAGAAAAGCTTAACTAATTTGACAAGTAAAAAATGGTATCTTTGTATTTTAATTAGTTTATGAAATTACTAATGACATTGAACCTTGTTTCATATTTATTTTGTCTCTTGTATATCTTTTGTGGAAAGTTGTGCTTTTTGAAATTTTGTGTCTCAGCCTGTCTTCACCCTAAGTACTCACCTCTGCTCCCTCTCACTTCACTTTAAATGGTCTTGTTTTTGCTATAAATATTGAGTTCATCTGGATTCGATTTTTGGTGGGGTTTTTTTTTTTTTTTGATGTTTGTTTACTTTTGAGAGAGAGAGAGAGAGCATGTGCGATGGGGGAGGGGCAGCGAGAGGGGGACAGAGGATCCCAAGCAGGCCTGTGCTGACAGCAGCAAGCCTGATGTGGGGCTTGAACTCTCAAACCATGAGATCATGACCTGAGCCCAAGTCGGACGTTTAACCCACTGAGGCACCCAGGCGCCTCTTTAGGTGTGTGGTTTAAGGAGAAGTGCAAATCTTGATTTCTTTGCCCAGTTTTTCCAGTCATTGTTTCTGTTGAGTATTTAAAACATGAAAGTGGCCTTTCTCGCATGATGAGCTTGGTGTGAGAGGCCCCAGAGCAGCTTATTTATTGTGGTTCTTCCCGGCCTGCTTGGGAAGGAGGCATCTCCAGTCTTACTAGGCTGACATCTAGCTTCTGCTGGCCCCTTGTCTGACCTTCACCTGTAGATGAGTTGACCCCTGGGGTCAGCTGGGTAACCGTGGGATCCAGTTCCTAGAAATGACTAGAAACGTCCTTAGATAGTCCCCGGTGTTATAGTCTCACTCTACAGCAGAGATGAGGTGCAGGGGCAGTGGCTCACGGGTGCCAAGGGCCTGGAGCCCGTGTGAGCCTACGGAAGCGCCCCCAGCCTGTGCCTCTGACCTAGAAAGCCCCAGGGCACTGTCACCTCTTTCTTCTCGTACCTTCTCTTCACCCAGGCCTGGCTCATCAACCCTTTCTTGCTCCAGTCACTTAGCATTTCCTTTGCAATTCCTGAGGCACCTCAGGAGAGGCCTGACGAAGCAGCGGGGTCCCAGGTGAGCCGAAGTGACATCTCCTGGGGAGGCAGGAAGAAGCTGGTGGTCATGGAGCCGTCTGCTGTGTCCTGGCCCCTCTGCCCTTCCTGGACCCAGGTGGCATGGGCCTGAGCCTCTGTGACCTCAGGCCTGCTCTGTCCTTTGCTCAGAGGACATGGGCCTTGGCGTCAGGAACCAGTGCAGAATGCCGGTCCTGGAACCGGTGTCTGGAACCCCCACTCCGCAGGGAGCGTCTGTTTTTTCCTGGTTGCTTGACCTCCTGTGGGAGCCTCAGCTGGTGTGGCTCCCCTCCAGGTGGCACATTCTCACCTGCTGGGCCGGCTCACTGTGGCTGTGGTCGTGGCAAATCCTCATCGGAGGTGCTGTCTGCTCTCTCCTGAGAGGCAGGTGATCCGAGCTTGGCGGTGAGGTGCTCACAGACGTGGGCTTGAAGACGCCGAGTCGGCCCTGGAGCGGGTGCAGGGGTCAGTGTCTCTACCTTGGGGACATCGCTGTTTCTTTACCTTGTAGGTAAGACTTGTTAGCATAGGCACAGCTTCCAAAGACATGCCCTGGCCGGCGGGGAGGGGCTGCCTCTGGTCTCATCCTTTACCACGAGCCCGGCCACTGAGTTTTTGTCCCTATTTCTCATTGATTTGGTGCAGTCCCAGGGGTGGCCCCTCGGAGCTCTGCCCCAGCTCTGTGTTGTGGGCGTGGTCGGCCCCCGGTGAGCCCTCTCTGCAGGGGGAGCTGGGTGTAGGCTCAGGCCCCAGGGAGTGAGAGGACGTGGGAGGTGGGGCCCGGGTGGTGGTCTCTGTGTTTTCTTGTTTTCGGGAGCAGCTGGGAAATCAGACTGCAGGCTCTCCTGACTTAGAGGTGCTGACCGCCAGCCCCAGTTTTGGGAATACCCTTCAGGCCATGTTGTAGGCAGACCTAGCGGGGTTCCTTCTCCAGAGCAGCTGGGCTAGAATTGGGGCTGGGCCTTGAAAGAGCACGGTGCTGTGCCCTGGCCTTGTCGATGGTAGTCCCGCAGGCCTGCGTGGCCCGACCAACAGGTCACGGCTCTGGTGGTTCTGGTGGCCGTGGCGGAGACCCCGAGCTGCCCCCCGAAGGGCCGGGCTGTTCTCAGCCCCTGGGGTTCGGGTTCTGCCGACAGGCCCAGCCTGTGCTAGTCACTAGATTGCGGTCTCACCTCCTCGAGCTTGTGGCCGAGTTGGTGAGAAGTTCTGCCCCTGGAGGGAAAACCAGCAGGGAGGATGTGAGAGCCGGGCGGGGTCGGGGCCCAGAGAAGAGCGCGAGCCACTAGGCCTCGGCTGGGGGTCAGTGAGACCTGGGTGGGGAGGGAGATTGGACAGAGAGGCCTGGGTCGGGGGGGGGGGGGGGGGGGGGGTTCAGGGCCTCAGGTCGGGAGGGGGTTGTGCCTTCAGCTGCCTTCTCCTCTCTGGGGTGGGGGGGTGGGGGGTGCCCTGGCCCCCTTCACTGGTCTGCTCACAGCGTGGGCTGCTCTGGCCTGCTGACCCCACTCGTCTTCGTCAGGGGGCAGGGCTTCCTGTCATTCCTGGACTCCGGAATGCATCTTCCCAGGGCATCAGGTGGTCTAGGTGCCTCTGCAGGTGCCTCTGCAGGTGGGGTGTTGGGCACCTGGCTGTGCGGCGAGGGAGCGGGGAGTCCCGTCCACACCCTCATCAGCGGCTCCTGGGGAGGTGAGTGTGGCTTTTGAGGAGCCGTGCACATGATTCTGAGAGGTGTCCCCGCGCCCAGCCGTCCAGGAATGTCCCTGCTCACCCAGCTCTGTGCACCGTGGAGCCCGAGGCCGAGGCAGTCGGTGCCGGAGGCTGTGACGGATGTGAGAGACCCTCTGGGGGCTCAGGATGTGGCCGTGGGGGCCTTGGTCGGGACCTGGGCAGGGAGAGGCGGTGAGGCCCCTGGTGTGCGGGGGCCCTCCTGATGCCGTGGTCTCTTTACCTCCCCAGGTTTGGAAGGCATTTTGAGTCGCCGCTCCTCTGGCAAAGCATAGTCATGATCTTGACCATGTTACTGATGTTGAAACTCTGCACCGAAGTCCGCGTGACAAATGAGCTGAACGTAAAACGCCGTTTCTTTGCAGGTTGGTGATCTGCAACTTTGGGAATAAAGCACTAAATCAGCAAGCAAAGTCATCCTGTGCTCGTGGGTGAAGTAGGGAGCCGCGTTAGTGTTACCTGAGCAGCTTTGAATCCACCCAATGCTCGGTTGTGTGTAACCGATGTTCGTGTTTTCAGCACGTTAAATGTTTACTGACTAATCTCAGTGTGCCAGCCTCCTCTGTGATGATTACGAGGGGATTCTGAATTGGGACAGGATCAGGTCACAGAAAGATGCTGTCTGAGGAGGCAGTTTTATCTCTGTGTGTGGCTTGTACATGAGACACGCCCTTCACTTGTACCATTTACCTGTGGCTGGGGTAGCGGGGATCTTCTCACACACCTCACTGAACATTCACCCCGAGTCATGCTGCTGTGGCGCCAGGTGGGGTGTCCCCTGGGGCGTGGGCAGGACGGGTTACATGCTCGGCCCGCGCTGCTCCGTGACTGTTTGTGGCCCAGCAAAGAGAAAATTCTTCGCGTGTTTGCCTTTTCCTTTGAAAAAGCTCTTCCTCAGCTGATGTTCTGTGTTTGAACACGCAGGGGGTTGATGCCTTACTTCTGGTTTTCTTCTAGTTACTAAATTGAAGACAGCTCTCGCTTTGATTTTGTCTGAAATAGTGTGTGTTTATCTCCACTGTTGCTCAGAGAAGCGTTTTTGCTAGTTTGTTTACTTTGGGGACTCCTGTGGACTTGAGGTCTCGCCCCTGAATTTTATTCCTGACGGCGATTTTCTTTCCGTTTGAGCGGACCCTTTCCCCCTGTAGCTTCTGTCTTTAGAGACGAAGGTATGCTAATTTCAGTCTTTGTAGAAAATAGGTCAGCCTCCAGCTCTGACGGGTGGCCTGGACCGATTAGTGTCACGTCAGCTGTAGAGATCAGCACCGTGTGCTTCTGTTGTGTGTTTGTTCTTTCTCGTCTCTCCCTCTTGTGACCTGGGAAATCGCACCGGAGGCGGGGCTGCTTGTATCGCTGGTCCTTCCTTGAGAGCGGGCGTGTCCGGCCGGTCCCTTAAGAGGTGAGGGGCTGGGCCCTTTACTTGCTCTTACCTAGCAGTTTTCTCTGCTGGCACAGCTCCCGCCCGCTTCTGTCTGTGATCTGGGAGCCCCACCTTTCGTGTGCGCAGGGTCTCAAGGCCGGCTGCAGAGCGCCGGTGTGGGGGGCGTCAGTAACGGTCCTCCTGCCCCAGGGACAGAGGAGCGCCGGGAGCGGGCACGCGGTGCCCACAGTTGCTTGGTGTCCTGAGCCTCAGGCTTTGAATCATGAGCCTGGGTTTTGTGATCTTGTGCGAAATGGGGTGTAAGCTCGGATGAAGTGGGGTGCCAGATATCCTGCAGGTGTGCGAGCGTCCGGGCCCTGGACAGTCCTGGAGTTTAACATTTATGTGACCTTGCTGAAATACGGGAACGTAGGTACAGTGAGGGTGAGGCGGGGGCCGACCTTGTCAGCGGGAAGCCGGGCCTCTCTTCTCCTGTCCCGGGGGTTCGTTCTGTCTTGACTTCCAGTGCTCTATGTAGATTCTTCCAAAAGCAGCATTTCTCTTCTGGTTAACTAGAACGGGTTGGGTTAAGACCGTGAATCCCGGTTTCTAGGGATAGGGCTGCCATCTGAATTTTGGCAAGTAACCCTCTCTGTGATGAGCCAATTAATGGAGCCCGCTTCGCCCACACTTGGCAACCGTGGTGCCACCTCGCGGGACACAGGGGCTGCAGGCAAGGTGAGTGTGAGGCCTCGGAGGCGGGGGGAGGTTGGCCTGGACTGTCTGGGTGGACCCAGGGTCCGCCGGGCCCGTGGAGTGGAAGAGGAGAGCCCGTCAGGGATGGACGTCAGGAGGACGTGGTTCTGGCTTTGGACGTGGGGGAATGGCTAGGGGCCAAAAGCACAGCAAGCCTTTGAGGCTGGAACAGCCTTCATCTTCCGGCCAGCAGGGACATGGGGGCCTCAGCCTCCAGGATCCAAATTCTGCCAACAGGTTGGATGCACGGGAGGACCTGGGTTCTTGCCTGGAAACTTCAGAAGGAATATGCCCTGACTTTAGCCCAGTGAGACCCACGTCAGACTTCTGGTCTCCCAAATAGTGAGGTGATAAGTCTGTGTTGTCGGCCGCCGAGTTTGGGGTAACCTGTTATGGCAGCTGTGAGGTCTGCAGCGTCTGGTGGGTGTCTGTTGGTGGGCGTTGGCAGCTGGCCAAAGGGCTGGCTGGAAATCCGCAGACGTACAGGTGGGCGGGGCTGCAGGGGCTTTGACCTTGCAGCGGGAGCAGCGGTCTGCTGGTGACGGCCAGGACTGTGGGGGCAGTTGGCCTGCCCTGCCGGCCTCCACTTTGCCGGGGCTCTGGTGGGGTACGGAGGACCAGGCTCCTGACCCCTGGGCTCTCTGCTGGGCCCCAGACGGCCTCAGGGGGAGAATCTACCCTAAACTCCGCATCCTGGGATCGTATCCTGGGATCCGGGATACAGTGTTTGAGAGATCTTGAGATTCATACTTAATTGGGTTTTTTTTGATTTTTTTTTAATGTTTATTTTTGAGACAGAGAGAGACAGAGCATGAGTGGGGGAGGGTCAGAGAGAGAGGGAGACACAGAATCTGAAACAGGCTCCAGGCTCTGAGCTGTCAGCACAGAGCCCAACGCGGGGCTCGAACTCACAGACTGTGAGATCTTGACCTGAGCCGAAGTCGGAAGCGCAACCGACTGAGCCACCCAGGCGCCCCTACTTAATTCTCGAATGGAATTAGGGTTCCGTATATTTGCGTCTACCGTGTGTGAGGTACACAGCACACTCATCAGGAAGCTTTTAAGGAACCTGTGGGTTTATTTCCTCTCCTCTGCCGGAAGTGGGAGGGTAGGGTATGAAAACACCAACCAGTTCGGGCTGGGAAGCCCTGAGATCGCAGGAGCGGCTGCGCCCTGGGCCTTGCTGGGGAAGGCCTGCGGTCCCCGCTTCCTGGAGGCTGTCAGTGGGGCGTTGGGGAGGGTGCTGGAGGCACACCGAGCAGGCACAGTCAAGTAACTTACGAAGACACGTTCAACAGCCGTATTTCAGGGTTTCCATAGGACAGTCAGTCTAAAAAATAAAATAAAATAAAAGCTTAAATGTTTTACAGCTGTCTTTTATAAAGGTTTTTAATTTTGAAGGTCATCAGTTCAGCTCAGAAGTTAGGGTTAAAGAAACAACTGGAATTAAAGGAGAAAAAGCCGGTTGCTTATCAAATTAACACGTGATCTGTTATCTGATTATGAAGAGCAGTACCTGGTCATTGTCGACATTTTGGGGACGAGAGGAACGTGAAGTAAAAGCAAAGAGCTTTCCACCCAGCCGTCCAGAGGTGACATCGGGGGTTCCTTCCGTGCCCTCGCTCATACCCGGGGGAGGTCAGACTGGGCTGTGGGTCCGAGGGGGCCGGGCCCACAGGCTTCAGGGGGAGATCTCCAGAAGCTGCTGTGGACTCTCCGTGTGGCCGCACAGAGGGCGTGAGGTCCAAAGTGGCTTGCGTGTGCTGTATGTTTCCTTTTCGTCCCTCGTGTTTTTTCGTGGAGAACCTCGAACACACATGGAGTCGGGGAGAGCGTGTCCGAGCCCCCCCCCCCCCCCCCCCCCCAGTAATCACACCCGCCTCCAGCTGTCCCGAGACCCTGTTCACATCGCCTGCCTGCAGTTTTTGAAGCAAATCCCACACATAGTCTGTATATAGTTCATAACGGATCTCTAATAGATAAGGACTTGAAAAAGTATCCATAATACCATTTTCAGCCGTAAAAAAGTAATCCCTTAATTGTCAAAGACCCAGTATTTGTGTAAGTGTGCGGCTTCCTCCTCACTTCCCGATTCGGGGCTGGTTTCTGTCCGCGGGCCGCAGTCGAGGCGGCACGCCGAGGTCAGCCGCAGGTTCTCCCTGACGTCCCTTGTTCCTCGAAACGTGTCTGCTGTCTGCCCTGCACGTGGTGCCTGCTGTGCACCAGCCCTCCGTCTGTGGCCTGAGCGGTACACGCGGCGAGTGTGGGGATGCGGAATTGAGACCCCGGCCCTGCCGCCAAGCCACGCCTGCGTGTGGACCAGACTCCGCGGCTGCACGGAGGCGGCCCCGCCTGGCTTCTGCCACACCCCGTGGTGGCGCGTCGAGGCTTCCTGTCTCCGGGACGCCCTGTGAAACACGTTTTGAGAAGCTAATTGGATCCAGAGGTCTGGTCAGATCTAGGTCTGGCTCCTTTTTGCCGGACTGTTGTTTCTTCCACAAGGGGCACATCCCGTCACCTTGGCTGACTTTGGATGTGGGTGGTGGAGGGTGCCCCGTGCCTAAACCCATCAGTCGTGGGGCTGCAGAACACCGATGCCCCGTCAGCCTTCGCTCGGCTGTTAGCCACGGGGCTTCTCCAAAGAGGAACTTCCCTGGAAATGCTGTTCTAGCAGTGCAGTTATCCAGGGTGTAATTTATAAATTAAAGGCAGGTAATTGCTTCCTTCTCTTTATCTGCCAGTTCTCAGAATTGGTCCCTCACATCCTGCAGCTGCGTTCACGTTTGTTTTTCCACTCTTCCGAGTGTGTGGATGTGAACATATTTGATGTGTTCGCCTGATTGCCATTGTCGTGTCCCTTCAAGGCCCCGCGGACCCACCCATCTGCCAGCGGGAGCCTCTCCGGTCAGCTCTTGACTTTTCGGCAGAGACGAGTGGTCCCTCGGAGCCGTGTCCCTGGTGTGACAGGGTGCTCTGGGCGCGTCATCTTCTGTTCCTGCCCCAGACCTGGACTCGGCCGTTTCTCCCAGGAGCGCTTGTGGCACTGGGCTGTGGCATGTGGAGACCACGGTCTGGCCCCTGGGACAGCTGTGGATTGGGGGTGGGTTTTGGCTTTTTCAGTGGGTGGAGCTGGGAGATTCGTGGCAGATGAAATAGTTCAGGTGTGCGTGCTGACGCGCCCTGTGACCCTTCACCGAGCTCTTCGGTCGTGGCTCTGATCTTCCACGGGCCGAGAATGAAAGAGCCACTTGCTTTGTCCCTGCTCGCAGGGGTCTCGGTGAGGAGGCTCCTGGAACGCTGTTTTGTCGGGGGTCCCGGGATGACATGTTCTTACCGCCAGATGACGTGGCTTATCGGCTCTGGGAACGGTACCACCAGCGGCACACAGGGGCTCACTTGTTCCTTCTTCAAGAGAGAGCAATTGTCTGCGACTCAGTCACATTCACTCGACGTTTGCCCCAAGTCTCAACAGTCCGCTTCCAGAATGGAGGTGGCTGGGGAGGCGGGTGGGGGCACGGGGGGTGCTGCTCACGGAGACGGGGCTCTGTTGTGGGGGGCGGAAGTGTTCCAAGACTGCGGTGGTGGTCGTACAGGTCCGAACGTGCTAAAAACCACTTGATTGTACACGTTCAACGAGTGAATCCTTCATGATATGTGGTTATGTCTGCATTAAACTAAAAACTTGGGCGGGGAGGGTCACATTCCATTCCGACAATGAAAGCTGAGGACTCCCACCCCCACTCAGTACAATGTTTGTCTGTAAACCAGTCTGTATTTTCGAGGGCTTATTGATGTCCTTGGACGTGAGGCTACAAATCCTGAGCTGCCCTGTCCACAGCCACGACCCTGATGTAGGTCTTGTCTCTCCTTGCCTGGACCTCCGCCCGGTCCCCTGGTCTCTAGGGCATCGTGTGAGCCACCTGTGGCCATCGCCCCCCCCAACCCTCGCGCACTGCAGCGGCTCTCACACTGTGACAAAGCCCAGAAGCCCCTGGGAGCGGTTGATGGTCTGGCCTCTGGTCAGCTCACCGGCCCTCCCTCCTGCTGTCCCGTGGCATCCAGGACGGCCACTTCTGTCTGAGCTCGTCCCAGACTTCTGTCCCGTCAGGTTCTGTTCCAGTCTCTGTGGCTACTCCACAAGTAACCCCAGGCTTGGTGATTTGCAAGGACGCAGTGACGCTCACGAGTCTGGCTGGACAGCGACAGTGTGGTTGGCCATTTGCCGGGGCCCTGCCTCCCTCCCTCTTTCTGTGTCTTTCACCCTCTAGGTCCCTCCCTTTCTCTCAGTTGCTCCCGTGTTGGGGGTCTGCTGGGAGATCTTCACGTGGCCTTCTCTTGTGGCCTAAGCTTCCTAGCTTCGTCGCGGCATGGCAACCAGGTCGCAAGGGGAGCGTGAGAGGGAACCAGGTGGAAGCCGTGTCTGTGCTCTGGTCTTGGGAAGCATGCGTCGCTTCTGCAGAATGGAGTGGTCACAGGCCCCCCGTAATCAAGGGGCGAGGACATGCGCGCCGCCTCCGATGGGGACGATGTGGACACGTTGCTGAGGCTGTTTCTGGACCTCGGTGCCTGGAGTGGGTGTTCACAGATGCCTGAAAGTATGTGATTGTGGACGATGCCCCCTGGTCTCTCAGCCTGGGGACTGGCCCTCCTCCCGTCTGTCCTGCGCAGAGATGATTCTCTAAGGTGTAGGCCTGATCTCACTGCTTTCTAGCCGAGAAACCTTAGGTGGCTTGACTCTGTCCTCCGGAAAGTCTGACACAGGGCAGACCTCCCACCCTGACCCACATCCCCTACCAGCTGCTGCCTTTCCTTCCCCCATCATTGTGACCCGAGAGGCCCCCGGCCGCACTCTCCGGGCCTCCACCCTGGCCTTGCCCTGCTGCCTGGCATGTTTCCAGCTTGTGTGCCGGGCACGATCGGGCCCGAGGCGAGAGGGGAGACGGCATGGGTGTGTCTGAACTGCACCGGAGCCACGATGAGCGTCCCTCCCGCATCCCCTTCCTTCCCTCCCCTTCCACTTTGGGACCCTGATCTTTAGAGGAAGTGTCGGTGAGCAGTAAACTTGGCCTCAATCAAGAAACAGATGCAGGAAGCTGAGGAAGTCCAGCTGAGTCTGGCTATTCAGAGCCCAGCGGTTCCCGGAGGTGGTGCTGCTGGGTCAAGAAACCCTCAGGTGGGAGGGGCAGCGACTCCTGGTCAGCAGGGTCTGTGGGCATGTGCCGTCCCCAAGCCCACATAGCCAGTCTGGCATTTTCTTTTAGCCGTTTACTTGCAAAATGTCCATTTGTAGGCGGAGCCTGCCTCGCCTGGGGCGGATGACACACACCTGCCCCCCGTTCTGTGGCCAGGTCCAGTGCCTGCCTGAGTCTCACTCTTCCCACCGTGGAGGGACTCTGGCCGAGTCTTCAAGGGCCGCGGGCTGCGTCCTGGGCAGTGCGGAGCAGGGGGGGGGACTCGGGTGGGGCTGGGCTCCCTCCGAACGGAGGCCTCGCGTGCTTGTCTTGGGTGCTGTGGCGGGGCTCAGGGAGCGGTCAGGGTACCGCTGTACCCCCGATGTAACGGGCCGTCGCCTCTGAGCCGCACGCTTGGCCAGTTCACATGCTGCACTAGCTCCCTGTTCCCAGAGGGCATTTTGTTGAGTGTCCTCTGAAAACGGCTTTATCAGGCAGCCTTCTGAAGAGCTTTGACCTGGGACAGCTGTCTTGCAGTCAGAGCTTGTGTATGGACGAGCTCTTAGGGGCAATGGGGGTACCGCCTGCTGTCTCTGTCAGCAGAGCAGGCAAGCCGTGGGCTTTATGCCATCTCTGACCTTAGAAATTCAGTGAAAATGTGGTGACTTTTCGTTTTGGCCCGAGATTTCCTCCTCCTTCCCCGGGGACTTACATTGGAAGAGGGTAGGTTTGGAGGAAAATCACTCAGAAAGTAAACTTCCTCAAACTCAGACACCAAGATCTTGTCCTTCTTTTCCGGTGTTTCTTAAAAAAGGAAATGCAAAATGGACTGGGAGACACAGCCGCTTGCCCGTGTTAAAATCGGTCTGTTTTTCTCTTCTCTTCCTCCTTTCTGTTTTTCTCTCTTTTTAAATGTAGCTGCGGACACCCAGGATGAAGCAATCAAGCCCCCGCCCCGGCGGTCATATCTGGGTACGTACCACACCGCACGAGGCTGCCCGCCCGCTGGAGCCCCTGCTTCGTTCATTCTGTGCGGCTCTGTCCCCGCTCAGCCCTCACGGCCATGCTTGCCCCGCGCGTGCGCCTCATGGTACCAGCGCGCCCACGTCCCCAGCAAACTAACCAACACATGGCCTGCTACTGTTAAGCGTGAACTAGTTCCTAGAAACCTGCCCATTGTGTGTGTGTGAGTGTGAGAGAAAGAGGGAGGGAGGGTAGGAGAGAGGCGGGGACAAGGAGGTGGTCGGAGTTCAGGTTTCCGAACGCTTTTAAGTCTGTTCTTTTTGCTGCCGTGGCGAACGGAATTGTTTTCTTGATTTCATTTCGCATTGCATGTGGCTATCTCCTAGAAATAAAATAGATTTTCATACGTCGATCTCGTATCCTGCAGCTTCGTGCGTCTCGTTTATTGGTGCTGTTGGCTTCTTAGTGGATACTTTAGGACTTCTGTATGTAAGATTACATCCTCCGCAAATGGAGATACGCTTACTTGTTCCTTCCCAGTCTGGATACTTTTTCTTTTTCTTGCCTAATTACCCTAGAGTCCGAAATGGCTACAACGGTGAGCCTGGCCGAGCTGGTCTTGCTCCCGAGTTGAGCGAGACGGCATCCCTTCGCCACTACGTGTGATGTCAGCCGTGGGTTCTCACAGATGCCTCAGATTAGCGGAAGCAAGAACCTTTCTGTTCTGAGTTTGTTGTTTCGTTTGTTTGTTGTAGTCCTGAAACAACGTTGAAGTTTGTCTACTGCTTTTCTGTGTCTGTTGAGATGATCATGTGGTTTTTGTCCTTTATTCTACATTGACTGATTTTTGTATGTTGAACCAACATTGCATTCTTGGGATACGTCCCACCTGACCATGATGTGTAACCCTTTTTATAAGATGCTGGATTCTGTTTGCTAGTATTGTGTTAAAGATTTTTGTGTCCATGTTCACAAGAGATATTGGTGTGCGTGTGTGTGTGTGTGTGTGTGTGTGTGATGACTGTGGTTTTAAATTTTTTTTTTTCAACGTTTATTTATTTTTTGGGGGACAGAGAGAGACAGAGCATGAACGGGGGAGGGGCAGAGAGAGAGGGAGACACAGAATCGGAAACAGGCTCCAGGCTCCGAGCCATCAGCCCAGAGCCTGACGCGGGGCTCGAACTCACGGACCGCGAGATCGTGACCTGGCTGAAGTCGGACGCTTAACCGACTGCGCCACCCAGGCGCCCCGTGACTGTGGTTTTAATATCAGGACAGTACTGGCCTCGTAAGGCAGGTTGGGGATGGGAAGTGTTCCCTCCTCTTCCATTTTCAGTTGTGAAAAATTGGTACCAATTCTTTATTAATTAAAGTTTTTTGAGGTGTAATCGATACATGACATCACTTTCAGGTGTATGTTATTGGACGTTCGTATGTACTGCATATGTGGTGAAGTACGTTGTGAAATGCGTGTGTTGTACATAGTGAGTCTAGTTGACGTCAGTCATCTGACATGGTTACAAGATATTTTCTTCTTAGGATGAGGACTTTTTTTTTTTTTTTAATTTTTTTTTCAACGTTTTATTTTATTTTTGGGACAGAGAGAGACAGAGCATGAACGGGGGAGGGGCAGAGAGAGAGGGAGAGACAGAATCGGAAGCAGGCTCCAGAATCCGAGCCATCAGCCCAGAGCCCGACGCGGGGCTCGAACTCACGGACTGCGAGATCGTGACCTGGCTGAAGTCGGATGCTTAACCGACTGCGCCACCCAGGCGCCCCAGGATGAGGACTTTTAAGATCTACTCTCGCTAAGCCACTTTCAAATGTGCAACACAGTATTGTTTTTTGTTTGTTTGTTTTTTTAATGTTTATTTATTTTTGAGACAGAGAGAGACAGAGCATGAACAGGGGAGGGGCAGAGAGAGAGGGAGACACAGAATCTGAAACAGGCTCCAGGCTCTGAGCTGTCAGCACAGAGCCCGACGCGGGACTCGAACTCACGGACCGCGAGATCATGACCTGAGCCGAAGTCAGACGCTTAACCGACTGAGCCACCCAGGCGCCCCACAGTATTGTTAACTGTAGGCACATTTCTGTAAATTACATCCCCCTGGCTTATTTTGTAACTGGAAGCTTGTACCTTTTGACCACCTTCGCCCATTTTACCATCCTGAACCCCCCACCTCTGGCAACCGCCGGTCTGTTCTCTGCGTCCGTGGGCTTATCGTGGCTTTGTTTTGTTGTTGTTGTTGTTAGAGTTCCACATATAAATAAGCTCATATGGTATTTTTGTCTTTTTCTGTCTGACTTCTTTCACTGACAATGCCCTCAAGGTCCCTCCTTGTTCCAGTGGCAGAACTTCCTTCTTTTTTCTGGCCGAATAATATTCCACCGTACATATTTACATCACATCTTCTTAACCGACTGAGCCACCCAGGCGCCCCCACACCACATCTTCTTTATCCATTCACCTGTTGGTGGACGCTTGGGCTGCACCCACATCTAGGCTACCGTAAATAATGCTGCTGTAAACACAGGGGTGCACACATCGTTTTGAATTATTGTTCTTGTTTTCTTTGGATAAATACCTAGTAGTGGAATTGCTGGGTCATGTGGAGTTCTAGTTTTAATTTTTTTAAGTTTATTTATTTATTTGGTGGGGGGCATGCAGAGAGACAGAGAGAGACAGAGAGAGAGAGAGAATCCCAAGAAGGTTCCTCACTGTCAGCACAGAGCCCGACATGGGGCTCAACCCCATGAACTGTGAGATCATGACCTGAGCTGAAATCAAGAGTTGGACGCTCAACTGACCTGGCCACCCAGGCACCCCTGCCCTCCTTTATCCTTTACGATTGATTTCCTTTAGTTCTTTGAACATATTCATAATAACTGTTTTGAAGTCAATTCTGCTAAGTCTGGTAGCTGTTCCCTTTCAAAAGCAATTTTGTTTTTTATTTTCTTTTTCTTTTTCTTCTGTGTGCGGGCCCCTTTCCCATTTCTTTGCATTTCTCAATGTTTTGTTGAAAACTGTATTGCAAAATACTGTAGCAACTCTAGTTACTGATCTCTGACCCTGGCTGCGGGGAGGCTTGTTGGCTAATTTGTTAGTGACCTGGCTGGATGAGCGCTGTCTCTGCACCTCTCCTCCCCCAGGTGAGGCTGTGGTTGGTTGAGGCACTTGGTCCCCTCCAAGCCTCTGGGTGATCTGCCCCCACTGCTGTCACACTCACCTGTTAGCTCCTCTAATGGCTAGCTGATTGCTCTGTTGGTTTTGATGACACGCTGGGGCGTGCACAGGTCTGGTCCAGTTGAGGCCAGGCAGGGGGTCAGGGGGCGTCTTGAGGGCAGTCTTTGAGAACTGCTGTGTCCCCAGGACGACCCTCCTTGGCTGTTCGTGTCTGGTAAACGTCGACCGGGTCTCTGTTTCCCTTGTTGCCATAGTGGAGCTTCCAGCTTCCTGTAATTGCTCAGGTACCAGATTCCTCACTGTTCCGTCAGCGCCCTGAGGCTTGAACTTGTTCGTACTGTGTTCTGAGCAGAGGTTCTCCCTTTCGGGAGAGCTGCAGAACTGGCTGTTGTCACACCCCCCGCTTCCGGGACAGAACCTCTGAACCCCTGCTCTGGCGCCCGTGCTGGGGCGGCGTGCTGCTCCTCCCACCGTGGGACCCGTAAGCCCCGTGAGCTGGGTCAGGACGGTGCTCTCTGCTGGCTGTGCCCGGGGTGGAGTGTCCGTCCCGGTGGGCAGGGAGCCCTGACTTGTCTGCCCTTCTTGCCAGGAGGAGAGCGGGAGCCCAGCCGGAGGTGAGAAGCGTCTGTGCCCGCACTGGGAGCTCTGGCCGCCCCACCCGGGGTGGAGCTTTCGTCACGCGGGGTCATGTCTCAAACCCTCTTTTCTTTTTTTTTTTTTTTTTTTTTTTTAATTTTTTTTTTCAATGTTTATTTATTTTTGGGACAGAGAGAGACAGAGCATGAACGGGGGAGGGGCAGAGAGAGAGGGAGACACAGAATCGGAAACAGGCTCCAGGCTCTGAGCCATCAGCCCAGAGCCCGACGCGGGGCTCGAACTCACAGACCGCGAGATCGTGACCTGGCTGAAGTCGGACGCTTAACCGACTGCGCCACCCAGGCGCCCCTCAAACCCTCTTTTCTTAAGTAGATGTTTCTTCGTTGCTGTACAGCCATAGGACACTTTCCAGAGATTGTCAATGGTGGTGTTTTAGAGTTCACAGCGGTTCTCTTATTCTGCCGGGGAGAGCGTCTGCAGAGACCCTCACGTCGCCACTCTGTCCCATTCACTGGGTTACCCGACTGGAGCCCTGGCAGCCGGGATTACACGGGATGTTTCGGGCCAGGAGAGCACGGTCTGTTTTTATTTGGAGCTTCCCTGAAGGCTGGACTCGGGGCCTGGCCGCTTCTTGGTTGGTTTCGTGTTCATGTGAATAGGACATGTCCTCCGTTGAGTTTTTAGAGGTAGCCTTCAAACTGTAATTGTAAGTGAGGGTGCTGTTTTGACTTGGGGTAAAACTACGTCCCCGTCCCTCTGTGTCAAGGCCTCCCTTGCTCTTTCCGCCGAGTCCAGGGTGCTTGTGTGGAGAGTCACTGCTCAAGCACTTGTCTGCGGGACCGTTGGCCGGGGTGACCGGCCTCCTGCTGGACTGTTGGTGCAGGGCACGGGGCCTCAGCCTGTGGCCTCTTGTCCAGTGTAGGATGCCCACTAACCAGAAATTAGCAGCAAAAGAAAGAGCCAGAAATGCAGTGGGATAAAAGGAAAAGGCTGCTGCAGTTGAGGGGTGCCAGAAAGGCCAGCCCGTCACGGAACCCAAGACGGGCTCACCTCTGCTGGGGGGTCAGCCACGAGGACGTGATGGGCTTACTCTCTGAGAGCATTTTTCAGTGAGGGCCGGTGCTCCGGCTCACTGCTCAGTCGTGCTCAGCTCCCTCGGGTGGGTTGGGGCCTCTGGATCCCTGGATCTGTGTCTCACAGCAGCGGCCCGCTGGTCCCCTGGCCCGCCTGGTGGGGGTGGGTGTGGGCGGATGGGGCAAAGGTGGCTCGGTACAGTGAACCCCGGCTCTGAAGGCTGACGAGGGCGTTTGCAGTCCTACAGCCAGATGGCGCTGTTGTCTCTCTAACCCTGTTTCCCTGTCCAGGCAGAGTGGTTGCAAGCCACCTCCTCCCCTGCCCTGTGGCTTCCCTCCTGCACAGCAGGAGCCCCACAGCCCCTGTCCTGAGCTTTCTCTGGTGGCCCCACAGGCGCCACATGCCCCCCCCCCCCAGAGCCTGGCGTCCCCCTATTCCTTGTTGGAGTGTGAGCTCGGGGACGTGGGGTCGTAGGTCAGGGCTGTGTCCCTGTGTCCCTGGATTGAGCGGGCACTCGGCAGGGTCACAGAGACAAGCACAGGTGCTTGGGCAGGGGCGGGGGACGGGGAGCTTCCAGGGGAGCAGTGTGGTGAGAGCTGAGTGTCACTTTGACCCGGGGTGGTTTTGTTTTCACGGAGAGTTGATTTTTAAATATTTAAAACTTTTTTGAGAGACCGTAGAGTTAAGGTGGGAATCTGGTAGTGTGTTTTCGAGCTGTTGGAGAACAAGTTGCTGACTCGGTGCTTGGTGACACCCACGTCCTCCAGTGTTCCCTCTGGAAGGCAGGACCTGTGCCTCCATGGCCACAGCGCGGCCTGGTCCCGCGAGCCTGGCGCCTGCGGCCTCACCACGCCAGAGCTGCCCTCGCCGTTGGCCGTCCGCTCCCAGGGCTCAGTTCCGGACCTTTGTCCTGGGGGTCCTGGGGCAGCTTGGCTGAAGGTCCCCCGTGCTTCCAGTGCTGGGGGCCACGCGGCGCCGTTCCGCCGGCCCCCACGCCTCTGCGGGTGGTTTGTACCCGTTGGGGGACACTTTGAAAGGATGTAAAGAGCCCGTTCCCCCTCAGTCTTTCATCCTGTTCCCGTGTGTGACGGCCACGACAGGGACGCATGGCCTTGTGCCTCATTCACTGGCCAAACCCCGTGTCTGGTTGGCCTGCTGCTGGGTCCCCACGTCCCGTCACCTCAGGGTGCCGCGGTGTGTCCGGTGATCTGGACTCTGCTAGTGGGGAGCCGGCTGGGAGGGGGCCCGAGGGAGCGGGGACCTGAGTGCAGGGAGAGGCCTGGGCTGGCCCCGAGCCCCACCAGTTTCTGTTCTCTTCATCAGAAAGTGGGGATGGGCAGGTCCCCTGCTGGGCTCGGTGGGGTGGGAGGTTGGCGAGCTTTTAACCTCAGGAAGCAGCACAGCACGACTGCCATTGGATGGAGCCACGAGGGGTGAAGGCCACCTGCCGCCTGGGAAGTGGCCCCTGGCCGCGGGGATTTTGTTCGGTAGACTTTGTTTTTAAACGTAGCTGATGTTCAGTGCTCAGTAGGTGCCAGACGCTGTTTTAAGTCTTTTACGGGAAATCGGTCGTTTAATTTTCATGCTGGCCTGTGCACAGTGTGCTGTGATTCCCCCATTTTACAGGCACAGAGAGGTTGGATCGCTAGCCAGGAAGGCACACAGCAGTAAGAGGCGGGCTGGGGCCCCAGAGCCATGTTCACAGCAGGACCACGCGTCCATTCCCCCCCCTCCCCCCCTTCGCTGGCAGCCTTGTGTGTGTTTGCTCCTGGGTCACCCTGGGGCCCTGCACTCTCCGATGGGTGGGCTCTCACCATAGGTGCAGCCCCCCCCCCCCCCCGTCTGCATGTTACTTCTGCCCTCGGTGGTTCTCCTGCCGGCTGTGCCCCCTTCCCGCTCCCGCGGGGACCCCAGCCTGTGGACCCCGGCCTGCCGCACACACCGGGGCAGAAGCCGTGCAGTGTGGAGCCACAGCCTGTCTGCGGGATGGGGGCGGGGGGTTGTGTGCCCAGGCGCGGGGGACACCGATGGACCAGGCAGTGTGAGGGCCCACAGAGTGACCGCGACAAGTGGGGCGCTCGGCTCTGTTCCTGGCGCCCACCGCGTGCAGCGTGTTGTCTCTGTGGCTGCTGTACGAGGCCCTCTGGGAACCTGCCTTCCCCCCTTGGGCAATGGCCCTGCTCGCTCTGTAGCTGCCTGCCACGCGGGATCAGGGTGTCCTGTCCTGTAGGACAGAGCTAGCAGCCCCGGCCCGCCCAGCAGCTTAGCCCTGGCTGGCCCGCTTTACTTTGTCACCGTGTGTGTCGCGGACCCTGGGAGCGCCCCTGTCCCCTGGAGGGCAGCCCTCCATTCACAGCCTCCCCTTGGTTTGTGGGCATCTGGGGGCAGGGGCCGGGGAGGCCGGGAGCTGGGGTCCGGGACCGGCCACGGTGGCGAGAGCCCCCAGCACTGCCCGTGCCGCTCGGGGCACGTGGGGGTCTTTTGAACGTGGCTCGTGTGGAGAGCCCGTGGCTGTGTGGTTCGCAAGACTTTCTCCAACAGCTTCTGGTTGTGGTTGTGGCCTCTGGTGCTGGGCCTCCCTCCACCTGCGGCGCCCAGGCCTGAACCTTGGGCCCCCATGGTCTCTTGCAGTGTTTTTCCAGCAGGAAGGACTTTGCCTGCACCGGCGGGGACAGGCCACACGGGGGTGCTGGCGGGCTTCGAGGTCTGGGAGGCGCAGGGACTGCTCCAGGTTACGTAACTGTTCCGTCATTAATGGGGTCTGCGATGGAGCCCTAAGAGATGACCCGAGAGGGCGGGGGTCTCCTCCTCAGGGAAGGCTGGGGTCTCTGCTGCTCTCGTTCCCTGGGGTGGAATGAGACAGCTGATGAGGCACTGGTTCTCTCAGCAGCCTGACCACCAGCTGCCTCCCTGGGGTCAGGCCACAAGCTGCGGGGCTGCACTTGGCCTTGGTCCCTGCCTGGCCAGGCCCTCTGTGACCCCACGAGGCCCGGGGCTGTGTGGAGGGGCACCCGGCTCCCTCGGTGGCACGCTGGCTTTCCTCAGCCCTTGGCTGAGAGACAGGAGGTGAAGCTGCATTGGCAGGATCCCGTGACAGCACGTGGTCTCTGGGCCACCGTGGAGTCCCTCAGCCATGCGGAGGCCGGTGGCTGCCCCTGCCCCACCGGGGCACAGAGGAGGGGCCCCCTGCCCCAGTGGGGGTGCAGAGGAGGGGCCCCCTGCCCCGGCGGGGATGCAGAGGAGGGGTCCCCTGCCCTGACGGGGATGCAGAGGAGGGGCCCCCTGCCCTGGTGGGGGCGCAGAGGAGGGTCCCCTGCCCCAGTGGGGATGCAGAGGAGGGTCCCCTGCCCCAGTGGGGGTGCAGAGGAGGGGCCCCCTGCCCTGGTGGGGGCGCAGAGGAGAGTCCCCTGCCCCAGTGGGGATGCAGAGGAGGGTCCCCTGCCCCAGTGGGGGTGCAGAGGAGGGGCCCCCTGCCCCGCCGGGACACAGAGGAGGGGCCCCCTGCCCCAGTGGGGATACAGAGGAGGGTCCCCTGCCCCAGTAGGGGTGCAGAGGAGGGGTCCCCTGCCCTGACGGGGACGCAGAGGAGGGGCCCCCTGCCCCGGCGGGGATGCAGAGGAGGGGTCCCCTGCCCTGACGGGGATGCAGAGGAGGGGCCCCCTGCCCTGGTGGGGGCGCAGAGGAGAGTCCCCTGCCCCAGTGGGGATACAGAGGAGGGTCCCCTGCCCCAGTAGGGGTGCAGAGGAGGGGTCCCCTGCCCCGACGGGGACGCAGAGGAGGGGCCCCCTGCCCCGGTGGGGATGCAGAGGAGGGGTCCCCTGCCCTGACGGGGATGCAGAGGAGGGGCCCCCTGCCCTGGTGGGGGCGCAGAGGAGGGTCCCCTGCCCCAGTGGGGATGCAGAGGAGGGTCCCCTGCCCCAACGAGGGTGCAGAGAGGGGCCCCCTGCCCTGGTGGGGACGCAGAGGAGCCCCCCCCCCCCGCAGTTTGTTCAGTGGGAACTCCCACGGCAGCTGTAACAACCTCCTTTTCTCTGTGAAATGTGTCTTCGTGATCTGAGAGTGGAGTTAGTGCATGGAGGTTGAAGAAGGGGGTCTGTTATTTAAAAAACGTCTCCATGTACAGTTTACATACAAGAAAATGCTCCCTTCTAGGTGCGCATGCCCATCAGGGTAGTCACTGGGGGCACTAGAAGGGGGTTTTGTTTGGTCGGTGGGGGTGGTCCCTGGCGCCTGCCCCTCCCGTGTGCCGTGAGCCGTGTCTGCCCCTGGGGAGTGTAGACCGCGGGAGCCAGATGCTGTTCCTGGTTTCTCGTCGTTGGAGGAGCATCGGGGCAACTCCTGCTTCTATCGGCCAGTGAAGTGTTGGGATTCGAGGTTCTTGGGGTCCCATCCAGCTCGAGGGACTGTAATTCCCATGTGGTGGGTCAGAGGGCCCAGGGCCAGAAGGACACTGACCGGCCTCCTCGTCCTTGTGCTGGGCCCACTGGACCCTGTGGTGAGGGAGATGAGGTGCCATACCGCACACACACCTGTGCCGGTGCCCAGGGCCCCCTGGGTCCCTCTGAGACCGCGGCCTCCTGGCCGAGCACCTGTGTGCATGTCTCGGGAAGAAGGCGTGTGGGTGGCTTCACCACGAGGGCTGCCGAGGGTGGGCCGAGCTCGTTCTGTGCCCGTGGGTCTTAATTACCAGACGGCGTGACCTCATGGGGCGGCGTGGCATCCTGAGGCGCTGTGAGGTTAGGCCCTCGTCTCAAGGTCACACAGCTGGGGTGTGTGCATGCCCGATGCTGGCGTGGTGTCAGCACTTGTGAGGGACTGGCCGTGGCCCCAGCAGCAGGGGCTCCTCCCCGGAACACCTTTTCACTGGAGCTGGCTGTGTGCGACCCTGGCTGTTCCCTGGGGACGTGGCCAGGTCTGTAGGCCTGCCCGGGGGGCTGTGGCGAGGAGAGGGCACCCGTGTAAAGGACTTGCCCGGTGAGGAAGAGGAAGGGGTCGGTAGAAAGGGCTAGAGTTTGCTCTTTGGAAAACTTCACGGGTTCAGGGTCAGCAGAGGGGAAAAGGAGCTGGGGGATTCCTTCCACCTCTCGTACTGTCTGCGGCTCGTGTGGCCACTGCACGGGGCAGGCTCCTCTGGGCCAGCTGTGGTCACCTCGGCCAAGGCGATGCTTCCATCATCAGGGTGACCGTCCGGGCTGCGGAGGGAGTCCACTCCCGCAGTCAGAACAGAACTGACTCTAATTCTGGAGCCCTCGGCTGTAAAAAATAGCTTCTGTGCCTTCTCACACCACACTTGATGGATGGTGGTTAGAGTCAGTCCCTGGGAAGCCTTCTCTAACCTGATCTCCTGCCTCAGGGGAGGCCAGTAGAGACAGGGGGCTGGGGACAGAGGGGGTACTAGGGACAGAGGGGGCACTGGGAGACAGAGAGGGAGGCTGGGGACAAGGAGGGGGCTGGGGGACAGAGGACTGGGGTCAGGGGGGAAAGTGAAGACAGATGTGGTGAGGCTGGTGATGGGGGGGGCTTGGGTCTGTCTGAGCTGGCCTTGGGGGAGGGGCTGCCTGGGTGAGGGTAGGGAGGTGGTCTGGTGTGGCTGAAGCGTGTAGTGTGTGGGGCATGTGGGGTGGGGGTGTGACAGTTGAGGGAAGGCTTTACCACTCAGCCTGTCTTCTGGGGGGGGGTCCACTGGGGGCTTGTGAGGCAGTTAGTGTCACCACGGCCCCTTCGGGCTCCGGTGGGAAACAGCTTCCGGGTACAGCTGTCTGTTCGCATCTGGAGCCAGAGCCAGCATTGCGGTGTTTTTCCTGCACTTTCCTCCTGACTCACGAGCTTCCTCAAAGTGCCTGCTCTTTTCACGTGCGGCTTGCTCAGCATCCTCTTAGAAAGACCAGATCTCTTTCGTCGCCTTTGGAGCATCAGAACGCCAGCGGGTGAGAAATCGGGTCCCTGTGCCCATCAGGACGCCGTCTTCTGGTGCAGATTCCCTGTCCGCGTTCTCCAGACGGTGAACCTGGAGGGGGTGAGGCTGAATGGGAACCCTCGTGGGCTGCGGGCAAGGAAGGGGTCAGTCTGCCAACCCAGGGAAGCCACTGCCCTGACAGGTAGGGACTTCCAGACGTTTAAGTAATGAGGAATCCCTCGTGGCTATCAGCCGTTCTCCGAGCAGCAGTTAAGGGGCGGGGAGGGCTGACCGTGGCTGGGAGGAGGCTGGCCTGTCCCTCGCCCTGCACACATCTGTTCAGCGCTAAACTCCTTGCTTTCAAGTCTTGTCTAGAAAACACCCTGTGGGACCTAACGCATCCCATCTTGGTCGGTGTGCAGGTTGTGAAAATGCTGAGGGGGTGTGACTCGGGTTGGCCCTCCCGTGTCCTGTCCCAGCGCCTGGAGCGCGGGCTCCTTACCCGCACCTCTCCCGGGACACTCACTGCAGGTGCAGGGGTCACCTCGGGGGCTCCTTTTTTTTCTCAACTTTTTTTTTTTTTATTTTTATTTTTGGGACAGAGAGAGACAGAGCATGAATGGGGGAGGGGCAGAGAGAGAGGGAGACACAGAATCGGAAACATCGGGGGCTCCTTTTGAAGAGTGGGGCTGCCTTCCCCTGTGCCCGGGTACAGCACCTGTTTTTCCTGAGAGGGAAGCCAGAACTCTCTTTAAGTTTATTTTAAAATTTATTTTAGTATTTATTAATGAAATTGTGTGGACATAGGAATCTCTCAGAAGTGTAGAAAAAGTTTGGTTCTATCTGACACAGATCAGGAATCTGTACTTTTTAAAAAGCATCTTCTGTGTTCCTCATTGCAAATCTCATTTCATGCTTTCTGTATTTACCCAGTATTATCCTCGGCTGACATTTTTGCTTATCTAGTTCCCACTTTTCTCTCCCTACCGCTTGGTTTAATTCACTGCAATGTATCAGTTACACCTGATGGGTGCATGGGTTGCTGAATTTATTTTAAATGATCCAGGATACAAAGGACAGCACCTTATACTTGAAGTTTAAAAGAAGTATTTTAACTCCAGCATTAGAAAATATACTTACTAACATGGCTGTTTATATCTGTATTTTTCTCTATAAAATATCATATACATTAAAACTATTTTGTTCGCTAAAATTTGTCTTTTGAGGTATAATTCACATACCGTAAAATTTACCCTTGAAATTTTCTTGAGATAAAATTCACAGCAAATTCACCATTTTAATCACCTTAAAGTACACAGTTCAATGGTTTCTAGTACCTTCACAATGTTGTATTATCATCGCCACTATCTAATTACAGAACATTTCTTGGGGCACCTGGTTGGTTCATTCAGAAGAGCATGTGACTTTGGAGTTTGAGTTCAAGCCCCGTGTTGGGTGTAGAAATCACTTAAAAAAAAAAAAGGTTTAATTATGGAACGTTTCCATCACCCCAAAAAGAAACCCTATCCCTCCCAATGTCCCCCTGACCCCAACCTCGGGAAACCACTCCTCCGTTTTCTGTCTCTGGATTTGCCTGTTTTGGGTATTTCACACAAGAGAGTCATACCAGATGCAGTCTTTTGTGACTGGCTTCTCTCACTCAGCACCCTGTTTTCCAGACTCATCCATGCGGTAGCGGGCCTCAGGGCTTCATTCCTTCCCAAGGCCAAGCCAGATCCGTTATATGGATAGACTGCGTGTTGCTTATCCATTTCATCCATCGAAAGACACTTGGATTCTTTCTACCTTCAGGGATAATGCAGCTGTGAATACTCGTGTACGAGTCTGTACACGGTGCGTTGGGCACGCACATGGGAGTGTTGCTAGCCACAGGTAGCTCCGTGTTCAGTCGTTTGAGGAACTTCCAGAACGTTTTCCGATACTCCCACCAGCTGCACATTACATTCCCGGTTTCTCCATGTCCTCACCAAAAGTTTTTATGGTCTTGTTTCGTTCCCGTCATATTCGCTGTGAAGTGGAATCTCAGTGACGCTGTGATTGCACTTCCCTGACGACCTGTGATGCGGAGCATCTTTCCATGAGCTTCTTGGTCATTTGTGCGTCGTCCTTGAAAAATGTCTACTTAGGTCCCTTGCCGTTTTCTAAATTGTGTTGTCATTTTATTGTAAATCATATATATTCAGAAGGAATATTTCTTCTTCAACTGTCCTGGGAATGCTGAATGATGTTTATTTTATAGATCGTTAAAAGTGTTCAGTTTTTATTGGTGCTGCTGTCTTAGGAGATAAACCTGGGATGTGTGCGTTTTCCCCGGCAGCAGCCCTCAGTCTTCCCCGGGGTCTCAGGATAACTGCCTTGGGACCGGCTCGGTGCCAGGAGGGGTCAGGTGGTGGAGACTGAGCTGCTCTCTGGGGTCCCCTGGTGACGGCCGTCACACTGAGGAGGTGCTGAGGACACGCCCAAAGGAGGCTCTGCTAACTTCTGGAATCCAGAAGGCAGAGACAGTGGACGAGGCCCCTCTGGCCTCAGGTCTCTCACTGGGGAGTCGGGCCCAGGGGCCTGATGAGCCCCAGAGCTTGGCGCTCTGTGCGCACCCCACTCCCCTTGCCCTTTGCGGGAGCTTTGGCCCCGGAGGGGCTGACACACGTGGCCATCGGGCTGGCCCTGCCGGGCCTTGCCGCGTGCCCGTGATTGAGGCTTTGCGGCGGAGCCCTTTGCCACCGAGCGGTTCGTGTGTTTGCAGGTGGGTGACGCTGTGGTGAGAGCACTAGGGCACTACCAGACCTCCAGGTCGGCTCGTGTGCACTGTGCGCACGCTGCTGGGTGTACTAGTGCCCGGGGCCGCTGCCCTCATCGCGGCTTCCGTGGGTGCCATTTTTATGTTCCTTCAAGCTTCGGCTGTCTTGTTTTGTTTCCTTAATGACATTCAAAAGCGTGTTTGTCTCACACTCTTGGGTAAAATTACTGGTTGGGCTTAGAAACGGTCCTTCTCAGGTCGCTTCTGCTGCAGATGGAAATTCGATCCCTTCTGCCTTCATCTGGTGGTACAGGTGCAGGCAAAGTAAGCCAGTCCTGCCGGGGGGCTGCTAATCTGCAAAGTTTAGCGCAGGCAAGCTGGTCTGCACAGGGGCTGGGATCTGTGGAAACCTTCAGAGCTGCAGTTCTGTTGGAGAAGGAGTCTTTAGGGAAAATCCAGCCTTAATCTAAGAAGAGACTGCTGTGTCCTTCAAGTGTCGTTTTCCTTGTTAAAGACGTTTGTGCGCAGAAGGATCTGGGACAGCCCTTGGTAATCGGCGTTCTGCGCTGAAGTACCTCCTGGGTGCTGTTGGCAGAGACTTGTCCCTGGTGAGGATTGTCATGCAGGGTCCCCGGGTCCGTGTGGGACAGTCCCCTCCTGCGCTGTGTGTGGGGAGGGACGCCGGGCACTAGGGGTGCAGGTACCCTCTGCAGAATTTCTTGGTGGGGAAGAATCAGGAAGGATGGTGCTGCTGGGGGCCAGGCGCGCAGAGGGGGTGTGGTGGTGGGAGCGGCGTCAGGGGCGGTGTCCTCGGGGCCAGGGGCCACCCGGGGCTGCTTCTCATGTGTCCCTGTTATGTGCTCCGTGGACACGTGTTTGAGTGCTCTGCCCGTGAGCACAGAGGCCGGAGTCAGGGAAAACCGGGAAGCCCTCCGTGTCCTCGGCTGTCCCTGCAGATGTCCGAGTTGCTTGGAGGACCCGCTGCCTTACCAGAGGGGACGTGTGCGTGGGCCGTGATGCCTCCCCCTGTAACTCCAGGTTAGGAAATGGTCCCACAGAAAAGGCGAGGTCCCCCATGTGTGAGGGAGAAGGAATGTGAGCCCAGAGGCTCTGATGGCTGTTTCCCACAGAGGTGGACGTGTGTCCTGTGGTCTGGGGAACGTGGCTCCTAAGAGCCCCATGGCGGCAGGAGAGCAGCGAACTTGAAAGTCCTAGGCTGTGGAGGTGATGCTGCTGGGCTCCCTCGGGTGGCTGTGCGGCCTGGGGTGGGTGTCACCGTCACCATCACGTCACTGTCGCTGTGGGAACGACATGGGCCCCCACACAGCGCTCCAGCCCGCAGGCACTCGCCGCGGGGAGCAGAGGGGACAGGCTCGCATGGCAGGGTGCATGCAAGGGGCGCCTGTGGGCTCGGGTCCCCCGCGGGCTGGAGCGTGTCCCTCCAGCCACCCAAGGAAAGTGCCGTGACCTGCGGAGGTAAGGCCTGGGACCCGGCAGTAGCCTGGGTCTCGTCTTGGAGGGGGAAAAAGCTTCGGCAAAGCTTCGGGGAAAACTGCCGTCATATTCGGTTGACCGTGGGCAGGGCTCCGGAGGCTTGGGGCTGCTGTCACGGACGGACGGGCGCCCCGCCGCGGTGCCTGAGGACTGGGGGGCCCTGTTGCCCTGGTTGTGTGGCTCTGGTGCGCCCCCGGCCCCTGGAACCTTCTCCCTGAGCTTCGGGCAGCTCAGCTGGCTTTTCGCAGCTCTTCTGCGGTGTGATCGGTGCGAGGTGAACACGTGTTTAAAGTGTGCGGTTTGGGTAGGTTTTGACACGTGTTCACCATGGAACCTTCACCCGTGATCTGAGACAACGTGCTTCTCACCCCCCAAAATTTCCTCTTTGTAACCCCCACCCCCCAAGCAGGCAGCTCCCGTGTGCTCTCCATCACTACACATTCGTCGCCTTTACTAGAATTGGGCGTAAATGAAATCACATGGTGTGTGCTCTGTTTTGTCTGCCTTCTTTCACGCGGCAGAATTACCCTGAAATTTGTCCACATCGCAGCGCGCGTCAGTGGGTCCTTCCTCGCTAGTCCGTCTTGATTGTGCTGCCGTTTTTCTGCTTACTCACGGGGGGCGGACGTTTAGGTCACTTCCAGTTTTTGGCTGTTACAGACGAAGCTGCCGTGGCCACGTGGGTACAGGTCTCTATGTGAACGTATGCTTTCTTTTCTCGGGTGTGTACCTAGGAGTGCACGGGCTGGATCCCGTGGTAAGTGCGTGTTTAACTTTTTAGGAAGCCGTCCGCTGTCTCCCCAGCAGTGTGTGGGTTCCTGCTGCCCCACCCCCTCGTCTACACCGTGTAAACCTGTCTTTGGTTTTAGGCGTCTGTGGTGGGTAGTGGCAATCTCATTGCGGTCTTCGTCTCACGAAGGATGTTGAGCATCTTGTCCTGTGCTTGTCTGTCATCCTGTGTCTTCACGGTGAAGTGTCCACGTCTGCCAACTCAAAAATTGTTCGTCCTGAGTTTTGAGTTTCTTTATTAGTTTGGACGTAGGTCCTCCGTCAGACGTGTGGTCGGCAGTATTTTCGGTCGGTGCTCTTTTTGTTCCCTCAACGTTACCTTTGGCGAGCAGAAGTCTTTCAGCTTTTAAGAAGTCTGCTTTATCAGTCTGCTCTTTTGTGGGATTGGGCTTTTGGTGTCCTAGCAGAGATGTTTGTACGACTGTAGTTTCAGGTTTTACATTCAGATCTGTGATCCACTTTGGGTTAATTTTGTCTATGATGTGGGCACAGGCCCAGCTTTGTTCTTGCGTATGGTCGTCCAAAGACTATCTTTTCTCCACCAAGTTGCCTTTGTGTGCTTGTCGGGGATGAGCTTCTGTGGTGGGGGGACTCTGTTCTGTTGCACTGATTTGCTTCTCTAGCCCTGGGCACTGCCACATGTCTTGATTACTGTCGCCTGGTAATAAGTCTTCGGATCGGGCAGCGTTAGTCTTCCAACTTTGCTCTCGACGCTGTGCGTTTCTGTATGGCTTTTAGAATCAATCTGTCAATTTCTACAAAAAACATGCTAGGATTTTGATTAGGATTATCTTGGATCTTAGATTAGTTTGGGTAAAATTACGATTATACAGAAAGTGTTAACACAGCAGCCTCATAACTGTGGTCTCTGGAGAGGCCTGCTTGCAAAGGTGGCCCCTGGCTGGTGTCCGGGAACTTGCATTGTAGGAGACTTTGCTTCATTCCCAGAACCGGTGGAGTGGCTCTCTGTGCCGGGACTGTTGGCCCGACATGGTAGACACTGAACACCTGCTTCCCTTCTGGAAGTCTGGGATTTTGGTATGTGCCAGGCGGAGAGCGTCTACATGGCCGGCGCCCAATGAAAACTCCGGGCCTTGAGTCTCTGATGAGCTTCCTTGGTCGACAGCGTTTCACACGTTGTCAATAGTTCTTTGCTGGAGGAATTAAGCTCATCCTGGGTGAGTCCTTCTAGAACAATCGTCAGACCTGGGGATGCTCTGGGAACTCTTACACATACAACATTGAGACTTCTGGACATGAGCACTGTGTGTGTCTCCGTTTATTTACGTTTTTTAAAATGTCACCACTGCTTCCCTCCCAGTCTTCACGTACTGGTATTGCACATTGTCAGATTTATCCCTAAGTATTTCATACTTTTTGAGGGTATCATATATGGTATTGTTTTCTAAATTTCCGTCTCTTTTCTCTTGCTTACTCGCCACAGTGAGGCGGGTGTGGCGTCGGGCAGAAGGTGGCACATGAACTTGCCCTGTGTCTGATCTTAGGGAAGGGCATTCGCAGCTCCCCACGAGGACGATCGTTGCCTGCAGGTTCTGTGTGGGGTTGTTTTTTTCACAGGTTGGGGATGTTCCCTTTTATTCTTCAGTTGTTGAGGATTTTTATCAGGACCGAGTGTTGAATTTTGTCAGATGCTTTTTTTCTACATCTGCTGATGTGATCCTGTGTTTTTCTTCTTTAGTTTAGTGTGATATAGTGCATTACATTGGTTGATTTATGGACATTGGCACAGCCTTGCATTCCTGGGATAAACCCTACTTGGTCATGATATACTAACCCTCTTATATATTGTTAGGTTTTATTTGCTGAAGTCTGTTCAGAGTTTTTACATCTATGATCATGAGTGATATTGGCCTGTAGTTTTCTTGTAGCACCTTTATTTGGTTTCTGTGTCAGAGCAGTGCTGGCTTCATGGAATGAGTTGGGAATTATCCCATACTTGTCAATTTACTAGATGAGTTTTTGGAGGATTGTTACTTTTTCTTCTTCAAATATTCGATAAAATTCCCTAGGAAAGCCCTCTGTGCCTGACGTTATCTTTGTGGGAAGTTTTTAATTCAAATTCAGCATCTTAATGGATATAGGGTCATTTGTATTACCTTTTTCATTGGGAGCGCATTCACACCTTTTCTGTTTTTCCTAATCATTCTGGCTGGAGGTTGATCCATTTTATTGATCTTTTCCAAGCACCAGCTTTGGTTTCATTGATTTTCTCTATTTTTCTGTCTTCTGTATATTGGTTTCTGTTATCCTTCTTATTTCCCTTTATCTGTTTCTTCTGGGTTTACTTTGTTCTCTGCTCCCCCCCCAGCGTGCTTGCCCTCCAGTGTGGGCATCGAGGGCCATGCGTGCGGCCGCAAGTCTTTCCCAGCGCTGCATTCAACTTGATGTAGCTTTTTTGTTTCAGTCGGTTCAAAATATGTTCTAATTTCTCTTTCCTAATTTCTTTTTGAGTTCTCCTTCTAACACATTTATCTATCTATCTACTATCTACCTATCTATTATTTGAGAGACCATGCAAGTGGGGGCGAGGGGTGGAGGGAGAGAGAGAATCTTAAGCAGGCTCTCTGCTCAGTGTGGAGCCTGATGGGGCTTGATCCCATGACCCTGAGATCATGACCTAAGCCAAAATCAAGAGTCAGATGCTCGACTGACTGAACCACCCAGGTGCCCCCTAATTTTTTAAAACATTTATTTATTTATTTATTTATTTATTTATTTAGAGAGTGATCAAGCACGAGTGGGAGAGAGGCAGAGAGATTGGGAGAGAGAAAATCCTAAGCAGGCTTCACTGTGTCAGCTCAGAGCCCAATGTGGTGCTTGATCTCACGAACCGTGACATCATGACCTGAGCCAAAATCAAGAGTCAGATACTTAACTGAGCCACTCAGGTGCCCCTCTCTTTCCTAATTTTAAGTTTTCTTTCTTTTTTTTTTTTTTTTAATTTTTTTTTTTCAACGTTTATTTATTTTTGGGACAGAGAGAGACAGAGCATGAACGGGGGAGGGGCAGAGAGAGAGGGAGACACAAAATCGGAAGCAGGCTCCAGGCTCTGAGCCATCAGCCCAGAGCCCGATGCGGGGCTCGAACTCCCGGACCGCGAGATCGTGACCTGGCTGAAGTCGGACGCTTAACCGACTGCGCCACCCAGGCGCCCCTAAGTTTTCTTTCTTTATTCACGTGTTGATGGGCATTTGCTGTGGGTTTATGGTCCACCCTTACCTTTGTCTGCCTCAAGTGACATCCTGCCACCTGCACATGCTGCTGAGAACCTCACCTGCAGGGCGTCACTGACCCCTCCTGTCTCTGTGATTGTTTGGCATATCTAGCTTTATATATGCTAAAACTCTACTGTTTCTTATATTTGTTTGATAGTCAATTGTGTATCAAAGAGATTTAAGTTATAAGAAGAAAAATCAAATACATTTACCCATTTAGTTACCATATCTTAAAAAAATTTTTTTTTAATGTTTATTTATTTTTGAGAGAGAGACAGAATGTGAGCAGGGGAGGGGGGGAGAGAGAGAGAGAGAGAGAGAGAGAGAGAGAGAGAGAGAGAGAGAGACAGAATCTGAAGCAGTCTCCAGGCTCTGAACTGTTAGCACAGAACCCAGCACGGGGCTCGAACTCATGAACTGCGAGATCATGACCTGAGCTGAAGTCAGATGCTTAACTGACTGAGCCACCCAGGTGCCCCAATCCATTTAGTTACCATATCTAAACTGAAGATGTTAGATCTGTATTTCCATCTGGTGTTGCTTTCCTTCTGTCCAAAGGACTTCGTTTAACATTATACAGAGTCTTTAATTATCAAAAATATCTATATCATATAAACAATTAATTTTGGTTCATAAAGATATAAAACAGCCATACCTTTGAGTGAAGAAATCCTAACTCTGGTGAAGCCTTAAGATAGCAACAGGAAGTTAAAAAAAAAACAAAAACTAATGCATTTGAATTAAAGAAGGTATCTAATAGGTATTATTTGGTAAATGCGAATAATGTTATTTAAAGCCTGCTATCTATTATATACTTTGCTGAACTACTTAAATATCTATGTATATGATTTAAGTGTGCGTAAAAGACTTGGGCATTTTTCTTCCAGACTCTCTACATCATTCAGCACACAATTCAAAGTATTATGATGCATCCGAAACATTCTCAATTATAAAACTCTCAGATTATTGCTTTCAGCGCTAAGGAATAATTTTTCTTTTCTTTACAAGAACATTTAATGGTTGTGATTTCTGGAATACCGTTTTCAATATCTCAAAAATTAGAGTAACAAAATTTATTTTTAAATTAGGATTATGATTTAGAGGCAAGGTAGAAATTACTACTTATTTAAATTATAAAATAGAAAATAATAAAATCATTTCAAGATAATGGTGAAAGAGTTCTTGCCTAAGAGTCTCCGACTTATTATTTGGCTCTGGTTGTTATTTCAGGTTGAAACAGCATCACTAGTATTGCTGTCTTAGAGCATTTTGCTTCTGGGAAAAGCCTTCCCAGATTCATAGGTGTTGATCATAATGGCCCAAGCAGGAAGAGTTTTAATTAAACGGGGAATGAGTCCTGTAAATAATCCTGCATACCCATTCTTAGCAACAGTGTTCTTCATGATAGTTCACACTGACATATGCAGAGGCATAGAAATTTTATGACATTCACATATCCAAAGTTGTGTCTGCTTTTGTGTTTTTGCCACGTCAAAGGGCAAAGCTGCGATAGCTGCAGAAAAACCAGACGATGCCCCAGAAGTATAACCAGACAATGCGCTGGAAGTATAGCCAAGACTACCCCAGAAGAAAAGTGGATCATAAATGTTGGTTCATATAAACCAGATTTCACACACAGTGGCTTCTTTAAGACTTCATAATTATACCAGTACTGTGATCTGGAAACAATTCCAGCAACAGTTGGTATATGACTTTTATTTTCTCCTAATTTTGATTTCAGAAAATTAGTTAATTGATCATAGCAGGTAAACTAAATGACTGTGGCAGGAACTGCCATCACTAAAGTAGGGGGAAAGCCACTCCACAGGGATTTAATGCCTGGTTTTAATGAATGGTTTTCAAAAAGGCATCCTTTACACCATGCTTTGTTGCCTTCCGCTTCGCAAACACATAAATGATCCATAAGTCCATTACTCTACACAAAACATTTTCCTTTGGAGAATGGGTTGCATTGGGCTTGGAGTTGAAACTTCACAACATCCAGAGGAGTTACCATTAGTGATGTCAGGATAGCTCCAGCACGAGAGGCAAACATTTGTTGAAGAGGTGTCACTTTGATAATCTGTGGTCCCTGTGATTCAGGATCCATTATTTTTAACTGATTGAAGAAAAATCTGGTTTAAGTCTTTTCCTCAACTCTATGCTCCATTATTTTATTGTTTGTAACATCGGTAGCTGAAAATCTGGTGAAGGAGGGCAAGAGGTCCCAGCAACCCTAGTAGGCGGGAATGACCCTTGTAGCGGGTTGGGCTAGCCTCCTGGGCTAACTGCATTCACTATGTTAGGTCAACAAGGAGCCACAAGGACTCTTCACGGTAGTGGAGGGACCCGAAGCCACCGGCCTTTTTAAGCTGTTAAATGTGAAAAAAATCTTCATTATCTGCCTTCATGTTGAACAGTAGTTTCATTAGGTATAAAATTCCAAGCTGACACGTTTTTTTTTTCAGTCTGTTCAAGACGTTGCTCCCTTGCTGTCTTGTCTTCTACTGATGAGCAACTTGACATTATTCTTCTTTGTTCCTCTGTATGTAATATATCCTTTTTTCTTGCTGCCTTTATAATTTTCTTCTTATTACTGGTTTTGGTGAGAAGTTTGATTATGTTGTGCCCTGGTGTGGTTTTCTTCATGTTTCTTGTGCTTGGGATCCGTTGCACTTCTTAGATTTATGACTTCACGTTTCCATAAAATTTGGGAAGATTTTGGCCCTTTTTTTCCTCCAGCAATTTTTTCTGCCTTCCCCCAACCCTGAAATTCAGGGACTCTAATCACACAACTATTATGTGCTTTGAAGTTGTTCCACAGCTTACTAATGCTCGGTTGATTTAAAAAATTCTTTTCTCTTTTTTTTTAAATTTATTTTTATTTTTAAAAATTATTTATTTATTTATTTATTTTTATTTTTTTTAATTTTTATTTTTTTATTTTTTGAAAAATTCTCTTTTCTCTTATATTTTGCAATTTCTCTTCCTATGTCTTCAAGTTTCCTAATCTTTTCTTCTTCATCTAATCTGATATTAACCCCATCCATATATTCATTTTTCATCTCAGATGTTGTGATTTTTATCCCTAGATGGTTTTTTTGGGAGGGAGTAGAGTCTAAAAATATGTATATAATTTTCTGTATCCCAACCTAACTTTTGAACAAATGGAATATAGTTATAATAACTGTTTTGATGCCCTTGTCAGTTCTAACATTCATGTTGGTTCCAATTTTTTTTTGTTTTTTTTTTCCGGTTGGTCTATTTGTCTCTTCATTATAGATCACGTTTTCCTGTTTCTTTACGTGCTTGGTAATTTTTGAGTGGATGTCAGACATTGTGAGTTTTACCTTGCTATCTGCTGAATATTTTTAAGTTTCTATAAATATTTGTGAGCTTTGTTCTGGGGATGTGGTTAAGTAACTTGGAAACAGTGTGATCTTTTTAGATCTTGCTTTTAAGATGAGTTAGGTGGGAGCATTGCTCAGCCTGGGCTAGTTACTCCCCACTGCTGAAGCAATGTTCTACCTAAAGCCCTGTGAATTTCGAGGTTTCCCATTCTGGCGAAAGGAAGACACTGCTCCTGGCCCTTTGGGAATGCCGCACCCTGTGAATGCTTACCTTTTTCGGCGGTTCTTTGCCCGGTCTTGTGATCGGTGCTTGCTTTGTCCTGCAAACTCCAGCCGCCTCATGTCCTAGACCCAGCTCTGTCTTCCCCACTGTGGGTTTCTGGGGGCTTGGCCTGGTTCTCACTTCATTTTCTGCACCCTGGAAACTCCAGGCCGAACCTGGGACAGTTTGGGGCTCACTTCACCTGTATTGCATCTCCTAGAGATCCCTGTCCTTTACTGCCTCGTGTCCAGTGTTTTGCAGACATCTATTTTGCCCAGTTTGTGGCTATTTAGACAGTAAGTCTGGTCTCTGTTGTTCCATCTTGACTGGAAAAAGAGTGGCAGCTCAGTTTTCATTTTCTTGGCTTTTGTATTCCCTTAACCGCTCCTAGCTGCTTATATGTGTGACTACCCATCTGACGTGGGTTTTTCTTTCTCCTCTCGACACTGGACTTTGCCAGAGTGGAAGGATGCCTCACCCTTCCTTTGGGAAGCAGTGGTGACCGACTGGCTGTTCCTTTTGCCACCTTTGCTTTGTTAGAATCGCTGTCCTGGGCAGCATTAGGGGTCTGCTTTCCCTTCTTTCTTGTACCTGTCTTATTTCACTCAGTATCATGCTCTCAGTTCATCCATGTTTTAGCACATTGCAGGATTTTCTTCCATTTTAAGGCTGAATAATTCTCCACTGTATGTTCAGACCACATTTCGCTTATGCATTTACCTGTTGGTGGACCCTGAATTGCTTCTGTGTTTCAGCTATTGCCAATAATGCTGCCGTGAACATGGTTGTACGAATATCTGTTTGAGTCCCTGCTTTCAGTTCTTTTGGGTGTATCCCCAGAAGTGGAATTGCTGGGTCATGTGATTCTGTGTTGAATTTTGTGAGGACCCTCTATACTGTTTTCCACAGCGGCTGCACCATTTCACATACGCGCCAACAGTGCACAGGGTTCCAGTTTCTCCCTGTCATTGCCAACAATTGTTTCTGTTTTTTTGTTTTTAATTTATTTTGAGAGAGAGAGAGTACACGAGCACGAGCCGGGGAGGGGCAGAGAGAGAGGGAGAGAGAGAATCCCAAGCAGACTCCAGGCTCAGTGCAGAGCCCGACATGGGGCTCGATCTCACAAACTGGGAGAGCACGACCTGGCCGAAATCAAGAGTCGGATGCTCAAGTGACTGAGCTGCCCAGGTGCCCTGTGTTGTTTTGTTTTGTTTTTAAAAGCAGCTGTCCTAATGGTTGTGAAGTTGTATCTCATTTTGGTTTTGATTTTCATTTCCCTAATGATTAATAACATTGAGTATCTTTTCATGTGCTTATTGGGCATCTATAGATGTCCTTTGGAGAGATGTCTGTTCAACTACGTTGCCCCTTAAAAAAAATTTTTTTTTTGAGTTGTAAGCATTGTTTATATATTCTGGATACAAGTTCCTTATTGGATATCTGATTCACAAATATTTTCTCCCATTGCATGGGTCACCTTCTTACTCTGTTGATTGTTATTTGAAACAGAACTATTTAAAAATTTCATTTTTTCAGCTTTATTGAGGTATTATTGACATATACCTATTTAAGATGTACGATGTGATGACTTAATACACTTATATATTGTGATATAAGTACCACAGTAAGGTTCATTAATACTTCCATCCCTTCACATTATTTATTTACTTATTTTTTTGGGTGGAGGTAACATTTAAGATCTACTTTTTTTTTTAATGTTTATTTATTTTTGAGGGAGAGGGAAAGCATGAGTAGGGGAGGGGCAGAGAGAGAGGAGGACAGAGGATCCAAAGCAGGCTCTGTGCTGATAGCAGCGAGCCTGTGGGGCTCGAACTCACGAATCGTGAGATCGTGACCTGAGCTGAAATCAGGTGGTCAGCTGACTGGGCCACCCGGGCACCCCAGGATCTACTCTCTTAACACCTTTCTTTTTTTCCTTTTTTCTTCTTGAAGTAAACTCTGCACCCAACATGGGGCTTAAACTCATGACCCCGAAATCAAGAGTCGCACACTCCACCGACTGAGCCAGCTAGGTGCCTCAGCCACGTTCAAGTGTGTAATACAATATTGTTGATTATAGTTACCATTCTGTACATTAGATGCCAGAACTTCTTCATCTTACAGCTGGAAGTCTGTGCCCTTTGACCAACGTCTCCCTACCTCCCCCACCCCCAGTGCTGGCAACCGCCATTCTGCTCTGTTTCTACAAGTTTGGCTTTTTTGGATTCTACATATGAGTGAGAATACACAGTGTTTGTCTTTCTCTGACTGATTTTACTTAGCATTATGCTCAAGGTTCTCAAGGTCTATCTATATTGTCACAAAAGCGAGATTTCCCTTTTTTATGGCTAAATAATAGTCTATTATATATATATACACCAGTCGTCTTTCTCCATTCATCTCTTGGTGTGGACGCTTAGGTTGTTTCCATGTTTTGGCTATTGTAAATAGCGCTGCTGTGAACGTGGGGTGCAGATGTCTCTTCAAGATAGTGATTTCATTTCCTTTGGATAAATGCCCAAAGGGGAATTGCTGGATCATGTGGTGTTTCTATTTTTAATATTTTGAGGAACCTCCATGTTGTTCTGCACAGTGGCTGCCCCAGTTAGCGTTGCCTTTTCTCCACATCCTCACCAACGCTGATCCCTTTTTTTTTTTTTTTTTTATTCTAGCCATTCTGACAGGTGTGAGATCGTATCTCATTGTGGTTTTGATTTGCATTTCCCTGATGAGTGATGTGGAGCATCTTTTCATGTGTCTTTTGGCCATTTGTATGTCTTCTTTGGAAAAATACATGTTCTAGTCCTCTATTTTTTAATTGGGTTGTTTTGTTTCGTTTTTGTTTTTTGTTTCGGCTACTGAGTTGTATGAGTTTTGCATATATTTTGGGTATAAACCCCTTATAACATGACAGTCTGCAAACATTTTCTCCCATTCTGTTGGTCTCCTTTTCATTTTGCTGGTCGTTTCTTTTGTTCTGCAGAAGCCTTTCAGTTTGATGCAGTTCTCCTTGTTTATTTTTGCTTTGCATTGTTGGTGTCCTATCCAAAAATCGTTGCCAAGACCAATAATTTCAAAGAGTTTTCTTTTCCTAGAAACACAGAAGTTTATAATTTTGATAGAGTCAAATTGGTCTATTTTCTCTTCTGTTGCTGTGTTTTTGTTCTCATATCTGAGGAGCTGTTGACAAATCCACTGTCCTGATGCTCTCCCTCTGTGTTCTCTGCTGAGAGTCTTACCGTTTTCTCTCTCGTGTTTAGGTCTTTTTGAGATAATTTTTGTGTCTGCTAAGGTAAGGGTCCAGTCTCAGTCTTTTCTCAGAAATTTTGTAATAAAGGTATTCTGTTAGTCATTTGCCAGTTGACCTGCTCCTTGAGAACCTAAAATAGAAAGACTTGTGACCGATTGACCTCAGACCCTGTTTCCTAAAGCCCCCTGGACCTCACCTGGTGTCCTCAGCTCGTCTGTTCGTAGTCCATCCCTGTCCTGGCCCAGGTTCTCGGTTCTGACCCTGTTTTTCCACTCCTTGGGCACAAAGTCAGGAACTTCATCCGGGTCTGAGATCCGCCCCCTTGTCACATCCTCTCATGACTTCATACTCTCTGTAGGGAACACGTCCGTGTTTGCCCCCAGCTTCCCTGCATGCTCAGGCCACCCCCGTGTTACAGCTGGGGTTTGTTCCTGAAGCAAGCCTGGCTCATACCCTGCCCCGCTCTAGGAGGTGACCCCCACGCTGGTGTGACGTCACACCTGCAAACCATGCCCCGCCTCCTGCCTGCGCTCCCCCTTTCTAGCTCAGACTCTGGGCAGTGTTCTCAGAGTGAGGGAATGGAGCCTGAAGGGGGGGGGGGGCGGGGCTGGCAGGACAGGCACATGTGTGCAGGTTGACTGTTTCCCTGCCGGCACTTCCCGGGCCCTGGAGGGCCGGACCCGCCGCCCCGTACTGGCGCGCGTGCCCGCAGCCCTTGCTGGGTCATTTTCTTGGCAAGGCGCCCTGGCTCCAGATCCTGCCATTCTGAGGGCTGGGCCAGGATCGGGTGCATCCTGCACCCTCAAGCTCTCTTTCTATTTGTCCCCATTTCCCTGACCTGCCCTGACGCCGCTTCTGTCCCCAGGACCTCCTGTGTTTATCTGCCAAAGCCCAAGAACTTCACGTAGTTTGCCGATTTGTGAGTGCTTATGGATTTGGTTTCTGCGGGACACATCTATCTGTCAGGCGAACGATAACATTCTGTCAACTGTGTAGTGATGATAAGTACATACTTTTATTGGCCCTTGTTACGGGCTGGGCACTTCATTGGGTTTGTAAGATTAACTCACGTAACCGTTAGAATAACCGTAGGAGGTAGGTTACCTTATTCCTTTCACACCTGAAGACACCGAGACACCTGGTTAACTGATCCACTTGTGGAGGAAGGGGTGAGGATTCTAACCCAGGGAAGAGACTTCAGAGGCTCCGGTACAACCCCTGCACTATACTATCACAGGATTTAAGGATTTTAACGTCTTTGCGGTGACTAATATAGAAGCTCCCTCGCCAGGGCCCTGCCAAGAGCACACGGAGCCCCACGGCCCACGTCCATCTCACGTCCATTGACTTTGACCTCCTCGCTCCGCTCACGTCCTCTCCTCACGGCGCCCTGACCCGTACGCCTGGCTTACCTTTGTCTCGCCTCTCGCCCTAGACTTTGACCCTCGCCACTTCTGGCACTGGAGCAGCTTCGGGGACTACGTGCAGTGTGTCGTGGCCTTCACGGGCGTGGCGGGCTACATCACGTACCTGTCCATCGACTCGGCCCTGTTTGTGGAGACCCTGGGCTTCCTGGCCGTGCTGACCGAGGCCATGCTGGGTGTCCCGCAGCTCTACCGCAACTATCGCCACCAGTCCACTGAGGGAATGAGGTAGGCGGCCCCCGCGGCTCTCGCTGGACCCAGTGGTGGGTGCCAGTGCCTCCAAGTTGGTAAGAACGGAATGTGCACGCACACGGCTGCCGTGTTTTCGGTCACGCTTGTGAAACCGCCGGGTAAAGAGCAGTGTAGGTTTGAACACGTTGGCCCTTGATGTCTGGGTGTGTGAGCAGAGACGTGAGTGTGGGACGGGTTGGGGGAGGCCACGGCCCTCTCGCGAGGCAGGTGTGCGGTGCAGGATCTGAGCGCCGCTCTTTCAGGCTGGCCCTGAAGCATGACGGTGGGAGGGACGTGCCGAGTGCAGGAGGGGGGGCGAGGGGACAGCGCTCTGGCTGCGGAGCACAGAGGTGCACTCAGCGGTGGGGGCCCTGTGTCATGGGATTCACTCTTGTCACGGCGGAGCAGGTGTGCCGATGCCATCCGTGACTTCAGATGTCCTCCGAGTAACGGGAGGCCGGTGGGGCGCAAGTCTTGAAGGCGTTGGGTAGGGCCCTCCCCTGGCCTGGCCTGATGAGAGTCACCTGTGCCATTGGAACGGGGTGTCCGTTGGAATCCCAGGGGCCCCCCGGATTGGCTGGTTCAGAATCTTTGCCATTCCTACTGGTTGTTCCTCTGGCACTTGCTCGCTTCCTGCGATGGGGAGCTCCCTCCCCGTGCAGCACTTACAGCTGTGCAGGGCTCTCTCCGAAGCCTATAGTAGTACCTGAACCTCTCATGCATTCTTGCCTAGATCCATGCGGACCCTCAGCCCCTCCCAGGGTGGTTGTGTGTGTGTGAAGGCAGCATCGCGACCCTACCTCCCTGGGGGCCTCCTCTCACCCTCCTCAGGTGCATTGGCTCCCTCTCCCGTGATATGGCTTACAGGCCCTTCCCTCCCCATTTCTCCCTGGATGGATGTCTGTTCCACTGAAGCATGGCAGAAGACGACTAGTGTGCACTTTCAGATACGAATGTGCGGCGGGAGGCCTGTCCGGTGGCTGGGGCATGGTGTCCCCTCCTCTGGGGACCCTTGGCACCTGCGGCCTCACTGAGGCTGACCACCGGATTTGTGGCCACAGCGTGCTCAAAGTGGGCTCATGTTGATCCCACACCTGCTGCTTCCAAGCCCACCTGCCTGTGTCTGTGTGCTTGCTGCACCTGCACTGTCACTGTTTACTGGTCAGATCCTGTAGGCAACTTACTGTATCCGGCATGTAGGGCATACCCGGGCAGTTGAATCCAACAGTGTCTCGATTTTCCAAGTTCAACTTCTGTGATGGGAAAGAACTCTCCATGGGTCAGAGGCAGGCCAGAGTGGAGGCTGCCAGCGCCCAAGGTTGGAGGCCGTGATCCACGGAGAGGAAGCTGAGTCCACAGACATCGCCAGAGGCAGGAGATTCAAGCTTCTTAATGTGGGAAATGACACGACAGCTTAATTCCCCCAGTGCCACCAAGAGCAGCTTGCAGGACGCTCGGGAAATTACAAAAACAATTCTAGTTACGGTAATATTAAGAGTGTAAAATACTTAGAAATCAACTTAACCAAGGAGGGGCGCCTGGGTGGCTCAGTCGGTTGAGTGTACGACTTGGGCTCAGGTCATGATCTCACGGTGCGTGAGCTCGAGCCCCACGTCGGGCTCTGTGCTGACGGCTCAGAGCCTGGAGCCTGCTTGCCTGCTTCGGATTCTGTGTCCCCCCACCTCTCTCCGTCCCACCCCTGCTTGTGCTCCGTCTCTCTCTGTCTTTCAAAAATGAGTAAACCTAAAAAAATTTTTTTTTCTGAAAAAAAATTAACTTAACCAAGGAGATAAAAGACTTGTACAATGAAAACTACAAAACAGTCTGCTGAAAGAAATTTAAGACATAAGTAAATGGAAAGACATCCCATGTTCATGGACTGGAAGACTCAATATTGTTATAATGTCAGTACTACCCAAAGCAATCTCAGATTTAATGGAATCCCTGTCGAAATCCCAGTGATTTTTTTTTTTTTTTTTGCAGAAATAGAAAAACCAGGCCTAAAATTCATATGGAATATTAAGGGACCCCCAAATAGTCAAAACAATCTCGAACAAAACTAGAAGACTCATACTTTCAGATTTCAAAAATAACTAAAAAGTACAATAATCAAGACAGTGTGTTATTGGCATAAAGACAAATAGACCAGGGGTCTAGAGAGTCCCGAAATGACATTTACATATATGGTTAAGTGATTTTCGGAAAGGGTGCCAAGATCATTCAGTGGAGAAAGGACAGTCTTTTCAACAAATGGTTTTGAGAAATGGCATATCCACATGCAAAAGAATGACATTAGACTCTTACCTGGCACCGTATACAAAAATTAACTCAAAATTGATCAAAGACCTGAATGTAAGACCTAAAGCAATGGAATTCTTAGAAGAAAACAGGAGAAAAGCATCATGACATTGGATTTGGCAGTGATTTCTTGGATGTGACACCAAAGGCACAGGAAACAACATAAAAAATACATGTTGGGCTTTATAAAATCTAAAAGTTTTGGGGCACTTGGGTGGCTCACTTGGTCGAGTGTCTGACTTTGGCTCAGGTCATGATCTCACAGTTCGTGAATTTGAGTCCCACATCGGGCTCGCTGCTGTCAGCCTGTCAATGCAGAGCCTGCTTTGGATCTTCTGTCCCTCTCTCCCTGCCCCTCCCCTGCTTGCGCTCTCCCCCACGTCCCCACTGTCCTGGTGGGTGTCACGTGGGATCTTGTTGTGGTTTTGATTTGCATTTCCCTAATGACTAATGATGTTGAACATCCTTTCATGTGCTTCTTGACCATTTATATGTCTATGGAGAGATGTCTGTTCAGACCTTTTGTCTATTTTTAAATTTGGTTGTTTGTCTTTTTATTACTGAGTTGTAGATTTCTTTATCTACACTGGATACTGGAACTCTGTCAGGTATATGATTTGCAAGTTTTTTCTCCCATCCTTTGGATTGTCTTCACTTTCCTGATGTTTTCCTTTTCAGCACAGAAGATTTTTAAATTGAATGGAGTCCAGCGTATTTGTGTGTGTGTGTGTGTGTGTGTGTGTGTGTGTGTGTGTGTGTGTGTGTTGCTTATGCTTTAGTTGTCATGCCCAAGAAACCATTGTCTGACCTAAGGTCACAAAAACCTACTCTTTCGGGATGTGTTTCGGGTGGAGTTTGATGGGTGGGAGGAGGGCAAGGTCTGGGCCTGGGCTCGTGAGGGGAGGGCTGGGGAGGCCACAGGGCTTGGCCTGCCTGACCTGTGTGCTGTGGGGGAGGCTTTCTGGACTGTGGGGCAGGGCAAGGATGAGGTGAGAGGTATTTTAGGAGTAGTCTGAGAGGAAAAAATGCAGGAGCCAAGAATGAGGTAATGGGAGCTGGGATTAAAATAGTGGGAGGGGGTAGGGATGGCCAGGTGTGGGAGGAGCTAGTGGCCTGACCAGGACTCCAGCTCCCAGGCTACCAGCCTGAGCAGGAAGGACATGGCCTGGGGCCTGGGAGGCGACCAGCTGGGCTCCCTGCGTGGTGGAAACCCTGGGCTCCGTGTAGGAGGAGGAGTCGGGGTCTCCCTTGGGTGGCACTCCGGACACCCCAGACATACTGAAGAGTGATAGCCCGACCTCTGCGGCTCGCTCCTCCGTCCCGTAGCTGCTGCAAGTGATGGGAATTCACAGCTCACTGAAGGTCCTGGGAGTCTTGGGGGCAGGGCACCACACAGTCTTGGGGTGACAACGTGAGCTTGTACATCAGAGTCCTTGCTGTCTGCACAGGGGCGTTCCTTCCTGATAAGCAGATTGCTCAGGGTGTTGGTTTTCTCCTGCACCAGACGGGGCGGGAACAGCTTGGTTAATATTTGACCTAGGCGGCTGGTCGTGGGGCCTCAGCGAGGCTGTCACATTCCTGACCCCGAGCCATAGCTGACTCAAGGGCCGAGGCTGGGTGAGGCGTCTGGTCTGTGCGGCTAAAAATGTTCTTTACATCAGGTGACCTCACGTCTGAGCAGTGACCGCACGTCTGCACGTGCACCTGTGCACTCAGGACCCAGAGGGGCTCTGACAGGGCGCCAGGGGAGGGGTGGCCTCGGGTCCCGGGACTGACCTCAGCTGCATTTTCTGCCTGCCCCATAGGGAGTGCCGCTGTGTGGAGTCCTGTCTCTCTCCGAGCCACCAGTGGAGGGAGGGGCCAGCTTCTGGCCGGGGGGCCGTCGAAGGACCGGCACCCTCACCCCAGGAATGGCCTGGCCCTGAGGGGCTGGGGACACAGGGCTTTTCCAGGCTGGTGTCACTCCGGCTCTGGCTGCAGCCCCAAAGCCCCACTTGAGAAGGCTCCAGCCCGGCCGTCTGCCCGACCCTGCTGCCTGAGCTGGAACTGTCTCTGTGGCTCGTTAGGCTTTCCTTGTGTTTTGAGGAGGGTCTGTCAGTCCCCTCCTAAACTTGGGTGTCTCTGGGGGAGACCGTGCCTTGAGCTCTGAGTCCGTAGAATGGAACGAGCCTCTTCCTCTGAGCGCCCGTTGCTCCCCTCCTGTCTTCGTGGCAGAAACCTCGCTTGCTTTTGGAGCTTCTCCTTGAGGCGCTTGCTTTGTGGCTGTGGGTTTTCCTCGGAAAGTGTGGTGTTGTGAGTGTGGGGGCTGTGAGCAGCTTGGACAGGCCGGCCCTCCGCGGTGCAGTTCACTCCGTGCACCCGGGCCCCAGTCTGGCAGGTGCCTGCGGCCTCCTGGTGGCCCAGCCCAGGCCTGGAGGGGACCACGTGCTGTCAGCTCTGTCCCCCGTTCACCCCGCTTCCCTCACTCAGCTCGTCTCCGTGGTGTGCCCCCCACCTCCACAGTTCCCCCGGTTCTAAGGGTGCCATTAGCCCAAGTCCCTGCCCTGCGGCCCCACTGAGGCCCCGAGCCATGATGCCGAGTCACCCACAGGCGACATCCCCAGCTGGTGCTCCAGACCAGGACAGTTCAGACCGAGAGAGAGGCACGGGGTGGGAAGTGGAGGGTTTTGATTACCGCAGGTGACAAATCCCCATGGGAAATGTCACAGCAGCCAGCACCGTCCCTCCTGCTCCTCGGCCATGCTGCCCAGGGTGGACCAGGTCCGATGTCCACAGGGACCAGTCGGGGAAGGCGGCCAGTGGCAGAATGCAGACCCAAACTTCCAATCTCGGATCTTTTCCACGAGGCTGCACGGGGCAAGCCCGTCTCTCCCCCTGAGCACGACCGCAGGCCCGGACAGAAGGCACGGAGCAGCTGTGGGGACTCCAAGAAGTCAGCCGGCGCGGGCAGGTCACGGGAAGGAGACCGCAACTTGACACACGGATGACTGACCTGAGTTGCGTTTTCCCGTCCGTCTCTGCCAGCCTGGAACTCAGCACTGTGCCCTGGGTAGGGTGGAAAGAGCTCCACGAGGGGCCTCCTGCACTGGTCCCAGCGTGGGGCAGGGCCCCCTCCAGGGCAGAGAGTGAGGAGACGCCCGAGGTTGTTGTCGTTGCTGTTTTGGCCTTGCTCTTATGTCCTGGCTCCAGGCAAGTCCCAATCCTGAAGGGCTGTCTGCCGAGCTGGGGCCGGCCGTGTGAGCGGTGGCTGGACAGACACCTGCCCCTGAGAGTAAAGGGGAATCCTGTGGCTCTTTCCCTCCACCCTGCCACCACGTGGACCTGGACACTAAAGCCCTGGCTTTCCAGCCAGAGGACCTGGGAAAGGAGTGTCCCCGAGGCACAGAGTCAGGGAGATGGACAGGAACATCTTGGGACAGGGATCCTGTAAAGTTGCGTGTGACTCCTGGGCTCACGCCAAGCTATGCATGCGTGGACTTGGCCCTAACCTACATCCCAGAGGCGTTGAAAACTGAATGTTGGGGAGGACCACCACCCACATCCCAGCCCGGCCACTGAGTGCTGCCTGCGCAGTCCGGACCCAGGCGGCTCTGCCGAGGCCTTGAAAACTGAGCTGAATTGACCTGCAGCCCACATCAGCTGCTGTTAGAACACAAGACCCGACATTCTCCATAGGGCTTAATAAGGCACACAGTCTCATTATATGTTAACAATGTCCAGGATACAAACCCAAATTACTCAACATATGAAGGAACCAGGAAGATCTCAGCAGCTGTCAAAGGACACGGGAACCAGCTGACAACAAGGACCGTGAACCAGGTGACAGAGGCACTGCGGTCGCTGGAAACCACTCTAGAGAGCGAGAGCGGACACTCTGGAGATGAATGAAAAACAGAACATCTCAGCAAAGACGTGGAAGCTATAAAAAAGAACCAAATAGAAGATCTTAAATTAAAAAATACAGAAAACCAAATAAAAATGTACGTCGTGAGCTCAGTAGCAGAATGAAGGTAACAGGAGAAAGAGTCTGAACCTGAAGACAGATCAATAAAAATCGTACATTCTCAACAATAGAGAAAAACTGGGGGTAAAAGTGGACGTAGGGACAGGACCAAAAGATCTAACGTTGCTGTCGTCTGAGTTTAGGAGAGGAGTGTGGAGCAGACAAAAATAGTTAAAGAGATAATGGCCGAAAATTTTCCAAATTTGATGTTAGATAAACACAGATTTCAGACGTTTGGCAAATCCCAAACATGTATCACATCACAATCTGCTAAAAACCAACGATAAATGTGGAAAGCAGCCGGAAAAAGATCTGTTATATATAATAAATCTGGATTTTCAAAACGCAGAATTAGTTATCAGCTAACTCAGAACAAACATTTTGAAATACTACGTGAGCCAGCACTACAGGCCACGTGAGATGTATCCGTGGGCTGTCTGGCTGTGGATGCCTGCCCACAGACAAGCTGGATGGAGCTCGGCCTCAGGCCATCTCCCCAGCGGCCGTCCCGGAGAACCTCAGGCTGTCGTGAGCGGAAAGGTCAGGAGATATGTCCGCTTCCCGTCGGTTCTGCATGGCCAGTGTGACACTTCAGCGGGCGGAGGATGGGACCAAGAGCAGTGTTTGAGCACCTGCTGCCTCCGTGCGCTGGGGTTCAGGAGACGGGGCTCCTCACCCCGGTTCTGTCAGAACCAGCCTGGGGCTTGAGGTTGTCCGAACGCCAGGGCTCCGGGGTGGAGGAGTGCCCACTTCCAAGAGCCCACAGCGCCTGCCTCGCCCTCGACGTAAGTTCTCCTCGGTCTGGTGCTCGCGGCTCCGACGGGCACCCTGTCTGCTTGGGGAACTTCACCGTCCTTCCTGCTGCCTGGTGGCACCACCCCCAAACTCTGTGGCCTGGTTTCGTTAGTTGGAGAAGGTTCGGCCTGCTGGCGGAGGTGGTCCGGTTTAAACACGGCGGACGCCGGAAGGCACAGCGGTGCTCCGCTCGTCGCTCGGGGAGCCAGGGCTCGGTGGTGTGCCTGTGGGCTGTGGGCAGTGACGTGAGTGACAGTTCCCTCTTTACTCGCCAAGGGTCCCTGTCCCCCTACAGACGGGTCTGAGGTGTCTGGGGGGGGGGTCAGCGTCCATGACCAGGAGGGGAATCACCTCCAGTGAGCTTTCGCGTGGGGGGCGGGGGGGTCTGGCCGGGCAGGGATTTCCGAGAGTGGCCGGCTTTGCTCCGCTCCTTCTGGCAGCCCCTGCTTTTGTCCCCTGGGTGCAGACCGGGGGCTCCGCGGCCAGGAAGAGAAAGCTGAGGCTGAGGGGGCCACCACCTGTCCTGGGCAAGGCTCCTGTGGCCGAGTGCGGCCGTCCTGAAGTCCTGTGGCTGTGGCTGCTGCCCCTGCCTGGTCGGCCCCCTGGGATGCAGCGCGGGGAGGGGTGGTCTCCCCTGTCCTAAGGCCACGGCGAGTCTCCTGAGGGGCACGCGACAGACGTGTGGTCTGCGAGGGGCAGAGCACCTGTGAGGCCGTGGGGGCCCCACCGCTGTGTCGGCCTTTTCCCGCCCCGCACAGCTGAGGCCCCTCCGGCCGGAGGGCCTCCCTGTCCCCGTGGCGGGGCATGCAGGGCCCTCATGGCGAGGACGGGAGGGATGGGAGGGACGGGTTGGGGCCGGGTGTCCCCCGACCGCCCCGTCTGCTGAGCCCCCAGCCCCGTTTTGTTTCCTGACCCCTGGCTGGTGTCTCTGCAGCATCAAGATGGTGTTCATGTGGACCAGCGGGGACGCCTTCAAGACCGCCTACTTCCTGCTGAACGGCGCGCCCCTGCAGTTCTCCGTGTGTGGCCTGTTGCAGGTGCTGGTGGACCTGGCCATCCTGGGACAGGCCTACGCGTTTGCCCGCCACCCCCCGAAGCCCGCCCCCCACGCGGCGCACCCCGCCAGTGCCAAGGCCCTCTGAGGCAGCCGGGGAGGAGGACCAGGACGCGCGGCGGTCTCCAGCCGCGGGCGCCGCCCGGCCGCCCGGCCTCCCCGTCGGGGCGGGCAGGCACCGTGGCCCCAGAGGGGTCTCAGCCGTCGGGATCTCTGTCAGCCTCTGTGGGTCTGGGGTGGGCCGGTGGGGGGGCCTGGGTGCCGGCCTTTGTGCCCGCCCGCCCCGAGGGGGTTCACAGCGAGGGCCGGGCTGCAGCTGCTTTCGGGCGATGGAAAAGCGAGTGTTCTCTTCCTTCCTCTCACAAGACGCCTGTCTGCAGCCTAGAACGTGCTCACAAACCCGGGAAAGGCTGACCTGGGGCTGCGACAGGACAGAGGACACCATGAAGCCCCTCCGGAGTGCAGAGCCCGGTCTCAGAAGGGCCCGGGCGCAGAGCCCGCCTGATACATGTGGAAAGGAGGCCATGAGGACGCACGTCACGAGTATTCTTGATCATCCGGCCAGAGTTGGCCCTTTCGTGGCCACCTGCAGTGCAGCTGCCTCATGGGACTCAGGACTCGGCCGTCAGCTCGGCAGTGGGGCCCAGGGCTGTCCTGTGGGCCCCCTGGGCCTCACTGCTACGCTGGCTTCTTCCTGGCAGGCACCGGTGTGGACCCTGCTGGGGCTCAGGGGTGTGGTGGGGTGCCGGTGGCCCGCGTGTGCTCTCGGGAAAGCCAGGGGCCCGCGACCGGGTCCCCCAAGGAGGGCTGCCTCGCGGGGCATTTTCCCTGTATCCTGGGGAATGCACGTGTCTGCAGCACACAGCCTTCCATCTTCAGGACAGAGGGCCGGTCTGCGGGCCAGGAGTGGGGACACGTGTGGCCCGTGTCCCTGCTGCCGAGCCAGTCCCACACCCCACACTCTGGGCCTTCAGGCCTGGGGTGACCTTCCGGGGTAGGGGGCCGGGCCCCTGGTCCTCCACGTCCCCTGCATCTGGCTGCAGTGGGGGCTGCTGGGTGACTCTGGTCGCCCCGTATTTCCCCCCTTCACTGTCACGTGAGCATCTCAGCCGTGCCCAGCGGCCCTGGGCAAGCTCCCAGGCCCCCAGAGCCTGTGTTCTGGATGCTTCCACGTGGCTTCCCTTCTGCTGGGCAGAGGGGCAGCTTTGGGGGGCGGGGGTTGACCGGGGTGCCACAGCCCTAGTGGTGTCTGCTGTGCACAGCCGTTCCCTCCTCCAGAGTTTTCCTCAAAAACTCCTGTGTGTTTGAGCGAGGATCCTGCCGAGTTAATGGCCTGTGAGATGACCTGGAAATGCTTAGTTTATAAAAATGAAGGGACATGTCTGCAGCAGTAATTGCCTCCGAATTAAAACGTCACCGATTGCAGTGGTGACCGGCCGCGCCCAGGTGGGGGGTGGGGGGGCGCTCCGTTCTGTCAGTGTGGTGACTGTGAATCAATAAACCGCTCGCGGATCCAGTGTGGCCTCGTGAATGGACTCGGGAGCGAGGGCCCAGGACAGAGGGAGGAACCGGTCCCCGCCCTTACTTCACCTCAGGGTCTCCAGGGAAGGGTGGACGCCCCTTCCTTGGGGTGCGGCTGTCCTTGTGAGACCCGGGCTGCTCGCTCAGGTGCCCCCTCCCCAGGCAGGCCAGCCCTGGACCGGTGACGGCCCTGTGCCGGCAGGGCCCCGACCGTGGAATGCTTTGGAAGGGCGGGAAGTGCCTTGTTTTAGGCCAAGGGCTGTGTCTCAAGAATAATCGACAGTTCTGTATGGCAAGTAGGGACTAAGCTGTTTGCACTGAGCAACTTTCTTTTTTTTCTTGGAGACAATTTACACTGGGGGGCAAGATACAAAAAATGTCAAAACGATACACAAAGTGAAGGTACGTGGAAGTGATAGTTTAAGTTTTGGGATGCGTCACCCCCCAGCCCTGGATTCTAGTCTGAGAGTGAGTCTGGTCTGGGCCGAGCCAAGGTGGTGACACAGGTGTGGCCCTCGTTCCGGCAGCAGACATCCCCGGCGTGGGCCCTGGGGGCCGCTTACTGCCGCAGGACAACAGTCCTGCCTGGCGGTGGCTTTTTATTTGCTTTCTGATCATGTGTTACCTAAAATCAACTTAATTAAGCTAATGCATGCAGTGAAAACTTCCACAGTAAGATGAAAGGCGGCAAAATATACAAAGGTGTCTTTTTTGTGAACCCATCCGTGTTCCTGAAAACTCACCTGCGGCCTCTTCCTGCGGCTCCACTGACGAGCAGGGCAGTGGCACGGAGAGAGTGCCGTGTCCCTCTGAGGAGTCTCCGAGCAGAGAGCCTCTCGGAGCGGAGAGCCACGGGGCCGTTGTCACCCTGGCCGGGACAGCACGGGCCCTGAGCCCTCCTGGACACAGCTGTCTGTCGGGGGGAGGGCACAGGTTTGAACGGCCCCAATTAAAAACAGGTGAAGGCCACCCTCCGCAGCCTTAAGCCTCCTGTTTGTTTTCATGGCCCTTCCTCTGACAGGACCGCATTTGGGAGGTGGGAGCAGTGCGGGGACGCTGTCACAGCTTCCGGGGTGAGCGCCACGGTCTATCTCATCCTGCTGGGCCTCGGAGAACTTACACACATGGAGGCTTGTGAATGTGCCGTGGCCCTGCCCACGGCTCTGGGGCTACTTGTGCTGTCCCAGTCTCCAGCTGGCCAAGGACTGGAGAGAGAGAGAGAGAGAGAGAGAGTGTGTGGGGGTGGGGGGGTGCGTTTTTCCCAAAAGCAAAGTGTGTAGGGATTTTTTGGGCAGCAAGTATGGGGGAGGGTTTCAGACTCCCCAACACCGATGCTGGAGCTGGTTCCGTCCTGGGGCTGCCGTGCTCGGCCCGCACAGTTCTCCAGGTTGTCCAGAAGCACACAGTTCAGCCAGGGTGGGTGTGGGGGGAGCGGGTGGGTGTGATGGGTGTAGGTGGGGGGACGAGGCAGGGCTCAGGTACAAGAGGGAAAGCACTGTATATACACAAAGCAGCCCCGAGGGCAAGGGGGGTGGTTTCTGGAACGTCACGGCCCCAAATCACACCCCTTACACACTCAGGACGGGTTCTGGTGAGCCAGAGGCCTCTGGCTGGCCTGCTGGTTTGGGACAAGTCACTGACCAGTGATCATAACCTGGTGTCAGAGCCTGCCTCCCGAGTCAGTGATACTCCGGGAGCTGGACAGAGCTCTCCGCATAATTCTGGAGGTGATAACGGCCACATTTCCAAACTGCCCCCCTTCATTGCCTTTGCGCATTTCGAACAGATTGGCAATGTCAGCGTCACGTGTAGGGCTCGCACAATTCTATCCCACAGCAGACGTTTCAGTACAGATTTTGTCAGAGTGTGTGAGGGGGCAGTTGGTGGGGACCTGGCGAGTTCCCGGTCCCTGACCCAGAGGGGGAAAGTGAGGCCACAGGCAGCAGAGGCCTGCCCGGCGCCCAGCGGCAGGAGCTCGGACTGTGTGGAAGGGACGGCGATGGGGCTGGGGGGTGGGGAGGCGGGGTGGCTGGTACCGTGGGGGAGGGGAAAGCAAACCTGGGGCTCGCTGGGAAAAGTGCACCCCACGCAGAACGGCTGACAGGTGCCCCTCCTTCCTGGGACCTGTGGTGTTCCACGGGCTCTCCTAGTCTTGGGGGGGAACTCCTGGGCACCCACAGAACCACTGAGGCCCCGGGCGAGGAGGACGGGGGACAGGTCCCTCAGGCCATCCACCACTTCTGACCTGGTCCTGGAGAGACAACTCGGGTCATTTCTGGAGGTCTTCGTGGTGATGCTGAGCGAGCCCCACGGCACAGGAAAAAGCAGTTTGCCCCCGGGGGCTCATCAGCCGAGCCAAACGAGGAGCAGAGGGGTGGGCACCCTGAGTGTGGCCTCCACGCGTGGGAACCCCACGGGCACCAGCTACGGCACCCGGGTTGAGCAAGACCCAATGCTGTCACTGCAAGAGCGCGGCCACCCTTGGTGTGTTTGTGGGTTCCCGAGCCCCATCCTCTGGGGGTTCAGCTAACCTGGCACATCAGGAAGAGGCGGGGCTAGGCTTCCGGGTTCAGTCTGCCGAGAGCCTGCACTCAGGGGGGCTCCCCTGGCCCCCAGTTCCCTGCCCTCTCTCTTGGCAGAGCCCTGCTGGCTTCTGCTTGAGTACGTGGACCCAGGAAGGAAGGAGCAGGGGAGCCTGCCCCAGGGAGTGCGGGTTCCAGGGCGGGAGCCCAGCCTCCCACCTGCCAGGAGCCTGCCCCAGGGAGAAGCTTGGGCTGGGGGGCAGGTGTCAGGCCGGGTGCGAATGGCCTGGTCTGTGGACAGAGTGTGTCCCATCTGATACAAGGGGACCCTTTCTGCCTCGGAGCTGATGTGAGCATCCATGCGAGAGCAGACGGTGGGAGACAGCCTTCACCTGCATGTGGTTTGGGGACCCTCAGCTCATTCTGATCCCAGAACGTTTCTTGGCTGCTGGTAGGACCGTTATTTCAGCCTCCCTACTCCTCACTGCCCTTGCCCGCTTGACACCGACCTATAGACTCCAGCGGTGGAGCCCAGGTACTTGTGTGTTTGTGAGTGTGTGGAAGTGAGGCTGGGAGTGAGGAGGAAGCAGATACAGGGGAAGCTTGTCTGCCGAGAGGCAGTCCACCCCGCCCCAGAGCTGGGGCTTGTTGTGTAAACCCTGCAGTTCCAGCCCCGGGTTCTTTTCCAGCCCGGTTCCCAGAGAACGACCAGCCCCCCGGGGGGGTGGGTGTCACAGTGTGGTTGCAGATTTAGGTACAGGGCTCTTTGCGGTAGGACTCGGAGGGGTACAACCCGGCTTTGCATGCGAGGGCTTTGTCCAGGCAGAGGTGCCCCGCCATCTGCACACACGGACCTCCCTGCGATGGCAGGAAACCCCTTCCTGGCCTGGGAGCCCCTGTGCCTGGGGCAGACGCCGGTGCTGCCCACAGGAACTCAGCAGAGGTATGTGCAGGAGAGGTGGCACTTTTTATTGGTTGCGGTAGCATCTTGGGAAATGTCCCCAGAGCAAGGGTCCCACCCCAGCCCCACCCCAGCCCCACCCAGCCTGTCCTGGCTCTGGCCTCGCACCAGGGCCCCTGCCAAAGCTGTGATGGTGGCAGGGTGGGTGCGGGTGTCAGCAGGTCCCGGGGCAGCCGGTGGGCGGGGGGGGGGGGGGGGGGTGGTGGTGGGGGTGGGGGGGGTGGGGAGATGCTGCAGGTGATCCTCCCAGGGGCCTGTGGCAGCAATGTCTCCCATGTCATGGCCCGACTCATTAACATGAAAAAGTACAAAGTAACATGATTCGGAAAGTTCCATTCCTTCATGCCCGCAGCAGAAACAGGCTCATGCTTTGGTGAGGACGGGGTTCCAGCGGCTGCACACCCAGCCCCTCCCCCACGGCCCTTGGAGAACCAGGGGGTGTTCCTGACGCACCCCGGAGGGTAAGCACGTCCAAGGCCAGCACAAGGGCCGGGAAGCATGCAGGCCTTGAGCTTTGCAGAGCCTTTTTCAGGGAGAGCCTGTGGGGGGAAGGGGGGGGGGTCCAGGAAGCCCCCACGGAGCTGGCCTGCGGGAGGGAGGTCAGAGGTCTGGGCGCGGGTGGCCCCGTGGATGTGACACCTCTGCCCCTGTCCCTGTCGGGGGTGTGGGCTTCAGCAGCGCGCCATGTGCAGGCAGGGGCTCCCTCGCGGTGGGGCACGGCCCCTAGACCCCCTGCGGCGGCTGCTCCTCAGGGAACTCCCCTCCCCCCCCCCCCCCCCCGCCCGCCCGGGGCCGGCCGCAGAGCCTTCTGGCATTTGCTGCAAGCTCGGAGTTTCTGGGCCAGAGGCCGAGCTCCAAAGGGAAGGCGGAAAGCGGATGAGGGAACGACCGGGCTGGAAGCGCTGTTCGCCCGCACCTCGCTGGCTCGAGCGACATGCAGTGGACGGCCCGCGGGGGGAGGGGGGGGCGCGGGGCGGCCGTACGGGGCGGGCCCTCCCCTCCTCTCCCCTCCCCTCCCCCGTCCCCCCCCCCCGCCGGGTCGCGCGGCGGGCGGGAGGAGAGGCGAAGGCTCTACTTCTGCAGAGGCTCTTCGGGAGCGGGCCCCGGGCTCGGGCGGCAGCCGTGGCCGCCCCCGGGCCCCTGCGCGCCGTCCTCGGTGGCGGGGGCCGAGCGCGTGCTGTCCGAGCGCGTGCTGTCGTCGCGCGGGGCCCGCTCGGGGCCGACGGCGCGCCGCTGCTGCTCCTTGAGCTCCGAGTAGGAGCGCGAGAAGGTGTGGAAGATGGACGTGGCCGGGAAGGCCATGAGCAGGATGCCGCTGAGGATGCTGCTGAGCGCCACCACCTGGCCGGGCAGGCTGCGGGGCACCATGTCGCCGTAGCCCACGGTGGTCATGGAGATGACGGCCCACCAGTAGCTGGCCGGCACGCTGGAGAAGTCGCGGCGCGCGCCCAGCTCGCGCTCGGCCAGGTGCACGAGCGGCGCGAACAGGGCCAGGGCCACGCACAGGAACAGCAGCAGCAGCCCGAACTCGCGCGCGCAGCGGCGCACCGTCAGGCCGAGCGAGCGCAGCCCGAGCGAGTGGCGCGCCAGACGCATGACGTAGAGCACGCGCAGCGCCCGCAGCAGGCGCAGCGCCAGCCCCGCGCGCTCCAGCAGCGCCGCGCCGCCCGCGCCCGCGCCCGCGCCGCCCGCCGCCAGCCCCGCGAGCAGCGACACGTAGAAGGGCAGGATGGCCAGGATGTCGATGATGTTGAGCGGCGTCCGCAGGAAGGCGCACTTGCTCTCGGCGCGCAGCGAGCGCAGCAGGAACTCGAAGGAGAACCAGGCCACGCACACCGTCTCCAGCACGAACAGGCTGCGGCACTTGGGGGAGCACTCGCCCTGCGGAGAAGAGGGGGCGGGGGGTCACGCCCGGGCCGCCCTTCCCGGCGGGACCCCGACCCTCGCCGGAGCGCCGCCGATGGGGGCTGGGGGCTGGGGGCTGGGGGGGGGGGGCGGCGGTTCCTGTGCCGGAAGGTCCCGATCCCGCCGGAAGGTCCCGATCCCGCCGGAGGCGGCTGGCTTCCAGATCGGGGGCGGGGCGAGGAGCTCTGCCCACGACCCCCAGCGCGCTGGGAGACGTCACTGAAGCCTCTGCAAACGGGGCCCCGGGGCAAACTACAAATGGAACGTCTCTTCAAGAAAATGGAGGAAGTTTTGCTTAAAAAGGCGAGAGGAGGAGCCCCTCCCCACCCCCACCCCGGGCTCAGGGAGGACACCCCACTGCCCAGCACCACGGGGCTCCCCCTGGGGGAGTGCGCTTGAGGAGAGGGGCGCCCTGTCCCTGGGCTTGTGGGGTCGCTCCGCGCCCCGCCCTCAGCTCAGAGAACGGGAGTCACCAAAGCCCCCCTTCCCAACTCCCCAGCCCCGGCGTGGAGGTTTTGCCTGGGGGCAGAAGCGGGCTCGCAAAGCAGCTCATTTCTTGCACAGGCTTCATTTGTAACACGGTAGGGAGAAGTTCCACTTTCGAGGGGTTCTCCGGAACCGTGTGGGTGGTAGTGAAGGAAAATGGGAGGCCATTCAGACCGTGGGCGTCCCCAAACTGTGCCTCCGGAGGGGCAGCGTCAGGGGCTCAGCTCTGTGTGTGTCTGGGTGTGTGGGGAGGGCAAGGATATACTCCACCAAAACAATCCGGCCAATCACTAAACAAATGGGCAAATAACAGTAGTCCTGAAAAAAAGCGGGGGCGGGGGGGGGGGTATTACCCAGGGCTGCTACAGTGTACTATGTAAAATGCCCAGTTTCCAATGAAAAAATCATGTCAGGCAAAGACACAGTGAAGTATGATCCACACAGCAGAAAAAAATCAGGCAACAGAAACTGCGTTTGAGAGGCCCCAGTGTCGGATTTTTCAAAGGAGCGTCACCGATGTGCTCACGGAACCAGAGGCAGAGGGAAGAGGTGAAAGGTGCGATGACAAATCCATTGCATCGAATGGAGAATATCAACAAGGAGAAACTTTTTAAAACAACCACGTGGAGATTTTGGAGTTGAAAAGTACAAGTAGATATCACGGGAGGAGCTCCACAGTAAGATGTGAACCGTCGGAAGAATGAACTGGTGAACTAGAAGATTATGCCGAGAAGAGAGAAGGGGGACGGAGGAGAGTGTGAAAAGTGTGGGGCGAGTTTGTAAAACGCCAGTGCGGAAGGAGCGGGGAGAGGGAGGCGGAGACACACGCTTTTAGAAACAAATAAGGGCTGAAAAGTCACCAAATCTATGGAAACACAGTGACCTGCACATCCTGGGAGCTCCACCGATCGCAAGCAGGCTAAATGCAGAGCCGCCCCACCCCCTACCCCAATCCCGGGCAGGCAGAAGCAGCGTGTCCTCGCAAAGTGACTCGGATCAGGCTAACGTCTCAGCAGAAGCAGCGCAGGCCAGAGTGCCGTGGGGAAACGTGTTCAAAGGGCTCGGGAGAGGTGGCCATCGAGAATCCTGTACCCAAGCAAAGCCGTCATTCGAGGGTGAGGGTGAAATACAGACTTTCCCAGAGAAGCAAAAACTGAAAGAATCTGCTTCTAGCGCAGCTGCCCTGCAAAAATTCGGAAGGAAGCTCTTTAGGCTGAAGATCCCAGCATCTTCATGACCTTGGATTTGGCAAAACATTCTCAGAGATGACGCCAAACACATGAGCAAGCAAGACAAAATAGATACATTTAATCAAGATTTAAGACTTCTGGCTTCAAAGGACACTGAACGGCCTGAATTGTTTCTCTTCAAAATCTGTATGTTCAAGCCCTGACCCAGAGCACCTAGAAAGGGGACTGTATTGGGACACAGGATCTTTTTTTTTTTTTTTAATGTTTTACCTATTTTTGAGAAAGAGAGAGAGAGAAAGCATGCATGCGTGGGGGAGGGGCAGAGAGGGCGACAGAGGATCGGAAACAGGATTTGCACTGATAGCAGTGAGACCCAGACGGGGCTCGAACTCACGAGACCACGACCTGAGCCAAAGTCGGACGCTCAACCGACTGAGCCCCCCCAGGTGCCCCTGGACATAGAGTCTCGATCAAGGAGGTGACTCAAGTTCAATGAGGTCACGAGGGTGGCCCTAATGCAACATGACTGACGTGTCTATAAAAAGAGGAGATCAGGGCACAGTCTCACACGGAGGACATGGGAAAGAGAGTGTCTACAGGCCACAGAGAGAGGCTTCAGGAGAACCCAGCCCTGCCGACACCTTGACCTCAGACTTCCAGCCTCCAGACCTGTGAGAAAATAGGTTTCCATCGTTTAAGCCACACGGTCTGTGGTCCTTTGTTACAGCGGCTGGAGCAACTATGACAGACACCATCTGAAAGCAAAGGATGACCCAGAGGACGGGAGAAGATATTTGCAAGTGATACATCTGATGAGGGAGTTGTGTCTAGAATATATAAAGGATTCCTACAACTCAACAATTAAAAGCCCCAATTAAAAGATGGGCAAAGGAATAGACATTTTGAGAAAGATACACGAACAGCCAAGAAGCCCGTGAAAAGATGCTCAACATCATTAATCATCAGGGAAATGCAAATTGAAACCACCAAGAGATACCGTTTCCCTCCCCCTGGGACGGCCGGAATGAGCCCAGCGAGTGTTGGGGGGCGTGGAGGAAATGGGGCTCTCACGCACAGCTGGCGCGGCATGACACAGTCCAGCCACTCTGGAAGAGAGTCTGGCACTCCTCGCGCAGCTGAACATGGCATTCCCACATGCCCCAGCGATTCCACTCCTGGGTGTGCGCCCAAGAGAGGTGAGCACATGTGCACACAAAAGCGTGCACCGGTGTTCGCCGTGGGGTGCCGCACGAGCCAACCCGAATGTCCACCGGCGGACCGAAGGGTAAACACAACTTGCTGAATCCATACAGTGGGTACCACTGGGCCATCAAAAGGGACGAGTACTGATTCGTGTGCGACACGGGCAGATCTTCACAGATGTGACCTGAAGGACGCCAGCCACGGAGGGCCTGCTGTCTGATGCTGCCCCCGCCGGAGCCCAGGACACGGAACGCGTGAAGACAGATTAGTGGCTGCGCAGGGCTGTGGGGGGAGGGGGGGAAGGGGGCTGAGTGCCAGAGGCACCGGTCTCCCTTGGGGTGATAGACACGTTCAAAACTTAGATTGTGGTGATGGGCGCACAGTGCTGTGAATGTACTAAAGACCACCGAATCGCTCACTCTAAATGGGTGAATCGTATGGCGTGTGAATTATAGATGGGTAAAGCTGTTTTGAAGGAACACTTAGTCTCTAGGCAAACCTGAGTGTGTGGGGGGTCCCAGTGCCGGGGCCTTCCCGGACATCTGCTGATGCGGCGGAAGGCAGGACGTGCGGACCTTTGCAAGCCCCCAGCTGCTGGCGGGCCCTGGTCCGGCCCCGTCTCACCTCTGACCCTGAACCCCCACCCGGAGTGAACCCCCTCCCCGGGGGCTGGAGAGAACACGCCAGACTCGGCCGATGCCCGCGTGCTCTCGTGGACCCACCCCGTGCTGGGGGAGAGAGGGGACGGGGGCCTCGCGCTGTCCCCGCTGGCTCACGTCCCTCGCACTTGACCCTCGCACTTGACACTCGCCCAGCTCCTGAGCCCTCTCCAGGGGGCCAGTCCTGGCGAGTTTCTGTCACCCACAGACAGCTGCTGCTGCTTCCAATGGGGGCAGGTGGTGGCTGCGATCAGTTTTTACGCACCGCAAACATTTACCGTAGCGTTGAGCTCGGCGCTCTGGAGGCCAGCGGTGAGTAGGACCCCACAGGGCTTCTCCCCAAGTCCTGTCTCGTATGTCCAGGGCCAGGCGCCGATTCGTCGTGGGTGTTCAAGGAACCCGAGGCAAACTGGGCTCCCGCAAACCTGTCTCCAGTCTGTACTCCCAGCCAGAGGCTCCCTGCCTCAGGCGGTGTGTGTGCACCCAGCAGAGCTCAGCCCTTCCATTAACGAGCTGTCAGAGCCCAATGCCGCAGCCGCCTCATTACTCATCGTCTCTGTTTGGCGACTGGAAATAATGGCCACGCGCTCGCTGCTTCTGACTTCCACATGCCTGATTGCAGGTGCACGGCTTAGGCGTGAGTCCCCTGAACACCACTTGGCAGGTCTGTCCCGAACAGAGGCCGTGGTGCCTCAGCCCAGATGAAGGGGTTTTCGGACCCTCTCCCGGGGTGTGCAGGCCACCGACTGGGGATCCTCGACGGCCCATCTTTCCAAGAAGCTTTCTCCTCCCAGGGCCGGTGGTGTCTCGGCCAGTCCAGAGACTTCCCAGGGGTCACCTGGCCCATCCTGGCTCGGGAGTGGACAGCTAGCTCACCGCAGGTGCCAACGGTGCTGCGCCTGTCCCAGAAACTCCTGTGGCGTCTCTGCTGCCCTTGATTTAAAGACAAGCGGGGGCTGCAGCCTGACTGGAGGGGCCCAGCTTCTTTGTGGACAGGTCTGCGGCACAGCTTGGGGGCCTGAGAGTGTCCAGTCTGTGGCGTCGTGTCAGCCCCTGTGCCTGTGTCCCTCTGTCGCATGGAGAGAGCAGAGCTGGGATCGGGGGCTGCTGTACGTGGAGCGCCCCAGGGCTGCTGCCCCAGCCATGCTCTGGGGGTGCCCTGGCCTCTCCACCTGCTCCCACCTGTCAACCTCAGCCCTGTAGATCCCGGGTCCCTGGAGAACACCAGTGAGGCGGGGATATCACCCGCTGGGCTCCCGGGGAGGGGTGCCAGCTGCTCTCCCCCCGCAGACGGTGTTGCAGGCTGGCTCTGCTCATGCTCACCCGGTGGCGGCTGGCGAGGCACAGGTCCTGGCAGGAGGGCACTCGAGGGGCGAGGCCTGGTGGGAGGACAGTCCACAGCGACTGGGGGCACGGACACAGCGAGGGCGTCTGCCGTTCATCCTTCCGGAAGGTTCCTTAGGACCAGGGCCAGCTCCCATTTATTTTCTGCAGGACTCCTGTCCCAGGTGTGCAGAATTTGGCATCACCAGCAGCTGACCGTGGCCGCTGTTATCCCACGGGCTCGGTCAGGCCTCCCCAGCGCTGCTCTGTGCCAGCTGGCGCTCGAGGCACCGAGGACCCCTGCTCCCGGAGCCACCCTGCCCCCAGGTTCGGGTGGGAGTTTTGTCCCAGCTCTTTGTGATGCTTATTTATCCGATGGCAGACAAGTCGAGGCTGCAATGGCGATGGCGGAAGGGCTCTGAGTCCTGAACCCCAGGGGGCAGGCGAGCCAGGGGGACATATCCTCCCCAGGATGGGGTCCCGCTGTCACACCCCCGGTGTGGAATCAGGCTCAAGCTAGGTCAGGCTCAGGGAGGTCACGGGACTTCCCCAGGGCAACACCTCAGCACCCGGGCTGGTCAGAGAGCCTGGGGCCTCAGGAGTGGGAAAACTGGACCCAAGGGGGAACCCGACTGACAAGTTTTCAGTAAAGAGACGGCCGGCCGGGGCCCGCGGGGGCCAGTGTGGTTAGAGAAGTCCCAGCTTGTGGAAGGACCCGGGACGGGGCGGAGGAGGGTGGCTGAAGTCTGGCCCAGAGCCGGGTCTGGAAGGTGAAGGCAGGAGTCTGAGGACCACGGCACAGGGACGCTCGGTGTGTGCGGCCCCAGCCCCACCCGCACCCCCATGAGGCCCCTCATCCGTCTGGGCCGACTGTGGCCCAGCCCCCGCCACCCCGGCCGGCCAAGTGCAGCTGTATGAGTCCCCGTCCGAGCGTGACCTCCATGCTCAGAAGGAGCAGATGTAGAGACCCTGGGCCCCTCGGGGGGTGGCCGGGGAAGGCTGTCCCCCAACCCCGCGCATGCACAGTGACCCCAGCATGCTCGCCGGAAGCCAGCCCGACCCCGGTGGGTTCGAGATGACACAGCTTGTCAGAGCCCACCAGAGCCCTGCCCCCGGCTGCCCTCTGCTTAAGGACCAGCCGTGGAGGTTAATTGGAAGGAGCTATTTCTGGAACTTTAACCCAGAAAACAGACCCTGATTTATCATAATTTGACACATCTGGCCTGTTTGGGCAAAATCGGGTCAGAGATAAACCCATGTTCGGCGTGGCTCACCGAGTTTTGAACGGCTCCCTCTCATTATCTGCCCTTGTCCGGCCTCTGCTTCTGTTTTCATGGACGTGTGGAGCTGTGCCCAGGTCACAAACCGCACCCGAATGGATATAACACGTTTGTCTGCGCACCAGCCCTGCTGAGCGGCACAGGCCTGCTGGCTGTCCTTGCTTGCCCCGGTGGGGCTGGGGTCCCCGGAGCCCTCTCTCTGCCGGAGCTGGGCCGATGCCTTTTAACCTCTGCCTTCTTGGCTCTAGGCTGCAAAACACCGTCTGTCTCTTTGTTGTGGTCACTCCCTGCTCCCACTCGGGAACTGGCCTTCGGGAACTAGATGGGGTGTCCAGCCGACGGCTTCTGACCGTCCGCTCGCTGTCGGGGGCAAGAGGAGGGGGCTGTGGCCCTGGGGTCTTGGAGACGACGCAGGGACTCTGGTACAGACACTTGTGGATGGACAGAAAGCGGACTCCAAACCCTGAGATGGGTCTGGGCAGCACCGGTGCTTGCAGACCCCCGGGGAGTGTGGGGGCCGCTTGACCCCCACACCCCCTCCACGTGTGCATGTGGGACACGTCGCCTCCCATGTGCCAGGAGGTGCCAGAGAGCCCCACATATGCGCAAACCCCCTCCCCGCCGCCCCCGGGCGCAGGTAAAGCGGCTCCGGAACCCATACGTGCTTCACCTCCCAGCCCCGCAGGAATATAAAGTGATAATAAGGGGATCCCAGGAATCAGAGCTCTCTTGCTCTGGCCACCCGGCTGCCGCGCTGGGGCCCCGGCCCCACGGCAGCCGCAGCGGAGGACGAAGCCTCAGTGAGTTCCCTTTGCCGACACGTGCCGGACGGTGCCGTGGGGCCGGTGGACGCCAAGAGGGCCAGTGACAGGTGCAGGGGCTTCTCATCAGGGGTGCAAGCGTCAAGCTGGCGTGTGTCGGGAAGGAGGGGCCCCTGCAGGCGGGTGGAGGCCCTGGGAGACAGGTGGAAAAAGCAGGGGATGTCTGGGCCACGTGGGGCCAGGCCTCAGCTCCTGTGGATGGAGGCAGGGACGTGGGCGGGGAGGTGAGAGCCAAGCCGTGAAGCAGCGTGAGACGAGAGGAAGTGGCAGGAGGGCTGGGGTCCGGAGATGGAGACGTTAGGGTCGGGGGGACGGTCCCAGCCCAGACGGGGGTGGTAACGGGGCGGCTGGAGCAGCGCGGAGCGGACACCCCTGCAGGAACGGCCAGGAGCTGTGGGTTATGCTGCACTCAGGAGGGTCAAGGCCGGTGTGGGCCTCCGCTGCCAGGACTGGCCCCAGGCAACGACAGGGAGCAGGTGGCTTCCAGGCTGTGGGGGAGGGGCTGAGGACCAGGAGAGCAAAGGCAGAGGAGACCCGGCCTCAAGGCCCAGACAACATGAGGCCGGGGCCAGAGGTCACGGCCCCAGCACTGGACCCACCGCCAGGAAGCCTGGGGGGCATTAGGTGGGGGTGGTGGTGCTGGGGAAGGCGAGGCCCAAGGGTCTCTGAAGCCTGTGGAAAGGGTCCATGACGTGGGGATAGGCCCGTGGTTGGGGGAAAGAAAGAGCCCCAGTGCAGGGTCATCCTCGGGGCCAGCAGGTTGGGAGCCACAGCTGAGTCAGCACACAGGCCTGCTCCCAGCGGGGGCTGAAGGTAACGGAAGGGCCCTAACTCTCTGAGCTCCGCGACGCAGAGCCCTCCTGCCGGGAGCCCCCACGGTCATCCCGACCCCTCCTCCGGAGACGGGCTTGGACACCCTCACTGGGCTCCTCACTGGCAAACTTCCCTTCTCGGTGAAAGGCCACAAGACGCTGTGTGCCCTTCCCCAGTGGCCGCCCGGGTCTGGGTATCAACCTTCAAAGTCAGCACGTGGCAGGGAACAAAGTCACCCCAGCTGGCACCTGAGCCCTTGGGCCGAGAGTCCGTCCTATTTTTCTTTGGTTTTCTTTCTAGGATAGGAACTGGCATCCTTCAGTGACTTGTGGCTCAAGAATCAAAGGTCAGCTGCCTACAAGGGAGCCAGCTCAGCTAGCACGTTCCGCAACTTCCGTGTCCCTGTATGTCCAGGCACTACTGAGCCGAACATCAGACTGGGAACATGTCTTTAAACCTTAGGTAGATGTTATCACTCGCCATCACCGAAACAAACAAAACGCACAACAACAACAAAACCCAACACAGGCAAACGAAACTGGGAATATTCTCGTGTGCACCTGCTAGAGCTTGTCTAGGGCTTTCCTGCTTTGTCAGGTGGGACACTTTCACGTTTGTCAGCAATTGCTGAATTGTTCCCCTAAGTAGCTACACAGATTGAACTCCCTCCCCCAGGCCAGGGGTCTGGAGGCCCTGGGTGGTTCCAGGTAGATCCCCGGTCACTGGGCAGAGAATAAATTTGTACAAATTCTCACAAATATATTTTCAAAGCCTTCAAAGTGTGTGTACATTTGACCTGGAAATCCTGGTCTGGGAAATGGGTTCTCAGGAAACAGCGGACACGTGCCCACGGATTTACGTGGGAGGACGTGTGCTCCTTCCGGACATGCGTCGAGGCCCGCGAGCACCACCGTGGTCCCCGCCATCTCTGTGCCACCTCTTTGTAGCCAGACTGTCCCCACCCCAACGTGGCAATCACTGACGCCCTTTGCCCCTTCCAGAACGTCCCAGAAATGGAATTATGCCAGATCTTTGCATCTGGCTTTTCCCACTTAGTATAATCGGAGACTCAGTCATGTTGTTTGGGAATCAGTGGTTTGTTCTTGGTCTCTGACTAGCACACGTACGCACGTACGTTTGTCACATCTGCTGGTGTGCGTTGTGTGGTTTCCAGTTTGGGGCTGTTTCAAATCAGCCATACGCACCTTCCTGTACAGATCTACGGATGGATGCACGAGTCACTGCTCCTGGGTGAAGACCCAGAGTGCGCTGCTGGATGGCATGTGAGCATACTCACGTCCTTGTTCTTCAAGCTTTTTCATGCATTTAAAAATCTACAGTTTTCTTTCTTTCCAATCATTTACCTATTATTTCTTTTTCTTGCTTCATTGCACTGGCTAGGACTTCTAGTGCAAGACTGCCAGGCTTTGCTCCCGATCTCGGGGTGGGGGGGGGAGGGTTCCATCTTTCATTACTGCGTATGTCATCAGCTGCAGGTGTTCTCGATCACGTGAAGGAAATTCCTTTCCATTTCGATATTGTTGAAAGTTTTTGTTTTAACCATTAATGGATACTGAATTTTTTCAAATGCTTTTTCCACAGCTATTGAGATGATCACGTGACTTTTCTTCTTCAGTGCGTTAATATTATAAATTATACTGATTGATTTTCAAATGTTGAACCCGGATTGCTTTCCTGGGAAAACTCATCCTGGTCATGATGTGGTATCCTTTCTATACGTTGCAGTTGATTTGCTAATATTTGTTGAGGAGTTTTGCCTCTATGTTCATGAGATGTTGGTCTGTATTTTCTCTTTTCTTGCAACGTCTTTGTCTGGTTTGGCACCAGGATAATACTGGTCTCACAGAGTGAGTTGGGAAGTACTCTGTCTTCTTCTCTTTTCTGGAAGATAGTGTGCAGAACTGATATTATTTCTTCCTTACATTTTTGGGTAGAATTCACCAGTGAAACCACTAAGACTGAAGTCTTCCTTTTCAAAAGATTTTAAACTGTGAATTGAATTAAAAAAATTTTTTTTTACATATATTCATTTTTGAGAGACAGAGAGAGACAGAGCACAAGCGAGGGAGGGGCAGAGAGAGAGGAAGACACAGGATCCGAAGCAGGCTCATCTCCTAGCTGTCCGACGCGGGGCTTGAAACCCACGAACCATGAGATCACGACCTGAGCCCAAGTCAGATGCTCAACTGACTGAGCCACCCAGGTGCCCCATCCACGTCTTCTTGAGTGAGTTTTGGTGATTGAACATGTTTTTAATTTTAATTGTCTTACAAAACGAACACATGTGTATAATTAAAAAAAACCTCGATAAATACTAAAAGGCTTATTGGAAAAAAAGAGTACTCTCACCCCAACTCTTACCTCCCGGAGGCAATAATTTTCTATTTTACTTGGTTTTTCTGACAGTCATTTCCGTACTTTTATTTCATAATATGTGTATCTGGCTCCTTACAGGCATACTAACTTCATACATTTATGCTGACTTTGCGTTCGGGATCTGGTTCCCTTACCTCCACCACCTCACCACCCCCGCCACACCCCTGACCCTTTTCCTTCAAAAATAGTTTTGTCACATTCTGGGGTAAAATCAGGAATTATTAAGATAATGGAAATCTTGTTCACTGCTGGCCCCAGGTAGTGGTGTACGATTACGGCTTTTTCCCTCAGAAAGTGTTTTCCTTTTCTTAAAGTTTTATGGCCTCCTTCTAAAATTGCTTAGCTTGCTATTTTGAAGCACGGTGTATTTTTTCCAAATGCCCAAACACATCAAGTTGTTAACGGGTTCGGTTTGCTTTCCGAGCCCCGCCTGCCCTGCGGGGACCCCGGCCCTCTTGCTGAACGCTGTGTCTGGAGTTTCTCCGCCGCTGATTTGAGCTGCTTAAACGCTGTGCCCCCCACCCCCACTGTTTGGTTTATCCCATTACTCTGTTGAGGTGTAGCCTTCACTTTTCATGAGAAACGGTCGTGGGGGGTAACTTTTTGAGCCTCTGCACGTCTGGGAAGCCTTCGTTCTACCCCCAGCCTGGATTGCTATGACAGTTTGATGTCGAACGATGGGTAGAAATTAATCCCATGCAGGATTTTGAAGGTGCTCCCCGTTATGTCCAAGCTTTCCATGTAGCTCCAGAAGTTTAACATTCACTCGGAAAAGCACATAAACCGTGTCAGTGCAGTTCCAAACGGAGCCCAGACGGGAGGCAGAGGCCCCGGCCGCCCACGGTCCAAGGCCACCGCGACCTTCACCCTGCACCTGCAGCCCGGTCCTCTCCCTCTCTCCACGAGGCAAACAGAGGCTGCGGGGCCCTCGGCACACGGAGTTCGGGCGAGGCCACGCCGCACAGCCTCCCATCTCTGCCCTGTTCTCGTTTCAGAGCACCGAGCAGTGAGCTCTGCGGGCTCCACCACACTCTGTGCCGTAACTCGCGTGGGTTCAACCGGAGAGTAAGGGCGTGGGGCGGGGCCAGGGGGGCGGGTTTCTCTCTGTAAGCCACACAGCAAGGGCACCTCGGGGCTCCCGGCCTGAAGGCCCATCACCCCGGTGTGAGGGGTCTGAACGCAGTGAGGGTCTCAGCAGAGACCCCGAGGCCTGCAGACTTGCCCTGTGTTTACCTGGCGTGTAATTAAATTCTTAAATGGTCACGTGCCTTTGCCGCCTGTGTATTTTCTGGACACCGATGCCCATCTCGCTGTTCGTGGGCCCGGTGTAGGCGGCAAAGCAGTCCAGGAAAGCTGGTGTCCTCAGCTGCAGGGCTGGGTCAAGAGTCCACCTCCGTCCCCATGCCGGCCACCGTGAAGGACACACCCTATGAAAAGGACATACCCTTATTGACTTATCTACTCATTCGTGAATGACTTTGTGTGCAGATTTTATCTTCAGCCTCCCATAAGTGCCTGAAAGAAAATATTTATTAACTCATTTCACTGTGAATTTATAATAATTTGACTTTGAACTGAATTGGGATTTATTCTTTCCGATTACCTATGGAAAAAGGTTCTTGTAGTGCACACAGAAAAGTGGGAGAATATTAAATCTACTTCAGAGAACAGATTGTTTAAAAATAGCGAACATTTACATAGAGATAATGAATGTGTTCATTTCAAATTATCTCCACTGAGGCAGGGTGTCAACTCACGTTCCTCCTATCGCTCCGTTGACTAGTTTCGTGCCGTCTTTCGAAAAGAAATGGTTCCAGCTTCACTGTAAAGTGTTCCGTACTCTGCCCGCCCCTACTTGGAACTGGCCTGGGCTTCCAAAGGGCCCCAGTCTGGCGTCGTTGGTTTCTCCTGTGAGCAGCGTCCTGGACTAAATGCCACGAAGGGTCTCTACACAAACGAGGAAGGGCCCACAGTTTGGTGCCCTGAGCAGGGAAGGAGACTGTGCGGTGCCACAGCCTCGAACACACGTGTACCGAGGAGTGTCGTTCGTTCAGCACATAATTTGCAGCCACTGTCCTTCATTTGGGGCCTTAGCTTCCCAGACACGCAGCACCAGTGACCCAGGCGCACTGTGTGGGTTCAGTGGCGAGCACACTTAGGTGTCTCCAGTGGCCTTCCCTTGTGGGAGTCCCTCCCACCGGACACGAGGGTCGCGTGGAGCTCGCAAACGCTGGGTGCGGCCGATGACCTCCTTTCGTCTCTGCCGGTAGGAAATGTGCTTCTCTGTCTTTTTTGAAAGAAACTAGACTATTTTTAATTATTTATTGATTTCAATTCTTGTTTTAATAACTTTTTAAGTTTATTTGTTAATTTTGAGAGAGCTAGAGAGAGAACCAGCAGGGGAGGGGCAGAGGAGGGGGACACAGGATCCAAAGCAGGCCCTGCGCTGACAGCAGAGAGCCTGACTCGGGGCTTGAACTCACGAACCGCGAGACCACCACCTGAGCGGAAACCAAGACTCAGCCCTTAACCGACCGAGCCACCCAGGCGCCCCGGGGGAGTGATTTTCTCATTCGAGAACGTGATGTGCCTGCCTCTCCTCATTCAGCCATTTTGTGTCACACAGTAGAGTTTCATTGTTTTTTCTGTTATAAATATCCAACCTTTCTCGCTAAGATTATTCCTGGGCATTTCGTGTGTTTTTTGTTAGTGACCAGGATAGTTTTTCCATTAAATTTTCTATTACTGATAATATATTGAAAAGCGGCTGACATTTACATGTTTGTTTGGAAGCCAGCTACGTTGACAAATTCATTTACTTATAACAACTTCTCAGCTAGTCCTCTTGGGTTTCACTTGATGTGCAAATAACGCAGCAAATTAGCTCTCAGTACAGAACACGGACAAAAGCCTTCCACCTGGTGATGCAGTCACTCAGCTGTGCGGCCTGAAGGGGCGAACGGTGTGTGTGCGAAATGGGGCTCGACACAGCTGTCTGCAACGGGTCCGCCGATGCTCGCGCTCGTGTCCTCGTCTCCCGCAGCTCCTGGACGTCACGGCTGATGGCAGTGTGTTCACAGATCTACATCCATGTTCTTTATCACTTAGAATTTTATGTGTGAAAGGAACATTTACGTTTACTTTACCATTCACATTTTATACTTCCTAAGTAAAGAACTTGCTTATGCCAACTGTACTAATCGCTTATTACAAGTAAACGCGTCTGTGGTCCGTCTTCTGTCACCTGCTAACCAGATGCAGTGTGTGCACGGAATCGCCACCCCTCAGGCCTGGTGCCGGGAGGAGCACTCAGGTCAGAGGCAAGGTTCTGGGGAGCTTGCAAAGCCGCACCGGACGACGGGCAGCGGGAGGTGGGCACTCAGAGCCGGGGCCTCGCCCCAAGTGCGTGCCCCGCCCTCAGATGCGGCTCTGCCCCGTCCGGCAGCCTCCCCCTGCAGGTGTGACCTCGGGTGCCCTTGGGGCGCTGGGACCTCCGAGCGCATTCTGAGGCTGTGCCTGTGCCCGCCTGTGCCAAGGCCACGTGGTTTCGTCCGCTGGGGGCACAGGCCGTGCCTTTCCTTGGGCTAAATCCCTCCTTCTGGATTCCCAGGGTGTCTCCTGGGCCAGGGTAGCGGCACCCTCACCTCACAGCCGTCGCTCGCATCTTTCCCGTGAGGACCCGCCGTGCGTCTCTTCACTGGGGCTCCTGGGCGTGAGGGAGGCACAGCCAGACACATGTCAGGAGGGTCCCAGTGCCTGCTGTCAGTAAAACAGGTGCAGAGGATGACGGGGGCAGCGCGGGAAGGCTTCTACAGAGGTGGCCTTGGAGGGGCAGCCGCAGGAGCCCCACAGAGAGGCCACCTCGGGCGTGGTGACGTAACGGGACAGAGGACAGAGGGGCCCACAAGGGCCAGCAGGGGAGGAGGCCACAGGCAGCGTGAGGCCCCTGGGGACCCTGAATGTGGCGGAGGCTGGAAGCCATCCTCCCCGACCCCATGGCGGACGCGGGGCCACTGGGAAAACAGCTGCTGTGCACACAGAGCGAAAAGCAAAGCCACAAGCCAGCGGAGCAGAAGAAAAGAAACCCTCAAAGTGTGAGTGGTAAGTAAACATGTGGCCGGGCGTTGGCTTCCGGCTGATCGAGTGCGCGTCCCACCGGGAGCCGGCTTTCTTTGAGACGCAGGCGAACTGTTCGAGGACACGGCCCAGCGTTCGGGGACACGACCCGTGAGGTGCTCACGTGACCGCACGGGGCCCTTTGGGGCAGAAGTGGGGCCTGCAGCGTGACGGATGAGAATACCCAGGAAACAGCCAGCAGACGGTGGAAGGTCTGTGAGCGAGAACATTCATCCCAATGTGGCCTTATGTCCGCAAAGAACTAGAACCAAAAGCGGTGAGGAGGGATACTCAAGAGTTACACAACGACATGGGGCGCCTGGGTGGCGCAGTCGGTTAAGCGTCCGACTTCAGCCAGGTCACGATCTCACGGTCCGTGAGTTCGAGCCCCGCGTCAGGCTCTGGGCTGATGGCTCGGAGCCTGGAGCCTGTTTCCGATTCTGTGTCTCCCTCTCTCTCTGCCCCTCCCCCGTTCATGCTCTGTCTCTGTCTGTCCCAAAAATAAATAAAAACGTTGAAAAAAAAAAAAAAAAAGAGTTACACAACGACACGACCGTTCCACGCTGCACTGTCCGCGGACTGCATGCTGCTTTGCGACGGCATAAAGAGGCTCTGAGAGGCAGGGCAGGAAGGTGCGTGAGGCTCTGGACCTTTCTGTAGGCAGCAAGTGGTATGCTTAGCCGGGAAGGCACTTGTGAGGAGCTGCAAATTCCCCAGGCTGGTGGCAGGGGTTGGGGGGCAGACGGACAGGCCGCCCGGGGACCCCTAGGGCTGCAGTGACAGCGCAGGAGGCAGGTGGGAGGCACCTGACGCACCTGTCCCGGGACAGGACCCCAGGCTCGGCGGCTGTGTTCCCCCAGCTCCGCGGCACCCTGAGCCCACAAAACCGCTCTCGGGGAGGAGCCCGGCTCTGTCTCGAGATGGACATTTCCAGGCCAACTCAGAAAACATCCACCCCTGTGAGTCCTGCCTGGAAACGCAGCTCCGACAGAGCCCGGGCAGCACGGGACCCCGACTGCTCCCCCCAGAGGGGCCCAAGAGCCCCCGGTTTACAAATTTCACAAATGTATTTCCTGCCGGTGTCCCAACTCCAAACCTTTAGCAAACTACATGTGTTGATAAATTAATATTTTTGGTAAGATAAACAGCAGAAGCTCCTCATTTGGGAATAGCCATTTTGCTGAATTAGAATAATGTATTATTATTAAAAATATCCCTTCATGGGGCGCCTGGGTGGCTCAATCCTTTGTGTCTGACTCTCGGTTGCGGCTTAGGTCACGATCTCAAGGTTTGTGAGTTTGAGTCCTGCTTGGGATTTTCTCTCTCCCTCTCTCTCTGCCGCTCCCCTGCCCATCCCTTCTCTCTCTCCCAAAAATAAATAAACATTAAAAAAAAAAAAAAAAACCAACCCTGATGTCATACCTAATATTTCAGGTTTAGGTGGAGCCTAAAATCATCTGAATTCTCAGGTCTGTTCTCCTGGGTGGTGATGCCTGATGAATTTGTGTCCCTTAAAAATGCAGCTTCTAAGTCAAAATAGTTCAGTCCTATGAGGGAAACGCTGGGAGGCAATGAGATTATATACACTTGGAGAGATCTTTCTATTTCCACTTATTTCCTATAAGCATTTAATATTCTCATAGCTGCCGGCAGCAGCAGGGAAAGAAGGGACAGACTCCTTCAATGCGCAGTAACAGTAAAGCCCACCTTCTCCCTCTTGGACTGTGGGGAGTGGGGGAGGGGGGGCCTTGTCTGCCGGCCGGCGGGAGTCCTGCTCGAACCCGGGCTGCAGGCAGTCCCGGGGCTCCCGAAGGGGCCAGGAGGGAGGGTGCGGACCTGGCCAGGTGCTCTGAACCCCAGTGAGCACCCGGAGGGGAGGCAGAGGCCAGAGCGGTGGCCACATCTGGGTCACATCCTAGGCGTGACAAAGCACCTGCTGATGTCCACGCAAGATCGGGCGTCTGGTTTGCTGACGTCTTCGGATTGGCTTTCTCTGCTACTCCACAGACCATTTACAGAAACCAGCTTTGGGAGGAGAAGGCTCTCCTGGGCACGGCCCCCCCCCACCGCTGCCATATCCTGCACACAGTTTAGTACCCTCGTTTGCAGAAAGGCAAAGAGAGTGGCCACATATTCAATTCTGTGTGCAAAGCACCATCCAAAGTGATTTACATGAATTATTCAGTTTAATCTCACCTGCTCTGAGGCGTCTGCATCTACAAGATGAGGTGGCCGCGGCTCTGGAAGGAGGCAGGAGTGTTGCAAGGTCTTGCAACTGTCGGGCAGGAAGTGGGAAGGGCCCTGCTCTGTGTGTGGAGCCTGAGAATTGAACAGGTACCCAGTTTTGCCTCTGACGGCGACAGGGAAGGAGAGCCTTGGACAGGTTCTGGCAAAAAGAACCTGGGAGCTTGTCTCCAGTTCTGCACCAAAGGGTTTCATCCTACCAATTAAAAGCTGAACAGATGGAAAGATCGGCGGCTCTTTTGGAATCCGGGAGAAGGGAGAATGTGGCCCCAAGACCGGAGAGACAGCAGATATGCGGAGGCAGACGCTCCAAACCGCCGCGGGAGCCAGCGCCGGGCAGGAGAACCCAAACTGTGATCGCCAGACGGCTGGACACTCAGCGTGGGCAAGTGTGCGAGGCTCCAGCCACGGGGTGGCCCCACCACGTGCTCAGACCTGCCTCCAGGAACTTGACCACGTTCTCACAGACGATACGCGGATGTCAAGTAAGCGCAGGAAAGCACGTTTCACGTCGACGTCATCAGGGAAATGCAGATTCAAACGACGACCAGATGCCACACGCACCTGTCAGAATGACCAAAATCCAAAATACCAACACCGAATCCTAGAGAGGACGCGCAACACCAGGAACTGTTATCCGGCGTAGTGGGAATGCAAAATGGTGCGGCCACTTTGGAGGACAGTTTGCTGGTTTTTGTAAAGCTAAGTGTTCTCTTAGGTTCGATCGCACGATCGCACTCATCAGCTATCCAGATGAATTGAAAACCTGTATCTACGCAAAAGCCTGCACACGATAAACACAGCAGCTTTATACATAATCTGTCTATTCCTAACTGCCAAAACTTGGAAGCAACCACGATGTCCTTCAGTAGATGATGGATAAATTGTGGTCCATCCAGACAATGGAATATTATCAGCAATAAAAGGAGATACGTTATCAAGCCACGAGAAGCCACGGGAGACCCTTAAATGCCTACTGCTGAGTGGAAAAAGCCAGTCTGAAAGGCGACATCCTGTGTGATTCCAAGTATAGGACACTCTGGGAAAGACAGAACCGTGGAGACAGGACGACCAGTGGCTGTGGGGGGTGTGGGGGGGGAGGGACAAACACGCCGAACACAGTTTGTAGGGCAGTGAGACTGCTCTGCGTGATGCCATAACCGTGAATATGTGACCTTCTACTTTGGTCCCAACCCGCAGAATGTACACCAAGAGTGACCCCTAATGTCCACCGCGGACTTTGGTTGATAACGACGCATCAGCGTCGCTTCATCAACAGGGACAAATGCACCGCTCTGGGGGGATGCTGGTGATGTTGGAGGCCGTGCGTGTCAGGGCAGGGGTCTAGTGGAAATCTCTGTGCCTTCCTCTCAATTTTTCTCTGAACCTGAAACTGCTCTAAAAATGGTTTTGAAAAAAAAGAGGGGCGCCTGCGTGGCTCAGTCGATTAAGTGCCCGACTCCTGATTTCCACCCAAGTCATGATCTCACCGTTGTGGGGCCAAACCCTGCGTCCGGCTCCACTCAGGAGAGAGAGCCTGCTTGAGATTCTCTCTCCTCTCCCTTCTGCCCCTCCCCTGATCATGCTCTCTCAACAACAACAACAACAACAACAAGAATCTTGAAGCCTCTATTCTAGGCATTTGAGTACAAGGCTTTTTTTTTTTTTTTTTAATGTGTGTTCATTTTTGAGAGAGACCGAGCACGAGCGGGGGAGGAGCAGAGAGAGAGGGAGACACAGAACCCGAAGGTGCTCCAGGCTCTGAGCTGTCCGCAGAGCCCGAGGCGGGGCTCAGACTCACAAATGGTGACACATGACCTGAGCCGAAGTCGGACGCTCAACGGACTGAGCCACCCAGGTGCCCTGAAGTCTTTTTTCCAGACTGAAGCACAAATCCCGCGTTTTTCCTGCCAGACGTGTCCGAGGCGGAGCAAAGTCCTCACCTTTATCGCCCGGCACTCCTGGCTGTTTCCAGCCTGTAAGGCTCTCGCCAAAGGGTCTCCTGCGAAAGCAGGCAATGGTCTCTCCGAAGCGGCGCGGACGACGGCCTGAGGCCTCGGACCGGAGTTGTGGGCAGGCTGGTGGGGCCGCTGGCGCCCAAGACAGCAGCCCCGGAGGGATGACCACCTAATTTTACCGAGAGGAAGGTGAGCCAGGGCCCACACCGGGCACGTCTGTCCCCCCGAACAGGCGTGGTTCGCTGCACAAAATTTGCCACTGGAGTTCGCTGCTCATCGGATCAGATCTTTGCAAACGGGAAAATAAACCAACCAAACTCATTCTCTGTTTCTGGGGCGTCCTGGAAGCCTCTTCTCCTGGCAGTGGTCCTGTGGCTTCCTTGGCCACCAGGGGCAGGCACTCCCTGTGCTTTCTCCACCGTCCGTATCCCTCAGCCGTGGGGAATCCCGCCACGGTCTGTCGGGCCCGGCTGTGGTGGCACAGGCTGCTGCCCTGCCTTTCCTTCCTCCCGTCAGCAAAGAGCAAGCTGAGTGTCACCTGGGCCTGTGGCCGCCGGGTCAGGACAGCGATCCCAGCCCCTCCACGTGTGTGCACCAATAGCACGTAGGACACGGGCCGCTCCCTGTGCAGCTACATTTCCTCGTGGGAGCCACCCGTCCCCTGTTGGGCGGGGCCGGAGCCTCTCGGGACGAGGGGGGCATTGCACGCCGAGCGCTCCAGCTGCCCGCGGCCCCCCGCTCACCGCCCCTGGACACGGAGCGGAGACGCCCGTCGTCTGGCCCTCTGGCAGCGGCCCCGGCCGGCACAGCCCTCTCGTGCTGGACAGAAAACTCTGGCGAGAGCTCGAGAGGAAAGCCCGGTCCCTGCGCTGTGCTCGGAGCCCGGGGTTCCTCCGCCTGCTGGCCTTGTCCGTTAGCAGTGTGACAACCGCAGAGCGGGGGCCGGGTAGCAGACATTTGTTCCTCAGGGCTCTGGAGGCTGGATGTCCGAGATCAGGGCGCCTGCAGATTCAGTGAGGGTCCGCCTCCTGGTTTGTAGACGGTGTCTTCTCGCTGTGTCCTCCTGTGGCAGGCGAGGGGAGGGGGGCTCTGGCCTCTTTTTTAAGGACACTAATGGCGGCTTAATCGCCCCCTTGACCTAATCGCCTCTCAAGGCCTGACCCCCTAAAACCATCCCCTTGGGGTTGGGATTCAGTATGTGAGTTTGGCGAGACAGCCGCAGTCCCTGTCCTTCCCACAGGCAAGACTCCTCCATTCTTTTTTTTTTTTTTAATATATTTTTAACATTTATTTATTTTTGAGGGAGAGAGAGAGTGTGAGTGGGGGAGGGGCAGAAAGAGAGGGAGACACAGAATCCAAACAGGCTCCAGGCTCGGAGCTGTCAGCACAGAGCCCGACGCGGGGCTCGAACCCACGGACCGCGAGATCACGACCTGAGCCGAAGTCAGTTGCTTAACCGACGGAACCACCCAGGCGCCCCAAGTCTCATTCGTTCTATCCAACAGCCCCACAGTCTCAGGTCATTGCAACATCAGCTCCAAAGTCCAAAGCCAAAGCCTCGCTGACCCTTGTCTAAGGAGGGGCAGGCGATACTCCAGATGTGATCCATCAGGGCAAAGGGCCCCCCCCCCCCCCCCCCCCCCCGGCTGTGAACTGTAAACTGGACCAGGTGTGTGCTCCCAAAATGCAACAGTCGGCCGGGGACAGGACAGACATTTCTGTCCAACAGGAAGAAAGAAGGAGGAGAGATAGGTCCCCTTTCGTTGGCTCTGATTCTGTTTCTCTGGAAAACCCTAACAAAGCTCACAAACAGCGAGGCTCTTACTCAGAGCACCTGGCAAAGCTCCGTGCGTGTGTCACGGCCACATGCAGTGGGAGCTGGGCCACCAGCTTTTCGATGCTGTTGCCAAAATGTTCCTGGTGAATTCAGGCTGCAATCACAGTCACGAAATCTGTAATACGCGGGTCTTGTTTTGATCATGTGGGCTTTAAGGACAAAACCTGACTTAGCCCAAGACCAGCACCACCTCAGAGCGAGTGACGGCTTTGACACGCACCGCCTCCCCGAGCGCCTTCCCCGAAGACACCCTGTTCTCCGACAGTCTGCTGTGCGTGGCCCGTGCCCACGGCCAGCCGCGGGGTGGGCGCTCAGCACCGTCTCCCAGCAACACCCCAGCTGCCGCCGCACAAAAGGAATCCGGGAGCCATTTGCCGGAATTAAACTTCCTGTGGCCCGTCCTCCAAACAGTTCGGAGGCCTCCGCTCCGAGCACGGAGTCGCCAGAACCGAGGTCTCCCTGCCAAGTCTGGCCACAGCCCACACTCGGCACGGCCTTGGCCTCTCCCGGCCACTGGAGTGAGCTGGGCCTCGGTGACCTTGCTCACTCCTGATGGAGGGCCGACACAGTAATTCAAGCGCGTGCTCACGGGCGCCCCCACGTGGGTGTGTGGGCCCCACAGCAGAGGGGGCGAGGGAGACGGGAGAGCCTCCGCCCTGCAGGTGCAGACCACAGATGCCACGGGGACTTGCCGAGCCTTCTAGGGAGAGGGAGCTTGGAGACGACCCTCAGCCTGGGGCCTGGGGTCTCCTTGTAAACAGCGGCGACAGCACCGCTCCGGCTCTGTCCCCCCCCACCCCACACTCCCTGCGAGCTCCTGGCGTCAGAATGTGGACTCATGTGCCGGGTGGAGACCCTCCCACGTGGTCACAAAGGACACCTCTGGATTCTCACTACGTGCTGTGTGTTCTGGGAACCGTGGGAAAGAGAGGGTATGCACTGGGCATGTTCTGGTTTAGCAAGTATTTTTTGGCGATCAGAGAATTCAGCGCAACTTTCTTTGGCCACGGATGTTTATGTTACCAATGCTGGTCTCTGCGCACAAGGTGGAACCACCGGGCAGATTGCCCCAAGACCTGGCCACGAGTTTTGAATTCAGGATGCCACCAAGCCTTTCGTCCTGGGGCTCCACAGCTGCCCGTGGACCAGGTGCTGGGGAGTGAGCCCCGCTGTTGGCGGGAGCCACGGGAGGGGGGGGCCAGCTCTGAGCTGCAGACCTTCTGGGGCCCGGCAGGGTGGGTCCTGCAGGTGGGGGCCAAGAAGCCGGCGGCCGTGGCCCTGGGGGCTGCTGTTTGGCCGGGGGGATGCGGGGTGCAGTGGGGAAGGGGCGGGGTGTGCTCGGAGAGGCCCCTGAAACGAGGAAGCATGCCTCAAAGAGCCGTCGGTGACACATGGCGACCAGCCCACGGATGAGTTAGGGTTGGGGTGTGGTCCACAGCGCTCTAGGTGGCTGACTCGCCGTTACAGACACACGTGCCCGACGGTAAGGTCTTCACTCAGTACAGGTTCACCCTTGCCTCCCCCCGCAGACTCGGCAGGGCGCAGGTCTGACGCCACGGGCCCAGCTACCACTTTTCGTGGTTTTCAGGCCCAGACGCCCTCCCAGGAGGGGGGTTCGTTACTGGAGGAGGAGCTCTCGCCCATCTGCTCAGCGGAGATTGTGAACACAGCACAAGCAGCCCGAGGCAGCAGCTCACAGCGGCGTTTACCGTCCCCCGGGCACAGTCCTGGATTAGGGGCCCGATGTCATCCAGGGTCCTCACGAGACGGAGGCCTGAGGAAGGAGAACACGAAGGGGGCAGAGGCCACCGACCAGGAGCACACCTGCCCTGCAAGCGGCAGGGGGAGGCCGGGGCCGTCCCGGAGCCCCCGGAGGCTGGCCCGGCCCACCCCAGCGGTCTGAGTCCGGCGGGCTGGGGGCCAGGACTGGGGGGAGCCACGTGGGCGTTGCCACCAGGCAGTCTGTGGCACTTTGTTTCAGGCCACAGGGAGCACACGCAGTGACCCGCGATGCAGCCAGAGTCAGATACGAGGTGCTCTCCATGAGCAGCACCCGCTAACTGGGCCTGACCTGGGCCTGACCACGCACACCGTCGCCCTCGGAACGGCAGGGTTTGGCGCCTTGGGCTAAGCCCTGAGGGTGACTCCAGCCATAGGAGGGGCCCTAGGGTCCCCTGGCTGCACTCCTCGCCCTGGGGTCATGTGGGGCCAGCACTGTGGCCTGGCCCAGTCCCCACCTGCTGCTCGGCCTGACCTGGGGTCCTCTGGGCACCGGGGTGCTGGTGCTTCTATGCCAGCATCTGGACGGTCACGGGCCACCGAGTTGGGGGAAGAGTTCTGTGCCCCCCTGGCCCTCCTCATCTTAGAGGGAAGGAGCCGGAGGCAGGGACGAGCTGGGAGGGGGCTGTGCGTCTTCTCCGGCCTTTCGGGAGCAGCTCTGAGGGGCTGCCTGCTGGGGAAGTCCCTCTAAGCTCACGAAGGCCCCCAGAACTCACTGTCACTGCGGTGGGAGAGCTGAGTGGGGGAGGGACGCTTCCCGGCCCGGGTCCTTGGTGTGTTAGGAAGTGGGGCCCGTGGCCCTGGGCAGAAGAGCCTGGCTTCTGTGTTGCCCCAGGCCCCACCCACCCGATGGCAGCAGCTAGTTCCAGAACATCGTGTGCCCCAGGGTGAGTGAAGGGACTCCAGAAGGGACCGGAGAGCAGGAGACCCCGGGACCTCTGCTGAGCCAGGGCAGCTGTGGCGCCAGGTGACCCCGGCCATCGTGCAGCTCGAGTCTCCAGGTGCTTGGCTTTCCCCAGCGTGTGGGGAGGCACCTCTACGCCCTCAGCCTCACGCCAGGCTGACGAGCACCCCCAGCACAGGGGTGGACGCGGGGACGGGTGGACGGACAACCCGGGCAAAGGGCGAGCCCTGGCCAAGGCCCCGGGGTCTCTGCTACGTTCTCCCACCCACACAGGCGAGCAGATGACTTCACGCGTGTGTATGTGTAAAATATGCGAAGCGTCACATTTACCACCTCAGGCCTTTTAAGTGCACGGCTCAGGGGCGTCAAGTACAGGCACAGGTTCGGCCAGCTGCCCGCCCCCCGCCCCCCGCCCCCGCCCCCTCCGGGCGCAGAGCCCCGCCCCTCCCCGGCAGTCACCCCATCGTGGGGCCCCAGAGCCCCGCCCCTCCCCGGCAGCTGGGTCACTCGGCCGGCCGCAGAGCCCCAGCCCGCCTCAGGGAAGGGGTTTCTGTGTGGCAGTTAGTGATCCCGTGATGCCCACAGGAGGATCCCGTGTGGGGCCGAGACAGACGTGGACGGAGACGGCCTCCCCGGCGCTCAGGGCTGGGACCCCCGGCAAGGGCACTCGCTCAGTCACAGAGGCATTTTAGGGACCAGCCCTGGGAACCACACAGCTGTTCTCCTGCAAGCCCTTTAATCCCGGGGAACGATGTTTCCGCTCCTCCGTGCTTCTCCGGGCCAATACGCGAAAACGACCGCTGATGCTGATGGGAAGCACTTACACTCACCTCTGCTTCTCCAGGCCACGCCCTGCTCCCCCAGCGCGTTTTTCCAGAAGACACTGGGTGCCTGTGGTCAGATCGTCCACTCGAATGTGGTTCAGGAGAAGCAGTTCTGTGGCCCACGCACATCAGAGCCGGTGGCCCACGGCCTGCCGACCCTGGCCTCGGAGGGCTCACTGGGAGCTTCAGAACAATGCTTCCACTTTAGAAAGAAATCTCTTAGCCACTTGTTTAGAACCAGAGATCACACACGGAATATTTTAGCCCTGTAACTTCCAAGTTAAATTCTAGTGGAAAAGACCAACAAAAAAATAATCAAAGGCTCCCAAGTTTCTCTCTTCCTCTCCGCCCTCCACCCCGTCTGCCTTGTGCCTGGACAGAGTCGGTGGTGCAGCCACGGCAGAAAACAGTCTGGAGGCTCCCCGGAAAAGCACACGTAGAATGACCGTATGATCCAGCGGTTGTACTCCTGGGTGTCTACCCAAAATGACCAAGAGCAAGGACTCAGGCAGATGTTTTTACGTGAACGTCCACGGCAGTATAATGCGCCGTGGCCCAAAGGTGGAACGGACCCACGTGTCCACTGATAGACGAGCAAATAAGCAGAAGTGGTGTACGCGTACCACTGGAACGTTACTCAGCCTTAAAAAGGAAGAAAGCATAGACACCTGCTACGACACGGAATAACCTTAAGGACAATACGTTCAGTGAGATGTCAGTCCCCAAAACACAAATGCCGTCGGATTCCGCTTATGTGAGGCTCTCAGGGGAGTCGCAGTCCTAGAGACATGGCAGATGGAGGTTTCCAGGAGCCGGGGGAGGGCGCCCGGTGGGGGGCTCATGTTTGGAAAGGAGAAAAAGTCCTGGGTGTGGGTGGTGGTGACCACCACACGATGTGAATGCATTTAATACCACCGGGCAGCATACTTTAAAATGGTTAAGATATTGGTACATTTTGTGTACATCTCATCACACCCAGAAAGGTGACGAGCGACAGCACCTGCTGTTTATTCAGCACCTGCCACGTGCAGCGGGCCAGATGCTCCGTCGGCGTCCCCCACGAGGCAACGGGGAGCGCACAGACATACGTCACCACGTGCTCACCGACACTGGATTATTACCCCGCAGTCCGATAACTGATTTGGTAAAGCAGGACCTGGGCGGTATGAAGTGACGTTTCAGGAAATGGGGAGGGCGGCTGGCGAATATGAACAGTGGGTAACATGGAGGCCAGTGGATGCTCTGAGAGGGCCAGCTCGACTCCTGGGATGATGTCGCGAACGGAGGCACCTCCAACTTCCCTTGTGTCCCGACTCTCACGTAAATGGCTCCCCTCCTAGGTGCTGTGTGGCGTTACCGCCATTTAGAAAAACCCGAGCACGACCGGGAGCCACGGCTCAGGAATCGGACGCCCAAACAGCCACGGGAGCCAAACCAACTTCCCGACAGTTACATTTACGCGCGATCTGTGGTCAGGGTCGCCCTGCTCTCGGTCCAGCCGGCTGATGCCTAATGTTTCAGCTCTCCACCGTGTCTCTCGGTAAGGAGCTGACCCCACCAGATGTGTTCCAGGCACGACCTCCTGACCTCTGAAGGGCTCTAAGCTTTGACGGTGAGCTCTCTGCCCAAGAAAGGGGTTCATTCAGTCAGAGCCTCTGTGCCGCGCCTGGAGGGCGGGGCAGGGGGACTGCTGAGGGGTCATCCCCACCCCCCAGGAGGAAAGGCCGCGCTGGGCTCTGTCCTGCAAACACTGCGGTGTCCTCTCGCCTTCCATCCCTCTCGCCCCAGACAGCACACTCCAGGCTTTCCCCGAACGTTCCCTGAACCTTCGCGGTGCGCTCAGTGCACAAACGCTGGTGAGCGTGGCGACATCCTAACCCGGAAGCAACATTTCTGGCCACACGAGCTGGGTGCTGACATTGTCACAGACCAAAGCGGGGCGGGAAGTCTACCATTTGCTGGGAGACAGCCCCCGGCACCTCAACAGACCGGCAGACTGGGTCTGCCGCAGCAGACGCCCGTCCCTGGCTCCCGTGACCCGCAAGAATGTGGCGGTCACGTCCCCTTGCTTCGAGATGACGGGACTTGGGATCAGAGCACACAACTCCCTAGACCTTCAGGACACTGAACGTTTTAGCTCCAAGTTGTCCAGGCTTTGAAGGCCCGACTGTTGGAGAGGTTCAGGGAAGGCCTGCTGACCAGAGAGAGGCCTCTCACTGGGTTCTCGAAACTGTCTAGTCAGGGCACGGCAGCCGGCCGATGTGGGGGCCTCCTGGAGAAGGCCCACTCGGGGTGCCCTTAACCGGAGCGGGGGGGGGGGGGGGGGCGTCTGGCACCTGCAGGCGCCAACCACCCAGCGGGGGAGGCGTGTCACGGACCATGGCTCGGCTGGCTCTCCCTTGGCCGGGCCGCCTCCAGCCCCCTCCCCCACCCCGGCTGGCCCCAACCTCCCCCGCCGCCACCACCGCCACCGGGTCGCCCCCCCCCCCCAGGCCGCCCCCCCGCGCCCCCGCCCGCGCTCACCCGCTCCTCCTCCGCGCGGATGTCCGGCATGGTGCTCAGGCACAGGCCGACGGCCGTGGCGGCCACGAAGGCGACGGACACGCAGGCGAAGAGCTTGCCGGCCGGCCCCGGGCGCGGGTCGTCCAGCAGGTCCCGAAGGCGGCGGCCCGGGCTCCCCGGCGGCCCCGCGCGCGCCTGGGCCGCCTCCTCCTCGCGGCGGCGCAGGCGGCGCAGGCAGCAGCGCTCCAGGCGCGCCTCGTCGATGCCCCAGTAGGCCAGCTCGTCGCGGAAGGCCAGCGCGCACGGGCCGCGCAGTAGCCGCAGCTTCCCGGCGCGCAGCAGCGCCACGATGGCGCGGAAGGCGCACGGGCTGCGGTCGAAGAAGAACTCGTCGCGGCCCGCGTCGTAGTCGTCGCACACGCGCAGCAGCTCGTCGCGGCCGCGGCAGGCCCGCAGGCGCTCGAGGCGCGCGAGGGGACAGCGCGCCAGCGCCGCCCAGGCCAGGCGCACCCTGCAGCCGCCCACGTTGATGGTGACGACGCGCCGGCCGCCCGCGGTCTCGGGGCGCAGCGCCATGGCCCCGGGCGCCCGGCCGCGCTCAGGACGCAGCGCCTGCGAAGGAAAGGAGGCGTCAGGCGGGGCGGGGGAAGGGGCCCTGCTGCCCCCTCGTCCGTCCGCGGGGGGCCCGCGGGGCGGACCCGCTGCGTCTCCTGGTGACCGGCACCAAGGGCGGCCGGCCCGGAGGTGCCCCGCCCCCAGGGGATCCAGGCCGGGCTCACCGGATCCTCAAACGAGGTCGAGGGAGGAGGACCACCTGTGGAACGGGGCGTAGGTGGACTCTGGAAAGCCAAGCTGGGTGCTGGATGTGACAGAGGGTGACCGGAACTGAATCTTGTGGGTACCTGTGCCTGCATTCTGGAGACCATGAACACCTGGGGGGTAGCCTCCCGGCACCAAGGACATGGCTCCTTGGAGTCACAGTTTGGGGTAGGGACAGCCCGGCACCCCCAACTGCAAGGTGAGCTCTGTGTGAGAAACGGGGGGGGGGGGTGGTGCTCTGGAGGGCACCAGCGAGGTCCGGGGCAGCCAGGAGGGCTTCCCAGAGGCAGCTGAGTGGGCAGCACGTTGGGGGAAATGTGGAAGAAGTTGTGCTGGAAGAGACAGACCTGGGTTACTTAAAATCCAGTGTTTGGGTGGTGGACACTGGGTGCCACGATTTCCCGAGCTGCTTCCTCAAATCGGAGACCCCGAGGGGCTCGGGTCTGAGGGTTCCAACTCACACCAACTCCAGGGCTCACAGACTGAACTTCTTAATGAGGCAACAGGACATCTGAACACACGCACTTGAAACCGCGGGGACTCAGCGGCGGCAGCACTGTGCCCGGGAGGCCTCGTGGGGGTGGCCCGTGGCCCTCCTGGGAGACTCTGTCCAGTCCCTGGAGCCACAGAGGCCGGCTGGTTGCAGTTCCGGGACAGGCTCAGGAGGTGCCGCGCCCCGAGTCTGTGAGCTAAGGCAGAGGTGAGCCTTTGTGTGGATCAAGAGCCCCAGGGGGCGAAGCCCACACGCCCTCTCCTGGGGCTGCTGATGTCGCGGGTGGGACGACAGTTTCTGCCTGGAATACAAGTCCGGCTTCACCACGAGGGCCAGGATAACCCGGCTTCTATAACACACATGCTGGAAAGCGTACTTGGGCTGCACGTGGCCTTGACCCCTCCCCCTTTCCAGGCTCCCTGCAGTCAGTCACACAGGAAATTTGCGGAACAGGAGGGAGGATTCCTTTTGTGGCTAAATCAAATGTGTGCTCCGAAGTCTCTTAGGCAAATGGATAATCAGTAAGAGGGCCAGAACCTGGAACTCCTGTAAACAGTTTTCTTCCCCCGAATATACACTTAGAAATATAACTGTAGGGCTCCTGGGTGGCTCAGTCGGTTAAGAGTCCGGCTCTGGATTTTGGCTCAGGTGATGACCTCACAGTGGAGAGACCTAGCCCGAGGTGGGTTCCAGCTGGGTGTGGAGCCTCCTTGGGCTTCTCTCTCTCCCGCCGCCCCTCCCCCAATTTGTGCACGTGCTCCCTCTCTCTCTCGTCTTCAAAAAAAGAAAAAAAAGCAATACAATCATAAATCTTGTGTGAGTCTGAAAGTGGTTTAAGTCAACTTCCTGTTGACCTAAGAGGCTGCACAGTCACTTCCAAGCAGCCTGCACACACACCCTGTTCCCAAGGTGCAGCGTGTAATGCGGAGGTCTGAGCACTCTGTTGTCGAGGGTGTGGGCTTGTCAGACGCGCCCATCTCTGGTAAGTGGGTTCGGCCATTAGGACAGCTGAGGGCGTGAACTAACCGGGCCTCGGTTGGGCTACGTCTTCAGGGAAGAGAAAAACTGGGAAACACGCAGCTCCCAGTAGAGGAAGATCGTGAGAGTTCTCTGCCTGGCTCTAGGAGAAAAACGACAGCATGGACCTAAAAGCCCACCTGCTGGGAACGCAAACTGGTGCAGCCGCCCTGGAAAACTGTACGGAGGGTCCTTAAAAAGTTAAAAATAAAGCTACCCTCTGACCCAGCAATTGCACTACTATTTATCCAAGAGATAAAAAAAGGCTCAGTCGAAGGGGCACATGCAGTGCTATCGGCAGTAGCCGAAGTAGGGAAAGAGCCCAAATGTCCATCGACCGACGAATGGGTAAAGGAGGTGTGGTAAATATATATATAATGGAATATCACTCGGAAATCAAAAAGAATGACATCTTGCCATTTGCAACAACGCGGATGGAACGGGAGGGTATTACGCTAAGCAAAATAAGTCAGTCAGAGAAAGACAAATATCGTGTGTTTTCACTCATATGTGGAATTTAAGAAATCGAACAGATGAACCTAGGGGAAGGGAAGGAAAGTAAGATAAAAACAGAGAGGGAGGCAAACCATAGCAGACTCTTAAATACAGAGAACAGACTGAGGGTTGACGGAGGGAGGTGGCAGGGGGATGGGCTAGATGGGTGACGGGCGTTAAGGAGGGCACGTGTTGGGATGAGAGCTGGGGGTTGTGTGTGAGTGCTGAATTACCAACTCCTATTCCTGACACCATTATGTTAACGAACTTGGATGTAAATTAAAAAAAAAAAAAGTCCACCTGCACAATGGTTTTGAGGTTGGAATTTTGGTTTGTGAAACTCAAAGCCAGGAAATGACCCCTCACAGTGGGCAGTCCCAGGAAGTCACCCCCCTGAAGCCTGTGTTAGAGCCACACACTGGTCTAGAGCAGTCGCTCGCAGCCTGCCCCAGGGGGCATGTGGCAAGGCCTGGAGACATTTTTCATTGTTGTGACCGAGTGTGACCGACAACGGTAGGCAGGGACCATGGGTGCCGCTAAGCCCTCCAATGCACAGGACACCACCAGAACCGAGAGCTGGAAACCAGCCCCAGTGTCAACAGAGCCACTGGTCTTAGAGGGACAAACTCTCACCTTCAGTCTCAGGGATTCCCACAGATGAAGCCCCAGCTAAGATGAATTTACAAAACAAAATTATAAAACACCCAGGGCAATAACCCACATGAGCCACACAAAGAAGAAAATTGGGCTCCTGGGAACTTTAGATAACACAATTTTAAAAGATATAGAAAGATGTGAAAGAAGGAATTAAAACACCAGAGAAAAAGGGCATCTTCAAAGAGACCAGGAGGACCTGAACAAGACACCGAGTCTCCCTGGGCCCCACATCCCCTGGCTTCAGGCCCCTTGGCCCCCAAGTCTCCCTGAGCTGCACATTCCCCTGAACCCATGTTCCTCCCCCTCCACAATCTCCCTAGACCCACATCCTCTGGTCCCATGTCCCCTGGCTCCAGTCTCCCTGGGTCCCATGTCTTCCTGGTCAAGTCCCCCTGGGCCCCACGTCCCCCTGGACCCATGTCCCTTAGCCCCCAAATCTCCTTGGGCCACACGTCCCCCTAGCTCCCCGTCCCCCTGGGCCCATGGGCACACTGGGTGAACACCCAGCTGCGGCACCTGTGTCTCTTTGCCTGGGCTTCTCTGGCTACCAGGCCTGCCCTGCCTACCCCGCACAGACCAGGGATACTTGAGACTCAGTGTCCCCAGGGACAGCTCTTGCCAGGACTGAGAAGCCGGGGTGAGAGACCTCCGGAGCCCTCTGGTCCTGGGAGGGGCCTCTCAGGCTGACCTGCTCTGCATTCCCTTCCTGGTCGCTCCTGACTCCCAGACTGGCATTCCTGGGGTTGCTTCCCGAGTAAGCTGCCTGCTTCTGCACCCCTGCCCTACGGTCTGCCCTGGACAAACTGAGCTCCGACATCTGGGAAGTGTGAGGCCAGCTCTGGGTTTGGAGTGCACAGTTGCTGGAACTTTAAAGAAACAGGAACATGCAGGGAAAAGGGTCTAAAAGAGAACGTTATCAGTGGTTTCGTTCAAGCATGCATCTGTGCCTCTAACTAATGATTATTCAGAGCCTCCTCTGTGTCACACTCTTTGATTCAAGAATGGAACCTTCTAGACCCAATGCTAATATCATCCTCAATGGGGAAAAACTGAGAGCTTTCCCCCTAAGGTCAGAAACAAGACAGGGATGTCCACTCTCGCCACTGTTATTCAACACAGTATTGGAAATCTTAGCCTCAGCAGTCAGACAACACAAAGAAATAGAAGACATCCAAATCGGCCAGGAGGAAGTCAAACTTTCACTCTACACAGATGACATGATACTCTATATGGAAAACCCAAAAGATTCCACTGCTAGAACTGATTCATGAGTTCAGCAAAGTGGAAGGATATAAAATCGATGCACAGAAATTGGTTGCATTCCTATACACCAACAATGAAGCAACAGAAAGAGAAATCAAGGAATCGATCCCATTTAAAATTGCATCCAAAACCATAAAATACCTAGGAATAAATCTAACCAAAGAGATGAAAAATCTATACACTGAAAACTATAGAAAGCTTATGAAAGAAATTGAAGAAGACACACACAAAAAAGGAAAAATATTCCATGCTCCTGGAGAGGAAGAACAAATATTGTTAAAATGTCAATACCACCCGAAGGGATCTACATATTCAATGCAATCCCTATCAAAGTAATACCAGCATTCTTCACAGAGCTAGAACAAATAATCCTAAAATTTGTATGGAACCAGAAAAGACCTCGGATAGCCAAAGCAATCTTGACAAAGAAAACCAAAGAAGGAGGCATCACAATCCTGGACTTCAAGCTGTATTACAAAGCTGTAATCATCAAGACGGTATGGTACTGGCACAAGAACAGACACTCAGATCAATGGAACAGAATAGAGAACCCAGAAATGGACCCACAAACGTATGGCCAACGAATCTTTGACAAAGCAGGAAAGAATATCCAATGGAATAAAGACAGTCTGTCTCTTCAGCAAGTGGTGCTGGGAAAGCTGGACAGCAACCTGCAGAAAAATGAGCCTGGACCACTTTCTTACACCAAACACAAATATAACCTCAAAATGGATGAAAGACCAAAACCTAAGACAGGAAGCCATCAAAGTCCTCGAGGAGAAAGCAGCCAAAAACCTCCTTGATCTTGGCTACAGGCAACTTCTTACTCAACACGTCTCCAGAGGCAAGGGAAACAAAAGCAAAAATGAACTATTGGGACCTCATCAAAATAAAAATCTTCTGCACAGCGAAGGAAACAATCAGCAAAACTAAAAGGCAACCGACGGAATGGGAGAAGATATTTGCAAATGACATATCAGATAAAGGGTTAGTATCCAAAATCTATAAAGAACTTATCAAATTCAACACCCAAAAAACAAATAATCCAGTGAAGAAATGGGCAAAAGACATGAATAGACACTCTCCAAAGAAGACATCCATTTGGCCAACTGACACATGAAAAAATGCTCAACGTCACTCATCATCAGGGAAATACAAGTCAAAACCACCATGAGATACCACCTCACACCTGTCCGAATGGCTAACATTAACAACTCAGGAAACCACAGATGTTGGCAAGGATGCAGAGAAAGGGGAACCCTCTTGCATTGTTGGTGGGAATGCAAACTGGTGCAGCCACTCTGGAGAACAGTATGGAGGTTCCTCAGAAAACTAAAAATAGAACTACCCTACGACCCAGCAATTGCACTACTAGGCATTTATCCAAGGGATACAAGAGAGCTGTTTCGAAGGGACACATGCACCCCAATGTTTGTAGCAGCACTATCGACAATAGCCAAAGTATGGAAAGAGCCCAAGTAGCCATCGCTGGATGAATGGATAAAGAAGATGCTATACACACACACACACACACACACACACACACACACACACTGGAATATTACCCGACAATCAAAAAGAATGAAATCTTGCCATTTGCAACTATGTGGATGGAACTAGAGGGTATTATGCTAAGCAAAATTAGTCAGAGAAAGACAAATATCATATGACTTCACTCATATGAGAACTTTAAGATATAAAACAGATGAACAGAAGGGAAGGGAAGCAAAAACGATATAAAAACAGGGTGGGGGACAAAACAGAAGAGACTCTTAAATATGGAAAACAAACAGAGGGTTACTGGAGGGGTGGTGGGAGGGGGGATGGGCTAAATGGGGAGGGGCATTAAGGAATCTACTTCTGAAATCATGGTTACACCCTATGCTAACTAACTTGAATGTAAATTAAAAAAAAAAGAATGGAACCTTCTGCTTTTTGTAGAAAGAAAGGGGATTTAATGCCATTACCTTGGCTGGTTTACTGGGTCTTTTATAGGAGCTGCTGCTGTTTATGATACTGTTTCTGCGAACCTCTCAGTGCCAACTTCTGCCCATTACCTTCCTCCCCCGTGCCACGTAGCCTATCCTCCAAACTGGGGCACTCTTCAGAAGGCAAGGGTGCTGTTAACAATGACAAGGGACAACAGAGTCAACTGAAAGGGATGTTACCCTGCCCCAGGGGAGCAGAAGGGACCCGGGCAAAGCTCTTGGTGCCCTGCGGAGGGTCCCCTGGGAGAGGCTGGTGCATCAGCTGGAGTTCATGCCCTGGCGGTCTGTTTCCCACCCGATCTCGAGACGGCCGGCTTGGTAGCTTGTGCATTGTGCAGAGGGGACGCAGCCCCTAGAGAATCCTGAGCTCGTTTACTGGCGAAAGCAACAGAACCCAGGCCCAGAGGAGAAGCACGGGGTGGAGGAGGGAGAGGAAGCCCGACCAGGGAGGCACTTCTCACCCTCGGGAGCAGGGGGGCGGGCACGGTCCAAGGGCAGCGCCAGCTGCTCGGGGGACCGTCTAAGGGCTTGCGAGGTGGGAAGACTTCCGTGAATACCGTGTCATTTCTGTGCACCGGGACCCCAAGGGGCAGGTTCTGTCGGCTGCGTCTTGTAGGTCGCAAACCGGGTATCACGGAGGCTGAGTAGTGTCCTCACTGTGGAGTGACAGAGCTGGGGCTCTGGTCCTGGTCTGCACTGGCCGCTGGCCACCCCCACACTCACCGTGCCCTGCTGATTCATCAGTAACGGGTCCTGCTAACCTGTCTGCCTTCGCCTTTCTGCCGGATCAACTGACACGTGGTGGTGTTTGCTTAGCCGCCTGCTCTTTCGGCGGTCAGCGGGGGCCCACAGAGCTGCGAACAAGGGCCACGCCGAGCGGGGCCGGGTCTGCAGGCCGAGCTGTGCTGCCTCGTGGCGTCCTCCGGATGGAAGGACGTCCACTTTTTTACCCATGCTTTGTGACTTGGCATCTCTGTGGCGTTTACCGCTGGCAGCGGTTGGCACGCCGCTGGTGGCTGGGCACCGTCCGCGTCCTGACGGCGGCCCGGACGGCAGTGAAGCCGGGCCGCGTGCCCCGCTCTGCCTCCTCAGGGTGGGACCCTCGGGGTGCGTTGGCTCCTAAACGCCTCCTGAACCCCTTCTGGTGCCGGAAGTCCTGTTCACCCCCAAGTCTCCCACTGGTATTCTTTGACTCCTCCTCAAAATTTGAGAAGACTATAGTTTTGAGACTCGACAGCATTTTCCGGACGTTTTATGTGTGTTGTGGAACGTGTAAGAAGGCCTTTGCTTCCTCGCTTTAAAATCCAAGCATACTTAGGAAAGCTCACAGAAAACAAACAGGAAAGAGCTCCCAGCTAGCCTGCTGGGGGCCATGGGACGATGGGGGCCGTGCTCCAAGACGATCCCAAGAACTCGGGAGCTGGTGTGGACGCTCAGTGGCCGCACTCAGGAGGTGCCTGGACTGGGGCGCTTCACCACACAGTGCCTGACGCCTGAAGCCGTGTTCTGTGGTTGTGACACGGGGCCCCCAGCCCACGTCTGTAACGCACACACGCTCCCAAGGCCGGCTGCAGAAGCGGACGTCGAAGCTGGCCTTGCAGCTCACGCACTCGCGTCCAGCTCAGATTCAGGGGAATGAGGTCTGTGCTCCTGCCCTTACGGCATTTTATAGGCCTAGACCCGCAAGGCCGCGCACTGGATGAAGAGGGCCCAGACCCCCGTGCGCCAGGAGGCTCACGGCGAGGACAGGCCAGCTTCCCCTTGAGTGGCGTCAGCCCGCGGGAAGGAGGCCGCGTCGGCGCCCAGCAGGCAGCGCACCCCGACCTCCTCGCCGGCCCGCACAGCGCTGGCGGCAGCCTCCGAGCCGTCCTGTGGTCCCAGCCGCGCCAGCTTCCGCAAGAATCCGTCCAGCCTGGTCACGGCGGCGGGCCGCTGACACCACGGGCCTGACCCCGGGGGGATTTCCTGACTGGTGTGGACGAGCGGCGCAGGCCAGCCACCGCACGGCTCTGAGCCACCACCCCCTCCTGCCAGGACTGCTGGTAGCCGCCCCGACGGGTTTCCTTGCCAGCCCCCCGCCCTTTGCTGCCTGTGCCCAGCACCACAGCCGCGGGGGCTCCCGAAGCCCGCCCGCCCACCATCCCTCCGACCGACCTCCACGCTCCGGGTCTGTTCCCGCGGACAAGGCTGCTCTCCACACGGTGCTGGCGGGGTCGGTGCCGTGCCCTCCCCCTCGCCTCCCGGCACGCTCCAGCTAGGGGTCCCTGTGCTGGCTGTCCCCCTGCCCCGAGCACCTGCCCAGATGCCGCAGCCACAGCTTTGTTCACACTGTACCTCTTGTTGGGGCCTCCCTCGCTCAGTTTACACCACCACCCACACCCACGTCCTTCCCCAGCTGCGCACCTGCCGAGTACTTTCCTGTCTCCATAGCACTTTTCTCCTCCTGAAGGAGCAGGTAATTCGTTGTTTCACCAATCGCTTATTTTTTTTTTACTCCTGCGAGAATCTGAGCCCTGTGAGGGAATGGCTGTCATTCTCCTGTTTTGCCCAGGACATATCACACACCCCAACACCGTCCCTGGAGCATAGCGGGTAGTCAGGAAATATTTGCTGAAGGGACAAGCCAGTGGATGAATGAGCCTCAGACTTGCCCCAGATGTTCCTAGCACATACGGCCCCGACACGTCACCTGCCCCTTGAACGGTGGCAAGAGTGGGTGCGAGTGTGGCTGTCCAGTCCACGGACACAGGAGGCTTCTGTTGAACCGCTTTGAACCGACGCAGGGTTGCCCACGAACGGAGCCCACGTAACTTCCCTGGAAGAAGCCACAAGGGTTGTACTAGGGCAGGAGCCGGGGTCCTCACCTGTGGCACAGAAGGAACACCGAGCGGGGTCAGGGGTCAGGGGTTGACCTGTGGCTCTGCTGCGATCGGCTGGGGCCCCACCGAGGAGCTCTGGTCTCCTCACCAGTGAGACGAACACCCGGCTCTGACGGGCCACAGCCCACCCTGGCTGGGGGAGCCCTGAGGGGCGTGAAGTGTGTGGCCGTCACCGGTGTGGGGAGACCCAAGGTGGCCAGGGCACAGGCAGGGACGCCAGCAGCCTGCAAACAGGGCTCCACATTCTCCTCCCGTGACGCTGCTGGGTAGTGCCACATTATCCGGGAACACGTCCTCTCCATTAACTAACGTCTGAACCTCTTGGGTGATTCAACACGTCCTGATTCAACACGCGGGCTCCCGGACATGATTTAATATCGCAGAAATAGAGCGAGGACTAAGTTAATACGAGATGTTCCTCAGGGAATGAAGCGTTCAGACCAGCGTCTCTCTGAGCGGTAGGAGATTCGTGGCGCCTTACTGGAAGTACCAATTGTGGCCTCATCCCCGTGAGAAGGGAGAAAGCTTACTCCTTACGTGATGTCACCGAGGGAGTGGACAGTCGATTTGGTGGCAACCACGGCAACTTGTAATGCCCTCCGTTCCAGCCACCACGGGACAGGTGGAGCCCACGCTCAGGGCATGACGGTGGCCAGGCGGCTGGGCCGACACCAAGCTCCTGCCCTCAAGAGCCGTGCAGTCTCAGGAAGTCACTTGGTTTTGCTAGAGCCACAGATCCCACGTGAATAAGCCGGAAGAAATAATAGTACGACAGCACCCACCTTGTGAGGAAGGCAAAGGCCACGTGAGCGTTTAGGACAGTCTTGGCACGGGAGTCCTCCGCACATGTTAACGCGTACGTGTGCCTACGCGTTGTTGAAAGTGTATTGCAAAGGGCCTCTTGGCCAAGAGCAGCGTGGTGTCTGTCCTTATCAGCTTCGTGCCGTAGCTGTCCTCTCTGGGGACGGCACCTCAGATCGGCTTTTGAGTAGGACACAGAGCAGGAGCCCACTCCGTCCAGTGATGCTCCTTCCGTGGTGGATGCCGAGCTCTGGGGTCTCTCGGGACAGGCTCCCGCTCTCCCGGGAACCTCGCCATGGGGCCCAGGTGCCCCATGTGAGGAAGCCTGGGTGACACAGGGAGGCCACACGCAGGCTTTCCGGTCACCCGCTGAGGCCCCGGGCGTCGTGGATGCCGTGCCGCAGAGACGTGAGCGTGTGCTGGCGTCATCTGTTCCACAGAAGGGGTGACCACACTCTGGCGAGGGAGGGCTTGGGGCGCCCCGGGCCCGTCACTGCCCCTGGGCCTCCACACCTGCACGAGGCCCCTGTCCCTGACCGAGCCCAGGCTCAGGCGGTAGACGGCCAGGGAGGGACACGTATCTCAGAGCCAAGAGGGGGCTCCTGTCCACTCACAGGTCGGCCCTAGGAGGGCACGCTTGTGTCCGTGTTGCTGCTGTGTCTCGAATGCCCAGAACACCACCTGCACTTAGTAGGTGCTTGGAAAAAAAGTCTGAATTTGAATCAAGGCTAAGGGTGGACCAGAGTCGAGTAAGTACTTCCCAGGGCGTCCCTGGCGTTTCCCACATGCGTATGTGTGTGAACAGAAGGGTGTGGTCACCCCAGGGTCACCGAGGCTTTTTGGGAGATGTAACAAATAAACAGCAGGTGCCGGGACATCATGACATTTGCAGTTGTGACCCGGAATGGCTCAGCCCCGAAAGAGCTCCTGTGGGGGCCTCGCGGTCACAAGGGATGCCTTCCCCCAGGGGGCGCCCGGCAGGCGTGCCTGTCCTACGGGTTAACACGCTTCAGAGGGCGGCCCCCGGGAAACAAGTCATCGGTCCTGCAGCAAAGACAGACCACGGGGCCCCCTGCGTGGTCCCAGGGCCACGGGGTGCCATCTGCTCACATTGTGGGTCATCACAACTGGCACCAGAGGTGGAGGTCAGGGCTCCACGGGGCACAGGACGTCCACGGCAAAGAGCTATTCACCCAAATGTCAGCGGTGCCCAGGGGAGACCCCGTTCAAACTAGCCCGTCTGACTCACGGAAGCAGCCGTGCAAGGAGAGATGGTACAGCCCGGCTGAGCCTGGGGGCGTCCCGACGGGGGCGTCCCGGCGAGGAGGAAGCTCAGAGTGGTTTGGCCTCAGCTTACAAGCCATTACTTTAGGATCTAAAAATGTTTTCACACTACAGATGTTGCAAGATAATTAATGCAGCAATTAAAGCCTTTGGTTGTTGCTCCTGCCTCACTTTTGGTTCCGGTGTCTTCACGGAGCCGACTCCCTCTCTGCTCCTCACCGGCCACCGCGGCCTGCGCTGTCTGTCCTCGGGGCAGGGGCGCCCGGCCTTCCCAGGCCCCCTCGGCCCTCCCGGCGTGTCTGGTCCTCTCCCGGGCACACACGCCGCCTCTCAGTCCAAACACTTAACCTCTGAGATGACCCCGTTCACAAGAGCAGACGCATGAACCAGGCCCTGTGACAGCAGGGACACATGATGCCCTTCGGCCGGCCGGCTCCCGTGGGACGGTGGCTGAGACCGCCGAAGCCCAAGCACCCTCCCCTCGTGACACGACAGCTCGCAGGCTAGTACTGGGCCAGGAGCCGCTCTGTCTTTAATTCTTACTGTCCCGCCAAGTAAAGGTAAAGATGAGTTAAGGTAAAGATCACCTATCAGTTAAAAACAAAGAGCCAACTGTAAATAAGTAATTAAAACATTTTGTTTAATGTTGACTGATTTTTGAGAGACAGAGAGCAACAGAACACGAGCGGGGCAGGGGCAGAGAGAGAGGGGGAGGCCCAGAATCCGAAGCAGGCTCCAGGCTCTGACCCATCAGCACAGAGCCCGATGCGGGACTCGAACCCAAGAACCGCGAGATCATGACCTGAGCCGAAGTTGGACGCTTGACCGATTGAGCCGCTCAGGTGCCCCAAATAACTAATTTCAAATAAAACATGATTCTTCGGAGATTTTCATAGTCTTAAAAATTAGTACTCTTAGGATCATTCCTATAATGCCTTTCTGATTTTCAAACCCACATGTGTTCAGTTATTTTGTTTTGAAATGGATTATTTTCTATATGTCAAAGCGACACAACTTAGAAAAGTCTCTAAAGTGTATCTGAACAGACCTGAAGATGTGCTAATTAAATGTATTTGTAGCCGTGTCATCGACGGAAAAATAGACGATTATTTTTCAGTCACGATGTATTAGAACTACATACCATCTCCAAATCTGTAAGACACGTGGAAATCTGGCAACTAATTACCCGCACAGCACAGCTGCAAACAACTGCCTCGAAGGTTTTTTAAAATTAAACTTTTAAGATCGCAGCGGCCCCGTGATGCCAGGCAGTGGCATCGTGCAAACTTGCAGGCCCGTCTCACGGCCAGGGTGTCATGTGGGCACTGACCCGGTCAGAACCCCAACCAGCAGGAGGCCCCTGATGCCCCCTCCCTCCCGCCCCTCCCTTACCCTGGACTCGGTTCGCCTGCCCCTCCCCTCCCCTGGCCTCAGCTCCCCCTCCCCTCCCCTCCCCTGGCCTCTGCTCACCCGCCCCTCCCTGTCCTCCAGTCAAACCCCGGAGTGGCGTCTTGATGGGCCGTTAGGAAGCCGTCCGGCACTGGCTCCCTTTGCTCGGCATCGGTCTCTGGAGGGTCATCCATGTTCCTCCTCCTCCTGGTGACGGCTCGTGGCACGGAGGGGCCACAGTCTGTTAACCACCCACAAGTTGTGGCTTTCTTCCTCGTTCTTCTCTTTTTTAAATGTTTCTTTATTTGTTTTGAGAGACAGACAAAGAATCCCAAGCAGGCTCCTCGATATCAGCCCAGAGCCAGACGTGGGGCTCCAGCCCACGAACCGTGAGACCATGACCTGAGCCACCAGCCGAGCCACCCAGGCACCCCTGATTTGGGGGGGTTTTAAGTCATTACTTCTGCAGGAACTTTCAGCCCCACCAATCTTCTCCCCTTCCGGGACTCCGACAGCATGAGTGTCGGATCTGGTTATGGTACCGCAGTCTCTGAGCCTCTGTCCGTTTTATTTTCGGTCCGTGTCTTCGCTGCTTTTCAGGTTGGGCGAATGCGGTCGTTCTGCTCTGCGTCCACGACTCCTCTGTCCTTCCTGTTGGAGGCCGAATCCACCCACCGAGCTTCTCATGTCACGTATCGTGTTTTTCTGTTCTAGAGTTTCCATTGCCTTCTTTTTTATGTCTTCTCTTCCTTCACCGAGACTTTCTATGTCTTTGCTGAGACTCTCTTTCCGTGTCTGCTTCAGGCATGTTTGTAACCACTTGTTGAAGCGTTTTTACAGCAGCTGCTCAAATAATTCTGTCGTCTCGATGTTGGTGTCTGCTGGTTGTCCCTCATTTGGTTTGCAATCTTCCCGGTTCCTGGTGTGATGACTGATTTTCCAGTGAAACCTGGAAACGTTGGGTTTTATGTTACGGGCTCTGGATCTTATTATAACCTCCTGCTGTAGCCGTTCGGGAGAGTAGAGTGAACACTCCCCACGTAGCCCGTAAGATCACACAGATAAATGCTAACAACGCACTTAGCCATCGGGGACCAGTCCTTCCCACCTGAGCCGTGTTCGCCAGAAGCGCCGATTCCTGAGGGGAGGCAGGCAGAGTCCGGGGTGGGATCTCGTGCTTTGCGTCCGGAAGCAGAGAGGCACTCCGGTGTGGACGGGCACACGGAAGGGACCTACCCTACCGCAGATGCCAAGAGTCTAGACACGGAACGACTCAGCTTCTTGTAAAACATTAGCAAATAGAGGCCGCGAGTCTGTAGTGACGCGGGAATAAAAGAGAAACAGAGAGGAGGGAAAAAAACCTTCGCCGCCATCGGAGGGCGGGCGTCTGCACTGCGCTGGCTACCCAGCCTCCGAGAGGGGGACGTGGCTTTACCATGAGTACGTTTGGGCTCACCCCTTAATCCGGCAGCACAACTCAGCACGGCCATCCTGGCACTATGTGCCTCGAACGTGACGCAACGTGCAGAGTGACTGGCACCACGGGCAGCCGTCTGGCTCTGCCCTGAGTACACGCTCCGATCAGACACGTAGACCCACACCCCAGGGTCCAGAGAATACGGGGCGATAGAGAAGCACCACACAGAGACGAGAGCAAAGGCCTTCCTGCAGAATGACTCCTGCATTCTTCACAGAGTCAGGGACGTGGGGGATCAGCCAGTGGGAGGAATGTTCTAGAATCAGGATGGCCTGATTCTCTTTGATGGAGTCAAAGTGATTGAGACATACCAAGCGATGAAGTTTATAAGCCAGATCGATTTCATCCAAAAAATCTATAAAAGACAGTGTTCGGACAATTGGGGAAATCTTCAGTGTTACGTGGTATTGTGGTTATGGAAAAGAGTGACCTTATTTTTTAGGAAGTTCATACTTAATTATTCAGGGATAAATGTCTTGATTTCTGTAAGCTAGTTCCAGAATGGTTCATTATTTCATTTTATGTGAACGCACACACGTTTCGTGTATGTACACACACATACATAGGTTTCCACCACACAACTCTTTCTGCTTTGTGTACGTTTGAATCTCGGTGAAAAAAAACCTGGGAAAAAACAGCCAAAAGCAAACCAAAACAAAACACAAACTGCAAACCGGCCGAACGTAATTCTCGTGATGTGACTTTCTGGGTTGGGCATCCATACCCTTGACCGTCTGCTGTGGGTCGCGAGGGTTTTCCTTTCTCTCTCGATCCCGCTCAGTCTGATGGATCCAGCCGCCACCTGCAGCCTTTGGATGGAGCCCGGGTCCCGGACACAGTGTGGCGCCAGGCCAAGGACCCAGCTGGGGCGCGCGCTCGTCTGCTGTGTCGTGTGTCCGCTCCCGGGAACCCGTCGACGCCCAACACTGGTCTTTGACCAGACAGGACAGGTTAATCTCGTGAAAAGACACTCACACTGATCTGTCCCTTTCATTCGTGCAGCACACGTTGACCTGCGCAGCCTCTGTCCATCCGTGGGTCTCGGTGAAAGTGCACTTCTGAAACTGTTGTAGCCAGGTTTGGGTTTCGTTCTCTCAGGTCCTGCTTTCTCGCTCCCCAAACGCCACGCGGACGCGGGCGTTAAATTAGAATCAGACGTGACACCGTCCGCCACAGGACCGGTCACATCAAGGCGCAGCAAGAGACTCAGGCGAGACGTCAAGAGACCTGAGCTAGGCCCGGGGCCTGAGGCCCGCAGAGACACCACGGCAAAGGAAAGTCACAGGGTATCCCTCTCTGCCAAATTCTAAGGGACACGAAGCTTCTACCTTCCCTGAGGAGGGGGGAGTCCGGGCTCGCAGCAGGGGGGGCCCAAGTCTATATTCCGGCTCATGACGACCTGCCTCCCACGGGGCCGTGGGGAAGGGATGTCCCCTTGAGACCACGCTGAAACGACACGTCCAAATGCTGGAGGTTCCCTGCCGGCCGGGCACTGTGCCCAGCAGGACTCTCGCCGCCCAGGCGGGGAAGCCGGGGGATGAGTCAGAGGACAGGGCTGGGAGACGCGTCCTGGCTGCGACGGCTGTGTATCTGGGGCCCGTCACCCGGATCCCTCAGGGTCTCAGAGTCCAGGTGGTAAACCCAGGGTCGAATGAAACTCTCTACCTCTCCTCCAGATTTAAGGTCTGTCAACGCCAGGTAAGAGTGGACGGCAAGGGAGCCGTGGTGTTTTGGAAAATAGCAGACTGGGGAGGAGGAAAGTAGCAGCAGAGACTGAAGAGGGGAGGGGCTCAAGCCTGTGAGGAGAGCCTGGGGGGCAGGCAGTGCAGGTGGGGGGGGGTGTAGGTGAGGGACCCCCTGGGGGGGCAGGTGCAGGACCCTAGGGGGGCAGGTGGGGGAGGGGGTGTAGGTGAGGGACCCCCGGGGGACAGGTGAGGCAGGTTGGCATGGAGCTGGTTGTGAGCTATGACATCATCCCCCCTCCGGGTGGTGAGCACCCCAAATCCCCTTCAAGCCTTCAGTCTGGGATCTTGGGAGCGGCTGGAAGAATAAACAGTCCTGTGGGGGATGGGGGAGGCTGGAGCCTTGGGGACTCACAGGACAAAGGATGGGGCTGGGGGACAGCGGACACAGGCTCCCCGGGGGACCCCAGTCCATCCCGCTCTGCAGTTAAAACTCAAGCTGGCACCCTCGACCGCCTCCTGCCGGCCTTCCCGAGTAGCCCTGGGCTCCGGGGAGCCATCCTGAGGGGACAGGTGTGCAAAGTGGCCTAGCTCAGGACACAGGTCATGGGCTGGCTCCTTCCTAACCCTAACCTAACCTCTGAGGAAATCAGTGCGTTTGCGGCATCGTATGGTAAGGTTCTTTAAGTGAGATGGTTTCACCGAAAAGATCAGCCTCCCAGTTTTCTCGGGAGTGGGACGCTGGGGACAGGCACGCTTACCTCCTGTCGGCTTCCCCGTGCGGGGGCTCATCCCAGGCGGCCCTTTGCAAACGCTGCCATCTCATCAGACCCCTGCCAGTGCTTCTCAGGTCCCTGAAACGACACGTCAAATCCCCCTTTAGGGCACGGCCTCTTGACCGTGGTTGGGTCACGAACTTGTCAGAGAATGTGACGACCACAACCCATCTCCTCGGATATAATCTACATCAGCACACACATAATCGTGGCTCGGCCTGGGCCCCCCCGGCCCTGTGCGTTCCACCCAAGGTCATATGGACCGGCGTGCGGTTGGGACAGAGAAGCCGGGTCCCGGCTCCTCACCTCTCTCTCTGCACCTGGTGGCTTCTGACCTCCTCCCGGACGTCTGGGCACCGCCAGTGCTCGCCACATCCCACGCGCCCAGAGCGTCTCCTTCCCTCCCCCCGAGAACCAGCCGCCCCTGCATCGATGAAGCTGCTGGAACACAAGTCGCTGTAACCGGGGCGCCTGCTCCCCCTGCCTCGGTGTCCCCGGTCCAGCCGACCCCAGGTGTGCCCCACGTCCCCTCCGGGTCAGCCATACCGCGGGGCCCCACGAGACCCGTGAGGGGCAGCCTGGGCCCCCCACCCGCGGTCCCATCAGTCTGCAAAGACAGACACACACGCCCTCATATGTGCCTAACACACCCCTCTCTGCCCGGTGCCTATTTTTGAGACGACGAGCTGCTCCAGTCCAATTGTAACTGCTAAATCTGTTTCGGTGTATAGGTAAGAGGATTATAATTAGCACACTTGTATGCAGATGTACTGTCAACTTCATTTTTCCTCTGAAGCAGCTATTTATGGAAGTATTTTTGCTCGTGGAGTCCAGAGAAGAGAGACTTCCCTCCGCCCACCACGCTCCAAGCGAGCGCCGTGAGCAGCGGGCAGCGGACGGGTGGGCAGGGGAGTCGCCCATCTGCTCGCCGGTGCTTTCCGGGCCCGCAGCTTGCAGGAAACGCAGTCCTGGAGGGAGTGGCTGACACTCCTTCTAGCATTTCCCAAGTCCGCCCTGAGCACCTCTCACCCGCGGTGAGAATCTGTGCAGCCCCTCATCCGGGCAGGGGCTGGACCCTTGGCCCGTCCAGGGCTCGGCCCTCAGGGCGCTTCTGCCCGTCGGTTTCTAGCCTGGCGGTGGTGCTACACACGACCCACGTGAAAACCCAGCTCCTCGAAGGCCGCGGAGACGTGTGAGAGCTGCTACCCTCGGCCACTGAGTCCCCTGCCCTGTCCCGGCCCGAGCCCCTGCTCCATCCGGACGCCACGGCCCCGGTGCGGCCTGGCCCTGGCTTGCGGGACAGAGCCACCGAAATAGCAGCGGAAATAACAGGAGCTCGGTTTGAACTTCCCATGGGTTCCGGTAGTTTCCCTGTTCCCGCCCTCTGCCCACCGGCACCCCCGGCACCGGACAGGCCGGGGTGGGGGCTGCAATCCGAGGGCACAGGGTCTGTTTCGGACAAGCCGCCAGGCTCCACTCTGGCTGCACGACCCCGGGGAGTCTCTGCCGAGCCCTCAGTGAGGGGTCCCCGGGCTGGTCCTCAGGCCTCTGTCGCGTCCCCATAAAGGACCAGCGGAGACCAAAGCTGGCCCCCCTCCCCACCCCAGTGACGGCAGACACAAACGGCAAATCTCGCTGACCCCAACAGGAAGGGAGCAAATTTCCCAGATGATTTAATTTTACTTTTCAATCACGACAACTCTTAACTGGTAATTTCTTTCTCAAATCAATTTTATAAAACAAGCGATTAATCACTGCTCTGCCCCTGAAACAGAACGTAGCGCACATAATTCAACTTCCCGTGAGAAGCCGTGTGCACAGTTGTGAAGTTGCCTCGCCGTGGTGCCAACGGCACGTGTGCGGGTGAGGAGGGGGGGGCACTGATGGCCCGATTTCTGAGTGGCCGTCATTTCCCCACAGAGGGGACAGCACGCCTCCACGGGGTCTGGTGCTGCCCACTTTTGCAAAAATAAGTCTTCACGTAAAGTCGGAAGCAGCAACCTTCACGTGGAGAACTCACCATCCAGGGTTCCCTCAGCCAGTTTGACGAGAACTCTGTCGCACTTGCCCCGACTTTCGTGCGCCGACACCGCGGGCCCCCCCTCGCTGCCAGGCTGGGGCAGATGCGGACCCAGGGGGCACGTCCCACAACCTGAGCCCACAGACCCACAACGTCCCCTTCAGGGAGCTTCCTTTCCGCGTCGCTTTCAAGACAATCTTTTCAAGCCTGGGCAACGATAGGGGGACAGTCGCGTCTTACAGGTTTGTGTGTGATGAGAGGGAAACCCCATGAAATGGTGATGTGATACGTCTACCTTTGTGAGACATCTGTATTGGCACGGAACACCCCGGTATTTGCTCTGGAAGCTGTGTGAGCCGGCAGCAGGGATGGTCAGAGCCTCCCCGTCGCTGGGCTCCCGTGATTCAAGCACTGAAACTACTTTCACGGTGGGCAGTTCTCCAACCGACAGCACGGAAGGGGCATTTCGTATAACCACATGCTGGCTTATTCTTGAAAACTGAGAGTGAACAGTAGTCTGTAACATGTTGCTTTGCAAATAATCATGCTTAAGATTCTAGGATGGCAGGGGCGCCTGGGGGGCTCAGTCGGTTAAGCGTCTGACTTCAGCTCAGGTCATGATCTCGCGGTCTGTGAGTTCAAGCCCCGCGTCGGGCTCTGCGCTGACAGCTCGGAGCCTGGAGCCTGCTTCCGATTCTGTGTCTGCCTCTCTCTGCCCCTCTCCCGCTCATGCTCTGTCTCTCTCACTCTCAAAAATGAATAAATGTTGGGCGCCTGGGTGGCGCAGTCGGTTAAGCGTCCGACTTCAGCCAGGTCACGATCTCGCGGTCTGTGAGTTCGAGCCCCGCGTCAGGCTCTGGGCTGATGGCTCAGAGCCTGGAGCCTGCTTCCGATTCTGTGTCTCCCTCTCTCTTTGCCCCTCCCCCGTTCATGCTCTGTCTCTCTCTGTCCCAAAAATAAATAAAAACGTGGAAAAAAAATTTAAAAAAAAAATGAATAAATGTTAAAAAAAAATTAAAAAAAAAGATTCTAGGATGGCAGTCTTTTCTGGTCACTTAAACTTCTCCCCCGCCCCCTGCTTTTTTTTTTTTTTTTTTTAATTTTTTTTTTTTAATTTTTTTTTTTTCAACGTTTATTTATTTTTTGGGACAGAGAGAGACAGAGCATGAACGGGGGAGGGGCAGAGAGAGAGGGAGACACAGAATCGGAAACAGGCTCCAGGCTCCGAGCCATCAGCCCAGAGCCTGACGCGGGGCTCGAACCCACGGACCGCGAGATCGTGACCTGGCTGAAGTCGGACGCTTAACCGACTGCGCCACCCAGGCGCCCCCCCCCCCCTGCCTTTTTTAACCACATGACTATATTCAAAAAAATTTAACTTTTGAAATAGAATATAAAAAATCATGAGACACTTTGAAGTCTTCTATGCAAATAAGTCTGGAAACCTAGAGGAAATACAGACCGTCAAAACTGATCCCATGAGGGAGATGTAAACATGCCAATCACCACTGAGGAAACAGAGAAAGTTATGAAGGAGTTACCTAGCCTACGAAAAGTACCAAACCCAGATGAGTTCACTGGGAATTCTACCAAACCTCATAAAAGACCTGACAGTCCTGATGCTCTAGGAATTATTCCAGAGCATGGAAAACAAAGAAAACTTCTGAATCCCTTTTACAAAGCAGGTAAACACTGATACTTAAGCCAAACATGATTAGTGCAAAGAAAGAAAACGATAGTCCAGTATCTCTCATGAATATCAATGCAAAAAATCTAAGCAAATATTATAAACAGAAAAAAAACCCCAATGTGTCTTTAAAAAAAATACTAGAGGGGCGCCTGGGTGGCTCAGTCGGTTAAGCCTTGATCTCTTAATCTTGGCTCAGGTCATGATCTCATGGTTCGTGAGTTTGAGCCCCGAGTCGGGCTCCGTGTTGACAGCACGGAGCCTGCTTGGGATTCTCTCTCTCCCTCTCTCCCTGCCCCTCCCCACTCTTGCGCGCACGTGTTCCCTCTCTCTGAAAATATATAAATGAACTTAAAAAAAATACTAGGAAAAGTGGAATTTATTCCAGGAATGCAGGACAGGTTCAATAGCATCATACACCATAAAAATACATCTAAGGGGTAAAGAATCATCTGATTATCTCCATAGACACCAAGAAAGCCTCTTAACAATGTCCAGAAGCTGAGGAATATTTCATTAACACATACACTACCACGTGAAAAGCCAGTCTCTGGTTCAGTACGAGAGGTGTTCCCAGAAAAAGCAAGGGAAGGACACCCGCTGTCTCTGAAATCACTCACCACCCTCCTTGAGGCGCGAACTAAAGAAATCGCACAGCAACATGAATTAGAGGAGGGGGTAAGCGAAGGAGGGAAAGCCGTGTCCGCTTGGAGACGACAGCACGCTCGGAAAATCGCAGGGAACCAATGGTAAAACTTTAATGACGGAACAAAAGAACTGAGTGAGGTGGCAGGCCACAAAGCCAACAGTTTTCTTCACACACACAAGAAACAGAGGACGTGACGATCGAGAAGTCCATTTACGACAGCAACAGAAGAAAACCAAATACGTGGGAAAATGTTTCCCAAGGAATGTGTACAGCTTTTACAAGGAGCAATTGAAACACACTCCGGAAACACAAAAGGAGAGCGGAACACAGGGAGGGCATCCCTTGTTCTTGGACAGGACAACCCAGCATTTTACACAAAGAAGTTTTCTCCTAAGGTCGGTTTATACGTTCAATTCAATCCCAGTAAAAGGGCAAGCCTTTTATGGAGTCAGTCACATAACGCTATGATTCAGATACGCACGCGTCGTCAGGAACACTCTGAAGAAGTTAGGAGAAAAGCCAACATATAAAGAACTCTTACAACTGAGGGACAAAGAACCACAAACCCCATGGAGAAACGAGGGAAAAAACACAAAAAGGCAATCCACAAAAAAGACAAAAATGGCTCTCAGACGTGTGAACAAACGTTGACGCACACTCATCGTCAGAGAAACAACAGTGAGACGTCATTTCTCGTCCGGGAGGCTTGAACGAGTTACAAAGCCAACCGCAAGGCACCGTGAGGCCGCCTTGCAGGTGCAGCCCCCGGAGCGGGTCTGCAGAGAACCTCAGAGCGCGCAGCACGGGTCCCCCGCAGCAGACACCGGAAACGCCCGTGCGGGGGAGGGACCGCACACACCTGGGGGTCCACACGTGGGGTGTTGCCGGGCGCAAAGGTCCCTAGACCTGGTGTGCGCTCCGGGGCAGGCCGTGAGGCAAAACGCAAGGGGCAGAGGAAAACGCAGAGTGCGACACGCTTTGGGTGACACAGAGGTACGTGACAATACACACGTGTCTGACTACAGGAAGAAATTCGGGAGGGTGACCCCCTCCGAGCACCCTCTGCACGGCTATGACCCTTAGAAACACGGTGGTCTCCACAGCCCCTCAGATGCCATGAAATAAATGAGACTTCAGCTCACGTGCCACATAAAGCACGACGTCACTGCGGCTGAGGAGGCGGGACCCGACCCGAGGAGCCGTGGGGACAATCCAGGGCAGTAAGAGCTGTGCACAGAGGGCCGGCTCAGGCCCGCACCTTCTCACGGGCTGACAACGGCCCTCTTCTCAGCCAAGGGGCAGGGGACAGGCTGAGAAGGCCACTCCGAGTGTGCTGTGGGGGCCTGGGCAGGGGCCTGGGACAGACGTCAGCAGGACGTGGGCACAGCCGAGGGAGGCTTCCAGCCCGGTCAGTGCGCAGGACCAGCGTCCACGGCCTGGTTGGGTCACTGTGTTCTCGTCAGGTGAGATGTGACATTAAGGAGACGGGTGAGAAGGCCCTGTACTAATTTTGCAGCTTTTCTGTAAGCCTAAAATAGTTCAAATAAAGCCTTTTTGTTTTTGGTTTTTTTTAATCTAACTCTTCTGCTTCAACCCTGGGGCACTGGAATGAAATGTCGTGAGTCTGCATTTGACCAGTTTTACTGGAAACCTCACACCCTCCCCCAAATATTAGTGCTGGGAGTTTCGCACAGGCCAAACCTACCAGGATGTTCAGCCCACTTCTAGGATGGCCTCTCAAAACCCCAACAGAGTTTTCTTTCCAGAAATAGAAAAAACCTATTCTAACATTCATGAGGAACATTGGGGACTCGGAATCGCCAAAATAACCTTGAAGAGAACAACAAAGTTGGAAGTCTCGCACTTCCCAACCTCCAAACATACCACAAAGCTACAGTAATCAAGAGTACGGCCCTGGCAGACGCACAGACACACTGATGAGTGTCACGTACCAGGAAGTCCAGAAATAAGTCCTCACATCCGTGTTCTGCTGATTTTAGACAAGGGTGCCAACACCACTCAATGTGGAAAAAACAGTCTTGTCCGCAAATGGCACTGGCAAAACTGGGTGTCCGCATGCAAAAGGGTGAACTTAAATCCCTACCTCACACCATTGATAAAACTTAACTCAAAGTACATAAAAAATCTAAGTTTAAGAACTAAAACTATAAAACTCTTCGGGAAAAACACAGTGTGAAACCTTCACAGCTTTGGATTCGGCAGTGGTTTCTTAAATATGCCACAGAAGCACAGGCAACAAAAGGAAAAAAATAGATCAATTGGGCTCTATTAACGACATTTGTTCTCCCATGGACACTATCAGCAAAGTGAGAAGATAGCCCATGGAACGCAGAAAGTATTTCCCCGTCACGTACTCAGTAAGGACTTAACATTGACAATGTGCAAGAGCCCCCACAACTCCACAGCAACAAAACAGCCCAGTTAGAAAACGGGCAAAGGACTGGAAGAGACATTTCTTCAAAGAAGACATACGTATGGCCAATAAATGCCCAAAAAGATGCTCACCGTCATTAGCTATTGGGGAAACGCAGATCACAGCCGCAATGACATTTCACCTGCCACCTCAGGGATGGCTAGAATCACAAAGACAGAAAGCAACAGGTGTGGGTAAGGATGTGGAGAGACCAGAACCCCGTGCACGGCTGGTGGGATGTAAAGGTGCAGCTGCTGTGGAAGAGTCTGGAGGGTCCTCAAAAATTAAACATAGAATTATAATATAACCATGCAATCCCACGCCTAAGTAATGCTTAAAATACTCGGAAGTAGGGACTCCAGCAGATACGTGTAAGCTAATGTTCACAGCGGCCTTATTCGCACTCGTCAAAAGGTGGGAGCATCCTCCAACGGATGGATGGATAAAGACAATGGTATATTTGTACAATCTTCTGTGTTTTTTTCTTGAAGTTAAGAGAAGAAATGAAAAAATAATTATAGGGTAATTTAAATTAAACTACGTATTTTTACCAAAAAGAAAAAAAAAAAAGAAAAAGAAAATGAGGTCTAAACATGCACTGGGATGTTTTCAGCCGCAAGAAGGAGGGAGGTACTGATCCGCACAGCGACACAGAGAGACCGCGAAAACATTGTGCTAAGTGAGTAAGCCAGACACAGGAAGGACAGACGGCGCGTGAAATGGCTAGAATAGGCAAAGTTATGGAGACAGAAAGTAGCTTAGAAGTTGCCAGGGAGGCTGGGGGAGGGAGGGGGACTTAGCGCTCAGTGGGTGCAGCGACACGTGCTGCCGACCGCAGTCACTGCCGCCACATAGGAAAGTTTGGAATGGCTCAACGGCAGCATCTGCGTTCCGCAGGGTGGAAGCGCTGGCTCTGGCCCTGCCGGCCGACCCTGAGCCGCACCCCTACGTCCACCTGCAAGGTTGCGAGCGTCCGTGTGGCCACGTGCCGTGACGCAGGGTGGAGGACGCGCCGTCCAGGGGCATCGGCCTGCCCGGCATCCCTCTGCAGACTTCTTCCACGGCCTGCGTCCTGTGGGCACGTGGTCTGCGCCCCTGCCTCCCGGCACGGCCACTGCCCCTCCCCGGCCTCGGGGGGGGGGGCGGGTTAAGGGCTCAGTCCCACCCCAGGGCCACACGGCCGCGTGCACCCAGCCGCTCCTTTCCTCTGTCTTTCGTTTCCTTCAGCTCCTTGCTGTCACAGGCGCCCCAGTTTGGCATCTGACACACCGGAGCGTCTACCCTGGCCAGGTGCCGGGCCGGGCCCTGGGCTCTGAGAGGCTGGACCGCTTGTCCTCAGTGGTGGCAGCCAGACCCCGGGGCCACGGCGGGCCACGGCTCGGTGCAGCCAACTGGGGGGCCGTTTTCAACGGCAAGGCTGCCAGAAACCCACCTCGGGGCAACTGGGGAGCGGCCCTCCCTGCAAAGAACCCGCAAGCTCGGCACCGCAAGGAAGGTGCCTTCCAGCCGCTTCTTCCAGGAGGCGTTTCCCCGTCTCGGACACAAGGGGCTCGGGGCGGGAGGAGCTGCTCCTTGGAGACACAGAGCTGATCTGGAGCCCGTCTCCCTGACATAAAGCTACTTAACTGCTCCTGAAGGCACCCTGCACCCTCCGAGGCGCCATCAGGACGGTGAAGGGCCTCGAGGCAATCCGCCTGGGGGCTGCTGTGACTTTCAGGCCTCAGAAAACAACATTTTTAAAAGAAATTCTGCTTTCTGTCAGCAGAGCGAAGGCTCCCCCACCTTCACGTTTATCTCCAGCTGCTACAGTTCCAAACGAGTCAAATGAAGCCAACGTCCGGTCCCGCAAAGTCGTCAGGCCCCCCCCCCCCCCCCGCAGCCCCGAGTCGCGGGTGTGCCGTCCCAGCCCTTCTTCAACAGCGTGGCACCTCACCTGCCAGAGGCCGCGGGGGTCAGGGCGGGCCACGGGGTGGGTGACTACCACCGCTTCTAACGACAGCGATACCTTCCTGGAAAACACGTGTGCCGCTTACGTGTTCTCCTCCAGGAAGTCAGTCCTATGGTGGCACCGGGGCGCTAGTGATAAGGAGCCGGGGGGGTAGGTGTCTCGACTGCTGTCCTCAACTCGCCGGACAGGTCCAGGTTGGGGGGGGGGTCCGTCCACGTTTGCAAAGCTTGGGGGACCTCGTGGCAGAAGCAGAGTGAGGGAAGCTGGACAGCAGAGGCCCCAGGAAGCAGGTATGTGTGGGGCGCGGCCCTGGACCCTGCAGAACCCAGGCCGTTGTAAGCGAAAGACGACTGCACGTATGGTCGCATCAAACAGGATAACATACTTAGGAATACACCTGACCACGGAGGTGAGTTTTCTCTGAAAACCACCAAGGCCGCTGGATGAAATTAAAGATCACACAGCTACTAGGAAGTACACCCTGGGGTGCGTGGAGGGCTCAGTCGGTTAAGTGTCCGACTTCGGCTCGGGTCGTGATCTCACGGTTCGTGGGTTCGAGCCCCGCGTCAGGCTCTGTACTGACGGCTCAGAGCCTGGAGCTGCTTCGGATTCTGTGTCTTCCTGTCTCTCTGCCCCTCCCCTGCTCCTTCTCTCTCTCTCTCTCTCTCTCTCTCTCTCCCTCTCTCAAAACATAAATAAATAAACATTAGAGAACAGTTAAAAAAAGAGGACGTACACCCCACGTTCCTGTACTGGAAGACTTACTGGACGAAGGTGTCTATACCACCCAGAACGACCTGGAGACCCAGTGCAGCCCTATCAAAGTCCCAACAACACGTGTTTGCAGAAACCGAAGAAATCTATGTGAGATCTCTGAACAGCCGAGACAGTCTTGAAAACAAACCACGTTGGATGTCTCACACTTCCTGATTTCAAAGCCACCACAAGTAGAGTTCTGCTGGCATCAAGACAGACTTACGGACCAAAGGGTTAGAGCAGGGAGCCCAGAATGAAGTCACCGTGCGTGGTCACGGATGCTGGTGAAGACACCGAGGCCATCCACTGGGGAGAGGACGGTCTTTGACAAATGGCGCTGGGAACGCTGGACGTCCACGTGCAAAGAAAGGGGCTGGACCCTCGCCACACGCCAGACTGAAGAACTGACTCAACACGGACCAGTGGGCTGAATGTAAGAGCCAAACCTTAAACCTCCTAGAAGGAAACAGTGCCTTCACGACACTGCGTTTGGTGATGAGCTCTCGGAGAGGACACGAAAGGCACAGGTAACAAAAGAAAAAATCCACTAATTGGACTTCCTCAACCCTAAACCATTTTGTGGACACACAACAGTATCAACAGTGAAAAGGCCCGCAGATCAGATTGAAGGGAGAAAGTGTTTTCAAACCATATATCTGATCAAGGATTAATATCCAGAATACTCCACGTATCCAGAGAACACGGCAGCGCCACCAAAACAATTGTAAATGGCCAAAGCATTTGAATAGACGCCTCTCCAAGGAAGATACCCAGACAGCCGATAAGCATGCGAAAAGACGCTCTAACAACGTTAATCGCTGGAGAAATGACGCCATCCACCCCCGCTAGGAGGGCCGTTCTAAGAAAACACACAGAACGTGACAAGTGCTCGCAAGGAAGAGGAGGCCTGGGGCCCTGGGAGCGTAAACGGGTGTAGCTACTGTGCACACGGTGTGGAAATTCCTCGAAACGTTAAAAGTGGAACCACCGCAGGGCCCAGTAAGTCCGCCTCTGGGCATCTGCCCCAAGATGCAGTCAGACATTTGTACACCCACGTTCATGGCAGCATCACTCACAACAGCCGGAAGGTGGAAACAGCCCACGTGTCCGTCAGCGGGTGAATCGAGAGCAGAGTGCGGTCTATCCATCCGCTGGAATATTATTCAGCCTCAAAGAGGAACGAGATTCTGACCCCTGCAGAAATTCACGAGCCTCGACGACGCCGTGCTGAGTACAACGAGCCGGTAACGAGAGGCGCACTGAGGTGCCGACACCCGGGCAGGGTCTGGGGCAGGGGCGGCGCGCTGCCGTTTAACGTGCTTGGATGAGAAAGGTCCAGAGACGGATGGTGACGGCCGGACAACAGCGTGAATGTATTCCCGCCCCCGAACCGCCACTTAGAGGCAGGTGAGCAGCACCTGTCACGTGATGTGTATTTTACCACAGTAACAACCCTCCAAAGCCGTGTAGTTGCTTGTGGTCTTGTCACCGAGTCGTCGTCCAGATTACAGGGATCACAAAGAAAGCGCCGTTTACACGTCCAGCACACCCCACGCGGAGTCCTGAAGGCACCCTGGCTACACCTCATCACCCTCCTCTTGGCCACACTTGGCACGAGGAACCCCCCGAATTCTCAGGTGAAGCGCCCTCCTCAGGAGACTCGCTCAGAATTTCCCGAACAGACCACAGGTGGCCGACGCACACACGGGAGTCCCCGGAAATACCCCCTCTGTCCTCTGTGGCCAGGCGCCTCCCCAGAAGCTGGGTGCCCTCCCGGCCGAGACCCACTCCTCGGCCCGTGGTCTGTGGCAGCTGAGGGGCATCAGGGGGCCACAGGCGGCCACGGGCCTCTGCCGGGAGGGGCTGGGAGCCCAGAGGCGGAGTCAGGGTTCAAGAAGATCCCGAGGCCGTAGGGGCCATCCGGGCACACCACTTCCAGCCTGGCTGTCTGCAGTGGACGTCAGCCTTGGGTCCCCGAGGCTCCCCTCACGGCCATCCGTCTCGCTGAGATGCCCTCCCTTCCTGCCCCAACTCTGTCCACACCCGGTCTTGCTCCTGCTCTGGTGGAGCCACACTCAGAGGTAGGACACCAGCCCGGGAACCCGGGTTTTAACATGTGAACGACTTCTCCGCTGACTCCTCAGTGATCAGGTCACAACCAGCCGTGTTCCTTTCCGATTATTCGGGGTTCTCTTACTTCTCCTCAGTTCGGATGGTCTCCTAAGCTGGCGATGGCGTTTGCTGTGAAGAGTCAGGGTGACGGGCTGCCGGGTCGGGAGGAGGAAGGAGCCCCGGCCCCTCCAGCTTCTCCGAGGCTCTGGAATGCAGGAGCACCTGGCGTGGGCGGGCATCCCTCTGTGCTGGGGTCCTCGCCCCGTGCACGCCCTCTGGGGTGACGGGAGCTCTCGCTCCGAGAGCTTCCTCTTCGTGGCCTCTTGCAGGGTGGCCGGCTTGTGGGTCCCGGGGTGGGGGGGTGGGCTGCCCCCCCTTCAGGGTCAAGGATGAGGCCTCGAGAGAGATGGGAAACGTGGTAGGGGTCCAGGAGCCCCAGGGCAGGGGAGGCTGTGGACACGATGATGGGGAAGGGCAGAGGACGGGACATCCCAGAAAGCTCTGTGCCCACCCAGCACCTGCTGACCCTCAAGTATGTGACGGCCTGTGCGACACCTGTGCGGGACCCCTGGGCGTGACGACCGCGGCTTCAGGGAGCCAAAGAGCCACTGGAGCTGGGTTACTGCCCACCTGCCCGCCCCCAGGCATCTGCTGGGTTCGGGAATAAAATCCGCAAATTCTGTATGTGTGACGGCCGTGTTTCTGCGGTCCTTGCTTTCTCTCCTCATGGTGGCCGGGCTGTCCCTCCACTCGCTCACATGCTGGCCCTGCTGATGTGTGCATGGCCTTACTCAAGTCAGCAAACGTTCCTGTGGGAACGTCTCGCTCCCACACCGTCTACGTCTAGCTAACGCCCAGCATGGCGACTGACCCGGGGGCCACCCAGGGGTGGGACCCCCCAGCAGATACGACACTCTTCTCTGTTCTTTTAGCCACAAGAAGGGTGTGTTCTGGTTTCTCTTATTCTTCTCTATGTTCATTCGCCTAAATGAGTCTTAGACGTTCAACTTCATAAAAAATAATATTCCGATTATAAAAGTAACCCATGGGAAAAATGGGAAATCACACAGTAGAGTAAAATAGAAGGAAAAGAACACCTTTAACCCCAGCGCCCCACACAGCTGTGGGAACCTGGGTCTTCTCTCTCGTGGCTGGCTGACTCCGTATAAGGGCCGCGGGGCTCCGGGTCAAGGGCAGAGAGGGGTGGGGCTGCACACTGGGAGGACGGGTCGCCACAGCAGGAAAGCCCCTGGGGCAGGAGTTCCAGCGTCCTCAGATTGGTGTCCAGGACTCTGCTCTTTCCTCCCTCCCCAGAAGAAGTCAACAGTCAAAAAGGTCGAGCAAGACCTGCGAGGACAAGTTTGGGGTCTGTGCCGTCTGGTTGGACGGGCCGGCCGGCCATGGAGTGTGATGATGTCCACGCTTCTGGTAAACGGTGGTTCTCTCACTGACACTGGGAATCCAGTGTAAACATGGCACTGGGGCTTCTTCGACGCCATGAGAAGCCACTCTGCCACATTCGTCTACACCGCTGGCGAGCGTGTTTATGGAAAGCGTGCATACTGTCTCAACCCGAGGATGCGTCATGACTTACTTCGGCGAGTGGACAGTATTTCGATACTAACCTACAGTCAGACACCGTGAATGCTCCCGCGCTTGTCCTGAGACGCTTTCCTCATCCCAACTAAGTGTCTTTATATTAGCATTTACAACAGCCCCCGTGTCCACCGTCCCCTTCAAATTCAATCCAATACCCACAGGTGACTCTCAAGGTGACACATTTGCCCAGAGCTTTTACTAAACCTTTCTATGAAATATTTGCATACACATTCTGAAGATAAAACTTATTTTGAAATATCTGTGGCTTCATATGCAATCGAAGCACTAATACAAGGACATTCCGTGTGCCCCTTACCTAGTCCCCCTGTGTTAAAACCACCGGGATGTTGACACTGATGCCCCATATGTGGGACGTGCATCCTGACACCCAGGTCCCTCCCTGTCCCCTCCTCCATAACCCCTGGCAACTGTTCATCTGTTTCCCATCTCTGTAATTTGTCATTTCGAGAGTATTATATAAATTGGAATCGTTAGATGATCATTTAGAGATTCGCATATTTTATTCAGCATAATTCCCTGAAGATTTATCCAAGTTGTTGGGTGTGTTAATAGTTTACTCCTTGTGGCACCCGGGTGGCTCAGTTAGTTGAATGTCTGACTTTGGCTCAGGTCATGATGTCACAGTTCATGAGTGTGAGCCCCCCATGGGGCTCACTGCTGTCAGCAGAGATCCCGTTTCAGATCCTCTGTCTCCCTCTCTCTCTGTCCCTCCCCCACTCACTCACTCTCTCTCTGTCTCTTAAAAACAAATAGACATTGAAAAAAAAATCGTTTACTCCTTCTCACTGCTGAGTAGTGTGTCGTGTGAGGACGTCTGTGGTGTAAGCATTCACCCATAGAGGGACATCGGATTGCGTCCGGTTTTCGACTATTACAAACAGCACTACTATAAACAGTTGTGTACAGGTTTTTGTGTGAATAGAAGTTGTCATTTCTCTGGGATAAATGCCCAGGAGTGTAACCACGGGGTCACGTGGTAGTTCCGTGATTGATTAGAAATGGCCAAACTATTTTTAGAGTGATCATATCATTTTCCATTCCTATCAGCAGTGTATGAGAGATCATTTCTCTACATCTTCATCAGTATTGGGGTTTATTTTTATTTCAGTCACTTTGATAAGTGTGTGATGATAACCTTTTTATGGTTTTAATTGCATTTCCCTAATAGCTAATGATGTTAGACACCTTTCCATGTGCTCATTTAACATCTGTATGTCGTCTTCAGTGAAATATCTTTTCATATATTTTGTTCATTTAATTGCATATTTTGTTTGTGTTTTTTTGGGAGGGGGTGGATTGCTATTGGGTTTTGAGAGTTCTTTATATATTACAGATTTTGGTCCTTTATTGGATGTGTGGTTTGCAAATATTTTCTCTCACTTTAGCTTTTCCTTTCATGCTCTTAAATGATCCTTTGAAGGGCAGTTTTTAATTTTCATAAGGTCAGATTTATCAAGTCTACTTTTCATGGATCATGCATTTGGTGTCAAGTCTATCGCTTATTTATTTTTGAGAGAGAGAGAGGCAGAGCGCGAGCAGGGGAGGGGCAGAGAGAGGAGACACAGAATCTGAAGCAGACTCCAGGCTCCGAGCTGCCAGCACAGAGCCCGACACGGGACTCGAACCCACGAACCGCGAGATCATGACCTGAGCCGAAGTCGGACGCTCAACCGACTGAGCCACCCAGGCGCCCTGGTGTGAAGTCTAAAAACTATTTGCCTAACCCTAGATCCAAATGGTTTTCTCTCATTTTGTTCTAAAAGTCTCATAGCTGTACGTTTTACCTTTAAATTTATGATGCATTTTTAAAAATATTTATTTATTTATTTTGAGGGGGGGGGAGGGGCAGAGAGAGAGAATCCCAAGCAGACTCCACGCTGTCAGTTGTGGAGCCCCACCTGGGGCTCGATCTCACAACTGTGAGCTCATGAGCCGAAATTAAGGGTCAGACACTTAACCGAAGTTAAGTATGAGGTTAGGTATGAGGTTCTTTTTTTCCCCACCTGTGGATGACCAGTTGCTTAACTGCCATTTGTTGTGACGGCTCTGCTTCCTCCACTGACCTGGCTTTGCAGCTTTGTTACAAATCAGTTGGACATACTGGTGTGGGTCTGTATTCTGTTCCTTTGTTCTGTGCATCTGTCTGTCTCTCTGCCAGCATCACATGGTTCTGGCTCCTGGATCTATATAATGAACATTAATACTGGGTAGTGAGACCTGGTTTTCAAGATTGTTTGAGCTATGTTGGAGCTCACGCCTTCCCATATGAATTTCAGAATAAGCTGCCTATGTGTACAAAAATTCTTGTTGTGATTTTGATAGAAACTTTATCAAATCCACAGATCAATTTGAGAAGAAGAGACAAGTAAACTATATAGGGTCTTCCAATCCATGAACATGGTATATCTTTTCACTTGTTTAGGTGGTTTTGGGGGTACATGCCTTGGAATTTTCTACACAGATAATCATACTATCTGCAAAGAGGAACAGTTCTATTTCTTCCTTTCCAACCTATACCATTTTTGTTTCCTTTTCCTGTTTTACCTACCTTCCAGTACTAGGTTGAGTAACAGTGGTGAGGGTGGACAGTTTTGTCTTGCTCCTGATCTTAGGGGAAAACATTCAGCCTCTTGCCATGTGTATGCTGTTAGCTTTAGGCTTTTTGGAGATGCTCTTTATCTGGTTAAATATCTATTTCTAGTTTTCTGAGAGTTTTCATTACAGGTGGGTGTTGGACCTTATCAAATGCTTTTTCTGCACCAGCTGATCTGATTGTGTATCTCTCCTGTGGATGTGGTGGATCACACTGGTTGATTTTTGAATACTGAGCCAGCCCTGCACACCTGGAGTAAATCTCACCTGGTCCAACAGCTTTATACATTGCTGGAGAAATCTGCTAATATTTTGCTTACAATTTTGTGTCTAAGTTCACGAAAACTACTGATCTGTAGTTCCTTCTCTGTGCTGTCTGGTGTGGTCTCCAGGTAATGCTAGCCTCAGAAAGTGAGTTAGGAGTTCCCTCCTTTTTGTTGAATGTTTGATAGAATTAAGTCGTCTTCAAATGTTTGGTAGAATTTTCCAGTGAGACTACCTAGGCTTGAATATCTCCTTTCTTAGGAGTCTTAAAAGAATTTATTCCATTTTGTAAGTTGTATTAAGACTGGTGGGGGCCCGTTTCAGCCCCGGGACAGGGCAGCCATGCAAGGCTGACTGAGGGAGCAGTGCAGGACTAGTCTGGCCCAAATGCAGGTGCCTACCTGGGGCACAGACCCTGGCCATGCGCTCAGGATCCCCCACGACCCCTGCAGGCTGGGTGCCCACAGTGGTGGACGAGGAGTTTGAAGCCCAGAGCAGTGAAGGAGGCAGCGAGGAAGACTTTCGTGAAATCCCACAACTGCGGTGGGCCAGGGCAGTTAGCGTCATTCTGAAGCTCTTGTATTTTCTAGAAGAGAGGAACAGCTTTCTATTCTAGGGCGGCATGCCACAGTGCACCGTATGAGATGATTCGGGGGACATGAGTGTCCTCCTTGCTGTGACTGAGGGTCAGGACAGAAGCCCCACAGAGCACTGGTACGCCCAGGCACCCGTGTGTGGCTGGAGGCAGATGGCACCAGGCTCTCAAGTGCAGACTCGGGATGGGATTTGGAGCATCACAACCGGGACCAGCTTTTCTGGCCGTGGTGTGATGGGGGCCAACCGCGTGAGTGACTGTGGACCCATGCCCAAAGTGCTGCCAGGACCCAGATGATGGGAACAGTCAGGGGGGAAGGGGGCCGTCTGGGCCTGGGACAACAAGCTGGGAAAAGGGATTTTGAGTCAGAAAATGTCTTAGTCATTTGACTAGAAGATGTGTGCCCTTGAGCCCATCACTCAGTATGTTTCTCCTCTGTTGGAGCGAGCACACCTGCTTCAGGGTCTCTGTGAAGGTGAGTGCGTGATGGGTGCAGACGGCATAAAGTTCGAGCGCCCACAATGCTCCCCTGGAGCCTGAACGTGCACCTCAAGGGCTCACTCAGGTGACAACACGTGCAGGCAAACAGGGGTGCAGGGCAAGTTGTGAAGTGTCTCGCGGGATGCAAGGAAAGCCCCGCGTGCGAACAGCCCTTACACGATGCACCCCTCGGAGACCCCCCTTTGGGGGAAGAACAGAGAACGAGAGCCCGCAGCCCTGCCCCTGACGCACCTCTGCGTTTCCAGGAGTGGAGCCGTGGTGCAGGCCAGCACGTGGGCCCGAGCCCGCCGCGCCCTGGGTCGACCCCTCTGGCTTGAAGTGAGCGCTGGGGCAGCGTCCCCAGAGTTCTTCCCAGGCGGCCCCAGGTTGGAGGCTAATTCTAGTAATGACCCTTAAAAGGATGAGGGAGTTCAGCCCCGATGGAAGCCTGACGCCCGACACAGAGCTGCGAGCCACGGGGAGGGACTGAAGAAGAGAAAATGATGCAAAACCCCCACTTATTGTTAATTTCTAATTCTGGCCCCAAACCAGTGTGCGTTGGGAACGCAGGCCCCCCGGGAGGGAAGAAGCTGTTTTCCTCGGTGTTAACTTCACCTTCACCTGCCCCAGGAGGCTCCCGAGCGCTTATTCCTGGTCTCGGCCCGAAAGGGGGTCACCACCACGGTCTCGGGGCGAGTGCCGGCACCAGACAGCACAGCGAGGGGTCACTGCCATGGTGAACGGAGACGCCGTGAGGAGCAGAGAAGCGTGTTCTGAAGCTTCCTCCTAGCGGGTGTTAATTGTGCCGACTTCTGAGAGCAGACGTCTGGTTCCGGGAGCTTTCTTCCCCAGGCCTGGCTAGGGTCAGAGAGCACGTCTGAAGAATCCCAGAATAATTCGCATTGCCGAGGGCCCCAGGCAATGCGCCAGCGGCTGGCCGAACACATCTTAGGAGACACCCATGTGATCCCGCCAAGCCCAACGGACCCCAAGCCCGGAGACGAGGTGAACAAAGCCCTTGCTGGCCAGACGGCCTGCAGGGCGGAGCCACCCCACGTGGGGTCAGAGGACGGGCGGACTGGCACGTCCGAGTGGGCACGGAAGGCTCCTTCGTGCATGCTGTCCTTCGTCCCGGGAGACGACGGGACTCTCGGCGGCAGGTGTGCGTCCCGGGAGACAGGCTCCCCCCCGCTCGGCGGGGACGAGGCTCGAAGTCGCCCAGGACACTTGCGTGTCGTAGTGCAGACATCAGCAAGACGGATGAGGGCAGGACACAACACGGACCACCCAGCTCAGCGTGTGAAGGTCAGACTCTCGCTGGGGACTTGAGCCCTGAGTCAGCTCTGGGTCAGCACCTGCTCGTCAGGACACGCTTGGCGACTTTTGCGAAGGTCACCCCTGCGCCCCAGGCTTGCGTATCCGCGCACGTGTGTGTGCACGTTCGTACACATGCATGCGTGTGCACTGGAGGCTTGTACATCTACCTGTATCTGTCCACGGCTCCTCCTGCCCCATGATTACACTTGAGATTTTAGAGGGTTGAGACACGTTTTCTAAGTCTGAGCAGACCCAGGTCACTCTAAATGCCCCGCCACGTCTCCTGACTCAGGAGGGTATGTGGGTCCCCAGGAGCGCAGACGGGCCCGAGGACAGCCGGCCAAGCGTGGGTGCTTGCGTGCTGGGCGACCCGCCGCAGGCTGGAGGCAAATGCAAACAGTGTCGGGGGGGGGGGTGGGTGGGCACACAGTGTTCTGGGAACAAGTGCACGCCAAAACAGGGCACAGGAGAGCATCGCAGAGAAACTGAGGCCAGAGCAAGACAGGTCAGCCTGCCCAACAGGTAAATACGACACTCAAGGCAGCAGGGCTTCTAAGAACACACCCAGATAAGCCGGTATCTCCTGTGCACAGACACGCGTGTCCGTGCACGTACTCACGTGTACACGCGGGTGCACACGCGACCCGGGGCCCAGAGGGACGGGCCCGGACAGCAGCACGTACCCCACTTCACACGTTCTGCCCGTGAGGATGTCTCATAACGAGCATGTGTGACTCACAACCAAAAGGCATTCGCTTTGGCATCTGAAGAGAGGAGTGGGTCGAGCAGGAGGGTGTGGGGGGTGCGGGCCCCCAAGGCCCCTGACGGACAACGGGACGTCAGTATCACGCGCCTTAGGCATTGATGCCTTGTGACCCAATTCCAAGTTTTTCAAGCATTTGTGTACAAAGATGCTATGTCAGTGGTACTTAGCATATGGACAAGCTAGAAACAATCCACGGGGCCAACCGCAGGACACACGGACAGGTTCCGAGAGATCCGTGCAAAACGTGCTCAACAGAACAAGTGTGCAGGTGACACTGCGTGCCGCTGCCGGTAGGTGGGGCGATTGATTCTGCGCACAGACACCGAGCGACAGGGGAAACGTCCTTGTCAACCCGGAGCCACTGCCTGCGGAGAGCGGAAACCACACGGGGTTTTCAAACGTATGCTTCTCTTTACTCTCTGTCTCCGACGTGGGCTTGTTTCGAAAGGAGGGAAAAGCAGAAACAGGTATTTTAACATCGTATTCGTTGCATCTGGAAACACGACAAACTGCGCGAGTTCCTGGGGCCCAGTGCCGGCTCACTGCCTTTGCTGGGAAACGGTCCCCTCGCAGTTCCCAGAAAAGAGCGTCAGCCCAGACATGACCCACACGCCGGCCCCGCCGGGAAGGGTGGCCCTGTCCTCAGGCTCCTGCCAGATCCGGGGACGTGGCCCATGCGGAACCAGGGTCTGTCCAGAGCTCTGGGTCAGACCGTAGCGCCCGTGCCGCCCGAGACGGGTGCGTCTCGGCCCCGACCCCGGGCGGCGGGAGGGCCCCTCGGGGCCTCGCCGACATCGCGGGCTGCTTGGAAAAACAACGTGTCACGACTACCAGAGGGAAAGAGTCCCCTTGTGTCTCCTCAGCGCTGCCCACCGGCTCCTACGCCTGCACTTCCTCGGGCCCTAGAATTTTTCTATTTCTTTCTTTAAATTTTTTTTTTCTTTTTTTTCAATGTTTTTATTTATTTTTGGGACAGACAGAGACAGAGCATGAACGGGGGAGGGGCAGAGAGAGAGGGAGACACAGAATCGGAAACAGGCTCCAGGCTCCGAGCCATCAGCCCAGAGCCCGACGCGGGGCTCGAACTCACGGACCGCGAGATCGTGACCTGGCTGAAGTCGGAGGCTTAACCGACTGAGCCACCCAGGCGCCCCAAATTTTTCTATTTCTAAAGCGTTGACTCCTGAGGAAGCCGGCGAAACACGTTTCTTATCTTTCCTCATCTAAATGATGTCTTTGTCTTCTTCGGTGGAAAATCGCAGGGGAATTTGTTCACGGTCAGAAACTGTCCTTTTCTTGAAGGAAACACGGAGCCGAGCGAGCGTGAGCTCAGAGAGACGCCCAGAAGTCGGGGTGCTGCCTGTTCCTGACACCACGGTCGAGCCTCACAGACGCCAAGTTTCCCTCCTGTGACCGAACAGCCACGCGACACAACAAGCACTGATTTTTCACGCATTTGATTTTACCAAACATTTCATTCCGTTGCATTAATTGCTATGATGTGAAATAAAACTCGTCGTGCGGCTTACCTTCCTGTTAACGTGCACGCGAAGACGCCTCCTCCACACCCCCCAAGAAGAGAGAAGGGGAACAGGAAGGGAACCCTTTTCCTGGCTTTACCAGACACGGGCTCGCCTGTCTGCTCTGGGGGGTGATCAGAAACCCCGCTGGGCTGCACCCGCGACTCCGCCCAGCGGGACCCCCGAGCCTGACCGCGAGCGGAGGAAGCACGACTGTGTGGGGAGCCTGCCAGGCGCCCCTCGGCAGGGGCAGGGCCCGACCTCAGTGCTGGTCCCGGCCCCTTGTGCTCCGGGACCCATGCCAGCCTGGGCTACCCAACTGGGAGCTTTTGGAAATTTCTACAGCTAAGCGCAGAGACAGACTTGGGCGCCTCAAGGCACACACGGTCAGGGGACTGTCCTTATTTTGAACCCACAGTAAGAAATACATCGTATATTGTCCACACACACAAAACCGCACCTGTGAGATACCAAATTCTGATACCTTCTCTTCTCTATCTTGTTACAGAAGTGCCAGTCACAGCCCACAAACGAGCATTTCCAGCCTTCCAAATGATGAGAATTACCCAGAATTCGTGTTGAGAATCTGAATCCCCGGGGCCCCACCTGACCCACCAGACCGGACCGAGAGAGGTGTCCTGGGGGCAGGCGTCCACCCAATGCACTGATTTCACGCCCCTCCAGGGCCCAGGGCGTGTGTGGGGACAGCCAGCCAGGGGCACAGAAGGTCCTGGAAGCCACACCAGCGGGCGGCAGATGCTCTGTGCACCCAACCCTCCCGAGTGCACTGGGGCCAGGCAGGTGCAGGTCAGAGCCCAGTCAGGAACGTGACCGCCACACAGGCTCTCCCACGGGTGCTAAGCCTTTACAGAAATAAATCTGCCTTTTCAGGGTACATTGTGTAAAAAGTGCTGACATTCAGATTAGACTGAGGGTTTCTGAGGCTCCGCTGGGCCCGTAATTCTCGCCTTTGATTTTCGTGTGCCCGACACACTCAAGCCTAATCCGAGATTTAAACTTCATTGTTCAAATATCTGAGAAGGTTAAACATATCCAGGAATTTCATTAAATTCTGGGAACTGCCACCCAGGGCTCTGACCACGCCAGCTTGTCCACGGGAGGCCGAGCCGAGGGCTGGGACAGAGCCGCTGTGGCCTGTGGCACGGTGCCTGGGGGCCGATGGGAGACGCTGCTGGGTCTACAGGCGCCGTGAAGTCCCCGCCCCGTGCCGGGCAGGAGCGGCTGAGGGGCACTGAGCCTGGCCCCTCAGGGGCACCCCTGGGAGCTGGCACCCGCACTTCTGTGAATTCTCTCTCTCTCTGTCTTACCTTCCCTAATTGAACAGAGCAACGAAAAGGTCTTCTGTGCTATTTAAACATTATGCTTCAATTAGCCTTTTCCTAAGCATAAATCAATAAAATACTGGTGTTTCCATTTTGAGTGAATATATTACTAACTTCCTTTTTCAGGATGCAAGTTTCTCCTCCAAACATCAGAAAGCTAAGACACGGCTCGTCCCAGCCCTGTCATCTGTTGCGGGAGGAATCAGAAAACACAAGCAGTCGACGACAGACTGGCTGACATCTCCCGTCCCGCGAGGCCCAGGACCTCGGCGCTGGCCCTCCCAGGAACGTGCACCCTTAGCCGTCGGGGGGTCTTAACAACAGGAGCCAGTAAGCAGTCTGTGCGCGGCCGTAGGTCTGGCTTCACCTGTCGCAAGAAGAGGCCGAAGCAGCCCGTTCACAGGGTTCCTTCAGGAATTCTGTGACTGCGGGTCGACCCAACTCGGCCTTCCCCTGGTGATGTCTTTACACTTGGCATTCGGTCCGCTTGCTTCTCAAAGTGGTTTCTGACTTAAGTTTGCTCTTACGAACGAACCTGCCCGTTAAGTGGAGCCCAGCAAAGACTGCAGGTGCCCCCGGGTGAGACGCCGAGCCAGGAGCTGGCCTCAGGGCCCAGGGACAGGAAGTGCTGGATGGCTAGCTCTTTAACCTCGCGGTGGCCCTGCATGCCTCTCAAGCTTGGAGGCGCCCACTAAGCTCACGAAAAGGCGGCGTGGGGTCCGGGAGCCTGGCTGCAGCCCTGACCGGTTCCAGGGCCATCCTCCGCACGGTGGGAGAGCCAGGTGCCAGGTGCTGGCCCTCACCTGGCTCCCTTCACTGTGTCACTGTCCTCGGACACGGCCCGCCCAGGCTCCCTGGTGCCGCCCTTACTCGGTCGGACCGCGAGCGGGCCCTCAGGCAGCGGGGGCTCCCCGGCTTCGGCCCTAAAATATCCCTGTTCCTCACGCGATTGCCCGTCCGTGCACAGGTGCTCAGGTATTACGACACACACGGCCACGCGTCTCGGACCCCCCCACCCCCCGCACCCACCTCATCCGGAAAAGCCCACCTTCCCCATCTCTCAGATCCTCTGCGGCCTCCTGATCCCCCAGCACCCCCCCCCACGGTGCTGCCCCCCCCCCCCCGGCTCCCACCCCCACACATCCGCACTCGCTGCAGAAGCGGAGAACTCCCTCCCACCGCAAACACTCCTCAGCTAGTCCTGCCCTCCTGGCGCCCGAGTAAGACGCGCTGCAGCCGGAACCGTGGGACAGGAGGAGGAAGAGGCTGCTGAGCCCTGGGCTGCCAAGTCCTCCCCAGACACTCAGACCCCACCTGCTCGTGCCAGGGCAAACCCCGACGCCTTACCACTTCCCATCAGCCTGTGTGTTCCACACGACCTACTGATTACAGCACATACACCTGTAATTATGACAGCGCGGCTCCCAGCCACACACGGGGTAGGAACTCTTAATTGCAACTCCAACAATTAATCAAGCAGCACATATTTTCTGAGCATCTGGCATGCGCAGGACTCGGTGCCAGGCATAGAAAAGGAACGCCTCACAGCCTCCCCGCTTCTGAGCCAGCTAAGAACACACTTCCCTCCTTTTCTCCCCATGCCTACAGAAACACCCATTTTTTCTTGAATTATGGAAATCTCAAGGTATAAAAAAAACTTTTGCAAAGTGGAATCTATAAATTGTAAGAGGGAAGAGATCAGAACGCTATTTGGCACCGGCCTTGGAAAGAATCTCGAAGTTGATTTCTTAACCTGTCTCCAGTTAAGATACAAATATGTCTTTTCTTAGCCACAGCGTGTGATTCTTAGTGTGTGTGTGGCCGGTGCACGCCAGGGAGCCACAGCTAAGTGGATGTCACCCCCCCAGCCGCAACGCGCCCTCCCCACAATTCACAGTTTAAGACAACCCAGAGCAGGGCACCTGGCTGGCCCAATCGGTCACGCGCCTGACTCTTGGCTTCGGCTCAGGTCACGATCTCCCGGTTTGTGAGTTCGAACCCCGTGTTGGGCTCTGCGCCGATGGCACAGAGCCTGCTTGGGTTCCCTCTCTGCCTAGTCTGCCCCTCCCCTGATGGTGCACGTGCTCTCCCAAAATAAATAAACAAACTTAAATAAAAAAAGAGAAAAAAAAAGAGAGAACCCAGAGCAGTCCCATCCCCTTCACTAACTGGGACTGTCAGGGACAGGGAGCCCCGGGAGGACAGCAGCACCCACTGCACAACCCCAGAGATGGTGCCGGCTGACGGGCCACGCTGCGGCTGAAGCGCGTCTGGGCTTTGCGGGCTCCATCCTGGCATCTCGGCAGAAACAGAACCATCTCGTGACTCCCTCCACTGGGTTTTCCTTCCGGGTAGACAGGATGACCTGGGAGCGCTCCCCTAACTGACCTCAGCAGCAGCCCCGTCCCCTCCCCGGACAGGGCTGGGAAGTGAACCAATGCTGAACCACGGAGGTCGGTCGTTCTGTGACGCTTCAACAGAGTCAAGTCCATTTTACAGCCACTACTTGGCCCAAACACCGACCTTGAGCACACACTTGAGGAAACCATGGGTCTTTGCAGCCCAGGGAAGAGGGAGGAGAAAGGGAGGCCTGGGACCGGGGAAAGGACTTCCAAGGGATTCTAAAGACCACGTAGAATTCACTGGAGTCCACCACACGCCTGGGCTGGGGTTTCAGTCCGGGTGACAAAGGGAGTAACCGTCCGGGACCGTGGCCCTGTTCAGGGGCCGGAAACCTCTGGAACAGCGCAGGCTGGAAGAACTCCACCGTGACCCCCAAACCGCCGGGACACAAGCACACGCAGGCGCATGCAACGCCCTCAGCACCGCGCCCCTCGCCGCCCCCCCCACCCCCGCCGACTGACCCAGGGCCGCTCCCGGCGCGCCCCCACGGACCCCGCGCCCCAGCCGCTGATCCGGGCTCCGCGGGCGAGTGCGGGCGCCCCCTCGGCCCGGCTCGGGCAACTGAGTTTGCAGAATTTTCGGCTGCCCGAGCCGGGGCCCCCTGGGGACCCCAGTTCGGATCCGCGCCGGGGCTGCGGCTGGAGAAGGCAGGGCCGTGCGTGCGCGCGTGGAAGGTGCGTGAGTGTGAGGCGCGCGTGTGAGGCGCGCAGGGGTGGGTACGAGGGGCAGCAGGAAGGGGCGAGGAAGGGCCCCCACGAGCCCCGCGCTCGCCCGCGTCCCGACTCGGGCAGCGGGAGCCGGGGGCGCCCACCCAGCAGGCGGGGGCGGGCGCTGGGGGAGCCCCGGCCACCACCCCTCCGGGCGCCGCCTGCCCGCCCTCCCCGCCCCGGGCTCCCGCGGACCCGACGCGGACGGAAGGGGCTCCGGCCGCGGCCGCCCAGACCCCCGCGGAAGTGTCCAGGGCGCCCGGAGTCGGCCCGCCGGCCGGCGGGGGGGGGAGGGAGGACTCGGGTCGCTGCCGGGGGCTGGGGGCGGCGCCCGGCACAGCCCCTCCCCGGCTTCGGGGGTCCCTGGGCGCGGGGAGGGCTCTCCAGACGCCCCCCCCGCCCCGGATCTCCGTCGCCCCCGCCACGCGGCGCAACCCAGTAGCAACTGCGCGCGCGGGACCAGCGCCTGCGCCCCCCCCCCCCCCGCGTCCCCTCTGGCCGCGGACCCTCCGTGTGGACACCACCCCCGTCCCCACTCCGCCCCGAGAGGCTCCCGTGTGGACCTCTCCTCCGCGCCGCGCCCCCGCCCAGAACACTCCCGCGTAGACCCTCCGCGTCCCCACGACCCCCCCGGCTGTAGGTCCCCTGCGTGTTCCCGGCCCCGCCGCGCGCGCAACTTTACCTCGGGGCCGGGACCCCGCGGGCCGCCTCTCCGCTCGTCCGGCCGTGGCCTCCTCGGGGCGGAGCGCGGCGTCTCCGGAGCCCGCAGCCCGCGGAGTCCGGCACCGCCCCGCGCGCCGCCCCCGGCCCGGCTCGGCCCCGGCGATCCGCCCCGCGGCGGTGGCGCGGCGCCCCCTCGCGCCCGGCCGCAGGTCCCCAGGGCCGGGTCCGCTCTCAGCGGGCGCTCGGGGACACGCGAGGCCCGACCCCGCGCCGCGCGCGCCCCACGCGCTCACACTCGCTCGCACACACTCGCGCTCACACACACGCACACAACGTGGCGCCCCTCCAAACCACACCCGCAGCAACCCTGTGGTAGAGGGGAGACCCCGGGCCGTCCTCGTGGGCGCGGCCCCGGGAACCCTCGGGAAGGCCGCTCGGGTCTGGAGACGGCGGGTCCCGCGCCAAGAGGGCCTGCCGTCTGGGCCAGCATCCCAGATGCGTCCCTGTCATGAACTTGGGTGACCCGCGCAGCCTCGGGTGAGGACTCGTTTCCTGGTTTCCATTGCCGGGGAGGAGGCGCTCCCCCCAGCCTGAGCCTGAACACGGAGACCTTGGAAAGAGGGTTCTTCTCCGTAGAAACCCTGGTTGACTCTCAGAGCAGGAGAGGCCTGGCCAGCGGCCCTGGAAGGCCACCCTTCCCTCGGGACGCCATGACTTGTCACTTGCCATGGCTTGTCCTCGTCGCCTCTCCTAGCAGTCTTCCCCAGAGCCAGCAGAACTCTGCCTCTCCGGAGCAGGTACCCAGCTGCCCTGCAGAGGCCTCCGGGAACCATAGCACATAAGCCTCCCCTCCACCCGAGAACACGCACTGAAGGGCCAGTAGGCAAACGGATAACTCATGGAAAGTTCTCGTGCGCCTGGCACTCAGCTGGTAGTTTTATTTACACAGGTAAGGATGTGGGTGGGTTTGTATGACTTCTCAGGCTGAACGTTACTCAGTCCCTTGCAGTTCCTCCCGGAGGAATTTTCCAGACCCAGCTGCACCCTGGCTGCCTCTTGCAGACCCTGCACCTTTTAGCAAGTGTCTGGGTTTCCGTGATCGTGCAGAGTGGGACTGGCCCGTGACCTCCCTTTTCCAGACACTAGACCCCTGTTCATCTGGGCTTTTCTGACACTGCATCACAGTTTCGGTCAACCTTGGCTTTTTAGTCAACAGAAATCTCTACATCTAGTTGTTTTTTTTATTTGTCCTGATCCATAATTTGCAGTCATCTGGTTCTTTGCAATGAAGAGTCTCAGAAGACCTAATCCTGTCGTGTAACGTCTTGCTCCTTCCTCACCTTGAGCCGTAGGCAAATCCACAAGTCCAGGGCACGGATACAGTCACTGCTGTCGAAGGCAGGCCGTGCCGGAGGTCCTGGAGGGCTCACGGAGCTCCGCCTGGGAACCGGTGCTGACCGGCGATCAACTCACCGGGCCTGACCGCTGGGCCGGCTGCAATCTCTCTCCCGTCTGGACTGTTCCAGCAACTCACATCTCCCATTTTGTTTGGCGTGCATCAGCGGAGACATTCTGGAAAGCCTTTCAGGAACGCGATGTAACTAACCAGGCATCCAGTGGGCTCAGGGCCGCTGTGCGTGTACTTCCGTTTACTTCTTACTCCACATTCCCTTTGTTGTGTGTCTTTTTCATGCCAGGCTGGTCTGTAATTTCCCTCCTATGTGTCTCCTTCTCTCCTATTATTTGTATTGCCTTGTTTCCCAACCCCCCAGTGTTTCGTCTGTGTTTCGATTGTTGTCGAAGTCACAGCTGGGCAGCGTCAGTAAAGGGCTGACGCTGGGGGCACTGGACCCTCTTGCACAGAGGCACAGACCCTGTGGCACAGACCCACGTCCGGGGGGGGGGTGCTGTGTGGCTGGTTCACGAGGACAGAAGCCCGGGGCGGGGCTGCCAGAGATGGTGTGCACCCCCCCAGTAGGCTCCCTGTTGCTTTTGCTAGGTAACATTACACTCCTGTCCGGGTTTACGCATTTGCACTTTTGTATAGCTTTGGTTTTCTGGAAGGAGCAAACATTTGCAATAGGTAAATAACGTGCTCGTTGTAGAACATCAGTAAACTTTCTGTGAAAAATCCAAAGGAGAAAAGAAGAACCCCCCCTGCTTTCCCATCCCCATCGCTCAGAAATCATTACTGCCCCTCTTTTGGTCCCTAATTTTTGTACCAAAACACTTTGCCCTTTTTTAAAGTAACAATATATTTTTGGTTGTTTATATACAAAAATAGCACCATAATGTATGTCACATTTTCACCACTTAACGAGAAATGAACATCTTTGATGTTTTCCAGGCTCCAGCGTCATTCTAAATGATGGCGTAGAACTCCGTCCTGTGGCTGGCACCATGCTGTAAGTGACACTCCATTATTTGGCTATTATATTGCCTTGGATTGTTCCCTGTTATAAAATACTGTGCATAAGCAGCTTAGGAGGCATGTCTTGACCCACTTGCCTACAGCAACACAGTGGTGAGTGACACTGGCCGCCGTGCTCTTAGGTCCTTGTGTGAGTGTAGCTGAAAATTCATTTCTCTGAACGAACAGAGTCTGTGTGTGCCTTCACTTACCTCTGTGAAGCCCGGAAGCCCGAGTGTGAGCTCAGTGGACGTCTCCCGAGTGTGCGGCTGAGGAGGCGAGTGACACGTCTAATCCCTCGCTTCACTAATATTTTCCAAAGTAGTCGGTTTTTCTAGATACTTCTAAGTTTCATGACTTTTCACTTCTTGGCTGCTTTTCAAACCAAGAGATGATACATTCCTTTTTTTTTTTTTTTTTTTTTTTTTTTTGGTCACAGCTTCCTTGCGATAGAATTCAGACCCCAGACAATTCGCCCATTTAAAGTGTGCCAATCAGGGGCGCCTGGGTGGCGCAGTCGGTTGAGCGTCCGACTTCAGCCAGGTCACGATCTCGCGGTCCGGGAGTTCGAGCCCCGCGTCGGGCTCCGGGCTGACGGCTCGGAGCCTGGAGCCCGTTTCCGATTCTGTGTCTCCCTCTCTCTCTGCCCCTCCCCCGTTCATGCTCTGTCTCTCTCTGTCCCAAATAAATAAATAAACGTTGAAAAAAAAATTAAAACAAAAAATAAAGTGTGCCAATCAGTGGTTTTTAGGATGTTCACAGAGGCGTGCGGCCACTGGCACGTTCGGTTCAGGACATTTTACTGCCTTGCCTCCCCGGCCCGGTGGCCCTTGGGCCGCGGGCAGCGGGGGCTGGAGCTGGGCTGGGTTCCCGCGACGTCCGGTGCACCCCGGCACCCCTCGCCGGCAGACGCGTGTGTCCTGCTGATCCGCTGGCTCTCGGCTCTTGTTTTGTGCCGTCACGACAGAGGGGACCGTCTCTGCCGCCCTCCCTCTCCGCGGCCGTCTCTGCGGCCGTGGGCTCTTCCTCGAGCCACCACCTCCTCCACGGCGCCTCTCCCGGCTTCGCTCAGCTGCCACTGCCAACCCTTCTCTTTCCGCATCTCTGCTCTCGGATCTGTCTTTCTCTCGAGTGAGTGTTCGCAGCACTTATTCTCCTGGTCGCGTTGCCGTTGCCCCAAATGCCTGGAGATCCGCGTCCCTCCCTCGGGCCTCTCTTAGCTCACGCGGCTTTGTCATCCCGCTTTTGATGGATCAAGCAGTCCCGTCGGTCACCGGGAGCGCCCCCTCCCTTTGAGCTCGCTCGGCTTTCCTCCTTTGTCCGCTACTTTTGATGCCAATCCCCTAGCTCTGTTCCCGCACCTTAACTCGAGCTCCAACTGGGAAGCCGTCTACTGAGATGCGAGGTTCCCGACGCAGCAGAGGCGCCCCCGGAATAGAGCGCTGCTCCAGGCGGAAGGCGTGCGCAGGCTTCCATCTTGTTACTCGGTCCACACGGGATCCGTCAGGGTGAGCTCGGATCAGAGGCACTCGGCGCCCCGTGAGAGCGAGTTCTTTCTCAGCCGTTGGGCGACGGAGGGGCTGCGTGCGTCCACTTGGGGTTTTTTTATATGAGATGTCCTGTCAACTTGGTTTCCGTACAACACCCAGCGCCCCTCCCAACAGGTGCCCTCCTCAGTGCCCATCCCCCACCCCCCCTCCCTCCCACCCCCCATCATCCACTCGTTTTTAGCCGACTTCTTCGGTGTCTGGACCCTTGCCTGTGTCTAAATGCTGGTAGTCACCATCTGCCTGAGCTGGTGTCCTGGGGGCGGGCCCAGACGCCCAGACCCTTGTCGGCTCAGGTCAGAAGTCTCTCCCGGGCCGCAGGTCGCACGCCCGGCCCCCTGCAGACGGCCCCCTGTTGTCCGGCTGTGCTGTCCTTCCCCTAGTTGTCTTTTTAAGCACGTGGTCCGTCTCCTCCGAATAAACAGCAAGACCGCGGTTTCTAAGAACGTGTAGTATTTCAGGTACGATTGGCCTTTTGTTAGAATTTTTCCCGGGATTCATTGTCAGCCTCACACCCTTGCTAAGGCTTCCCTTGCACAAACTCCTCCCCACCGCGTCTGGGGGCGGTGTGCCTGAGGTCTGTCCCTTACCACACCAGCGACGTGGCTCCAGGGCTCCCGCAGGGGACCTGAGTGGGTGTGAGCTTCGTGCTCTACACGCTTCTGGCTTCTGGGCTTTGCTGACGAACGACATGAACAACCCCTGAGGCCTGAGGCGCCCCCCAGTTCTGACCGGTCTTCAGTCTCTGGCCGGCCTGCTGACACCTACCGGGAAGCGAGTGTAGCCGCTCCCGGTGGCGTCCCCGCAGGTCAGGCTAAACGTGGCCAGAGCAAGTGCAGTCCTTCCTGGGGTATAAAGGACACACCACACGCAGGTAGCTTGGGGTTTTCCACACGTCCCGTGGGACCAGAAGGATATCCAGGACGAGACGAGGCCCCGGGCACAACAGCATCCGAAGCGCCCTGCACCCCTGCAGACAGTGTGGTGACCTCGGAGACGCTGGGAACTCTGTTCCCGGGGCCTCTGTGGTGGTCGCGCCGTGTGGGTCAGGCCGGGGCTGCATGCTACCTGTCCTGAGCAAAGCGATGCCGTGTGGCAAGAGCCTGTCCCGGGCCCCACGGACACCCCTTCTGGGGGCCGGTCCCAGGAGCTCTGACAGGAGCAATCCGTGAGGGTTGCTCTCGCCCTCGTGCCTACGCGTGTGCGTGCACACGATCCGTGGCATTTATCAGGTGAGACATCACTTTCTTGGTGGTGGGTTTTGGAAATTCCGAGGGCATTTTCCCATGAGACGCTTGTGTTTGCTTCTGCAGTTGGAACAGTGACATCAGTCTGACCTGGGTCCAGGGAGGAAATAGGTGCACGGACGGGAGCCATCTGTCCCTGGAGGCTGGCAGACAACCACGGAGTAGGCGTGTGCCCACGTCTCGTTCCCAAGGCACAGCCTTCCCTGCTACGCTCGCTGGGACTTCCTGGTCCCTTCACACGCGCCACCTGATGGGTTTTAACCTTGTGTTGTTCATGCGTGTTTGAGCGATGTGCGTGCACGTGCCCGAGGTGTGTGTGCACGTGAGGTGTGTGTATGTGCATGCATGTGTGAGCACGCACGGACGTGCACGTGTGAAGCGTGTGTGCACACGTGAGTGTGACGTGTGTGTAGAGTGCACGTGTGTGCATGTGTGTGCCTGGCCCCCCAGCCCGCCCCCGCGTTGGAGGGGAGACGCCAGGTGTCCTCACAGAGGCTGGGAGGGAGTCCTGCGTGTGGCGGGTGCCGGGTTATACTTGCGGCATTAGTTCCGGCAGCAAAGCCTGGGGTCCGGTGGCTGTCAGGCTGCTTCCCCTGCTCCCCATTCCTGGCTTCCGGCCCGGAGCCTCCGGCAACAAGGAGCCGGGAATTCAGGGCGGCCACGCCCGGGGGTGGGTGAGGGTCTCCCCCATTCAAAGAGGTGAGGAACTGTCCAGAGGGGTGGCCCCAGGTGAAGCTGGGAGGGAGCGAAGGACCAGAGGATCGATGCTGGAGTCTCCTATTTCTGGGGCCGCCGGAGACGGATGGCGTGGCCCCACTGCCGTGGCACGTGGACCATACTGGACAGGAGGGAACCGGGACTCTGCTGTGTGTTATGGGCCACCGTCCGTTGCCACGCTCATACAAGCTTCCTGAAGGAAAAGTAACTTCTTACATTTTGGTAGCAGATCAGTCATATTTCTTGCATTTGAAACAACTCGTTGGAAGACGTTCAAACTCAGTGCAGGGGAGGAGATCCCAGCCGGCTAGAGGTGGTCAGCTAAAACATTCTCTTCCGTTTAGGAACTGCCCCGTTGGAGGTCGCTATGTATCCGCTGGAGAGTCTGGTAGGTGGAAAATGGGGAACTCCTCTCTTCCCCCAACGGCACTCGAAGAGTCTCCGAGGTCTTGGCTGGCGGCCCTTTGTCGTAGCAGGGTCTCTGTGGCGGCGACAGGGCTGGTGGAGGCTGATAGATGTGATGGGTCGGCTTCGATGCCCGGGGAGGGACAACAGGTGTCCTCATGGGCCCGGGAGGGCTCTCCTCTCCCAGAAAAGAAGGCTTCAGCAGAAACACCACAAGTGAGACGAAAGCTGTCTGCCAGACCCAGACTGGAGCCTGGGGGCCTGGACCCTGTGGGGTGGGGTGTGTGTGTGGGGTTAGGGGGGCCTGGGCCCTGTGGGGTGGGGTGTGTGTGTGGGGTTAGGGGGGCCCGGGGCCCTGTGGGGTGGGGGTGGGGGGGGGGGGTTAGGGGGGCCCGGGGCCCTGTGGGGGGGGGGGGGGGGTGGGGGGTTAGGGGGGCCCGGGGCCCTGTGGGGGGGGGGTGGGGGTGGGGGGTTAGGGGGGCCCGGGGCCCTGTGGGGTGGGGGTGGGGGTGGGGGGTTAGGGGGGCCCGGGGCCCTGTGGGGTGGGGTGTGTGTGTGGGGTTAGGGGGGCCCGGGGCCCTGTGGGGTGGGGGTGGGGGTGGGGGGTAAGGGGGCCCGGGGCCCTGTGGGGTGGGGTGTGTGTGGGGTTAGGGGGGCCTGGGCCCTGTGGGGTGGGATGTGTTGGGGGTTGGGGGACGTAGGACTCCTGTGGGGTGGGAGGTGTGTGGGGGGTTAGGGGGGCCCGGGGCCCCTGTGGGGTGGGGTGGAGGTGTGGGGGTTGGGGGCCTGGACCCTGTGGGGTGGGTGCGTGTGGGGGTTAGGGGGGCCTGGGGGCCTTGTGTGGTTGGGGCCTTGTGTGGTTGGGGGACCTGGAGTTCTTTGTGGGGTGGAGGGTGTGGTAGAGCGAAGCCTGGGCTCCTTGTGAGGTGGGGTGTGTGAAGGGGGGTCCCAGGGCTCCTTGCAGGTGGGGTGGAGGGGTAGGGTAGTGTGGGGTGATGGGGGTCCGGGACTCCTTGCGAAGTAAGGTGGAGGGGTGGGGTGGAGGGGGTCCCGGGGCTCCTTGGGGGTGGATTGGAGGGGTTCCTGGGGCTCCTTGTGGGGTGGGGTGGAAGTGTGGGGTGGAGGGGGACCCAGGGCTCCTTGGGGGGTGTGTGGACGGGTGGGGTGGAGGGGGACCCGGGGCTCCTTGGGGGGGGTGTGTGGACGGGTGGGGTGGAGGGGGTCCTGGGGCTCCTTGGGGGGTGCGCAGAGGGGTGGGGTGGAGGGGGGCCCGGGTTCTTTGTGGGGTGGAGGGGTGCGGTGGAGGCGGAACTGGGGCTCCTTATGGGGTGGGGTGGAAGGGTGGGGTGGAAGGGGACCCGGAGCTCCTTGGGGGGTGTGTGGAGGGGTGGGGTGGAGGGGGGCGTGGGTTCTTTGTGGGCTGCAGGGGTGGGGTGGAGGGGGTCCTGGGGCTCCTTGGGGGGCGGTGTGGAGGGGTGGTGTGGAGGGGGACCCGGGTTCCTTGGGGGGTGTGTGGAGGCGTGGGGTGGAGGGGGAACTGGGGCTCCTTATTGGGTGGGATGGAGGGGTGGGGTGGAAGGGGACCCGGGGCTCCTTGGGGGGTGTGCGGAGGGGTGGGATGGAGGGGTCCTGGGTTCTTTGTGGGGTGGAGGGGTGGGGTGGAGGGGGAACTGGGGCTCCTTGGGGGTGGGGGTCCAGGCACAGACACGGCCTGGGGCTCCGGTGTGGCACCGGTGTGGTTGGGCGCGGCCTCTGGACGACTTTTGCTGGGGAAGAGTAATTCCTGAACGGAGGGTCACTGGGCACCCAGGGAGTGTCTGAATCACAGGTGTCCCTTGACTGGGCCTCCCCGGCAGGTGCCCGTCTGTCCCCTCTGTGCTGTGTGTCCTGTGTGGACAGGGGTCTGCACCCTCAAGGTTCTAATGGTTGGGTGGGGCCCTTGCCATTGTTTTCCTCTGAGAATCACTAAAATATCTGTCCGTCAGAGTAGCTGTGTTTTTACCTCTCAGAGCAAACAGATCTTTAGTGCGGCTTTCTACAAGCGTCCCCAACGGTCCTCTGCAGCAGGCCGCGGCCCTGCTGCGCTGTGAGGTGACCACGAGGCCAGCTGAGCTCCGTGGAGGAGAGAGGCGTCCGGCCCACTGGCCGGAGGCCACACCTGGCGGGCAGAGGCTCTGGCTTCTCCCCACTGGGCTTGGCGGCCTCCACCCAGCTTTTAGTCTGTCGTCTGTCCGATGAGAACAGTCAAGGGCGGCTCCTTCCCAAGGGACTGAAATGGAAGTGACAAAGTGTAAAAATACCAACAAGCTTTGGAGACGCCGTTGAGGCTCCCTCGAGACGATGTCTCTTCCCGTCAGATGCCCTCTGCACAGGTACCCTTCTCCGCTGTCCCAGATGGGAAGGGGTGGGAACGGAGGGGTCTAGGTCCCAGGATGTTCACAGGAGCTGTATTCATAATATTGCAAAGTGGGAAAATGGGGAGCCACCAAGCTCGGCCTGGCCTCGTGGGTCGCGGTGGGGGACGTGGACAGAGATGCTGCACAGAACACTGTTGCCACAAACGCCTCGTGACGTTGCACGACCCTGACGCGACGACAGGTGCAGGGGGCGGTGTTACACTGCCTTTGGGTTAAAATCTGCCAAATGCGATGCGAACCGGACTCCGGTCAGGCCACCTCGGGGGTCCCGCTTGTGGGGCAGGTGCCGGAGGACGCGGAGGTTCGGAGGACGGCGTCGCACAGAGCTCGCCGTGCGCCTCGCCTGCAGATCTGAGCACTTCGTGCTTGTCTGTACTTCCCGTGTCTTCTGTAAAGAACCCGTGGGACTTTCATAACGGTAACAGGTGGGAAACGGACGGTATATAAGGGCCCGTCCCCACCCCACGGCTTCACTCGCAGTCACAGGACGGTCACAATGCCCTGTCTGACCTGTAACCTGTAAACTCTATCAACTGATCGAGGAAGTCCTTGTGCTGGAAGGACTTAGTGTTTTGCAAACAATTTGGTAAAATACCAGGAATGTAAAGTGCTAGTTAAAAAGATTTTTTTTAATGTTTATTTTTGAGACAGAGTGTGGATGGGGAGGAGCAGATAGAGAGGGAGACACAGAATCTGAAACAGGCTCCAGGCTCCGAGCTGTCGACACGGAGCCCGACGCGGGGCTCGAACTCACGGACCGTGAGATCATGACCTGAGCTGAAGTCGGACGCTTAACTGACTGAGCCCCCCAGGCGCCCCTGCAAAGTGTTATTTTTAACCATAGAACATCGGAGCAAGTGACAGTTAAATAGGGAAAAAATCCTAATTTATTAAACTGCTTCACATTAAAAAAGGAAAGAAAGAAAGGGAATTCTGGTGTTTTCTGACATTTTCAACTTCAAGTCAAAGGAAGAGTTGCAGGCTTTGCAAAAACGCTCCCCATTCCTCTAGTGTGCTATTAAAGAATGAAGGGTTTTATATTTTATTTATATGGGTGCCCCTTTACTAGAAACACTGTGACATCAGTAAACGTATTAACCAGAACTTTGGTTGGACACGAGAAATGTTCTCAAGCTGGTCCAGCCTCCAGAGGACTCAGCCCTGCAACCCCCTTCTCAGGGCTAAGAGCTCAGCCTCAGGCCATCCTGAATTTAGTGTTCAGATGAAGTCACGGGGCCCGTGGTTCTTCTCCTGCTGGTCTGGGCCCTGCCGCCCTGTCCTGTCTGTTCTCAGCAGGTGCCACACGCGGGCGGAGGCCCCAACGCGGGAGGCTTTGTCTTCCAGCCTCCCGTGCAGAGACGTTCTTGCAGCATTCCCGGGAGGGGTCCCAATGGTCTAGCTCAGGTCTCGTTCCTGTCCCAGCGTGGTTATCTTGGTGTCCATGAACTCCCGGCAGATCAGGCTGGGAGGGCGGGGAAGGGAGGACCAGGGCCGCGGGTCCCCAGGGGGGGACAGCTCTGGGAGAGGGTAAGGAGAGGGACCGCACAGAGCAGAGAAACACCGGACAGCCGGGCCCCTCCACCTTGGCTCCCTCGACTCTCCGGTGGATCACTATGGGGGGTCCCCAGCCCCCGCCCCTAAGATGCCAGTGCCCCCCCCCATATGTAACCAAGACCATCCAGATGTTGCCGAATGTTCCCGGGGGTGGGGGCAGAGAACCCCACTGGAGAACTATTGTGTTACATGACATCCACACCCCGAATTCTCTGTTAGGATAAAGAAGACCGCTGTATTTTAGAGCTGAAATGAGGTTTTGCCACTTGGACTTAATCTCAGAGGTCATCTGGTGCTGCTGCATTTGTGGGAGCGGAACGTTCAGTAATGTCTCAGATCCAACCTGGAAGCACAGAGAGGCAAGCCCCTGGTTTACTGTACCTGTTTCAGGCCTGACTACTCATCGCACTGAAGGAAGATGTGACCCGCCCACAAACAGAGGAGGAAACGATGGCGGAGTGTGCGGCCGAGTCGGGAGCGGCCCCTCCCCACGTACAAGGCAGCCCCCTGGCCCCGGCCAGCCAGTGCTCCCATGGGCCCCGAAGCCACAAGCCCCCAAAGTGGGAGTCGCGGGAGCTAAAGATAGACGCGTTATGGGTGATGGATTCGGCCCGTCTTCTCCCTTCTCCAGCTAAATAATTCCAGTTCCGTTAGCAGATTTTCATAGGGGGAACCTGCCAGCACTTGACTCCTGCGCGCGGCTGTGGGCTGAGTCATCCCGAGTCCGCCCTCTCGTTGTGGGGTCCAGAGCTGAGCCAGCATTTAAAATTAGTATAGGATTAGCGCCGAGGCTCCTGTCAGAGAAAGAGCACACAGCACAATAGATTCCAACCAAGGTAGTCCCAAAGCAACTCGTTCCCCAGACAGCGTAGACGCTGTGTGAGGGGATCCGGCATCGTCCGCTCGTCTTGGCTTTCCTTGCACCGCCCGTATGACGCCGCGCCCTTTATCGATGCGGCGCTCCGAACGCAGTCAACCAGCTTCCCTGGGCGCGTCCACATTTCATATTGAACTGACTGGTTGAAGCCCGTATTGATATGCACGGACACAGGGTTGTCAGTTGAATTTCCTGTTACTGTAAAATAATGTCTCCTCATTCCAGAACTTTCCTTAATTACCCTCTCACTGCAAGGTATGGGCCAGGCGCCTGGGATGCAAAAATTCCTGCCACGGAGCAGCTTCTGATCTTAAGGGGAAAGCGACCCACAGACAGGTGTCAGGTGTGATATTCAGAAAGGCAGGTGTGATGGGGCAGCCAGACAGGTGTGATGGGGCAGATGGGGCTGTGCAGGCATTCACGCCGTCATGACGCACGTCCCTTTGCTACATGCTGGTGTTGGTTCAGTGTCTCTTTCCTCCACGTGGGCCTACCTGTGTCACCCCCAATCCCGGGGAGAGTGGCACTTGGCCGGGGCAGAAAGTTCTCTAGAGGAACGAAGTGATGGCACTGAGTCCCATAAGAAGTGACGGATTGCCGGCCGCATTCCAAATTCTTGTGTTTGGGTGACACCAAGGGAAGGGAGGGAGGTCCATTTGCTGGAAGCGTGGCTCTCCGCTCACTCTCTTGTACCCGCCCCGGCCCTAGGCCTTCCTCTTTCCGGACCTCACTCTTACCCAGTTTGCCGACTCTGCTCTAACCTATTTGCAGACTTATCTGGCTCTGTGTCTCCACATCTTTCTGACGCTCTGATGACTTCCAATGGTCTTGTCGGCCTTTTCTGTCATAACCTTACAAAGTTCTGTGCCATTGGGCACGTACTGTGTCCCTTCTCCCATTGTGTGCCCCAGTTTACCGGTGACAAGCGGCCAAGGAGCCGAGACCTAGCTGGGAGCCCTTTCTGCGTCGGTTCCCCCTGGTGTCTGAGCCAGCGTGAGCAAGACAGACGATTTGATTTGGGGTTAGATGTTTCACTGTCTCGCTATCATCACCTCCTTGTTGGACGCTGTGCTTCGGCCCAGGTGGGCTGCGAAAGCACATTCCACGGGGAACAAAGCAAAACGGAAACTATTGTTTTCATTACGCCAGCCCTCGAAAGCAGAATTTCTAGAATGTTCTTAGCTGGGAGCAGACACAGACTCAGCCCCCGGTCCTCAATCAGAATCAGGCAATCGGTAGTGCCTCTGGGACCGTGCCGCACAGAACTGTGGGCACCGGGGCTGTGGGGGCTTCCCTGGGTGGAGGGCCCCCCACTGCCACCACACAGGTGCGGGACAGTGACCCTGCCCAGATGCAGCGGCCCTGGGCTCCCCTCGGCGGTGGCCGTCCGTCCTTCCCAGGATGAGCTGTAATCCTGAGCGTGACAGCTTTCTGTGGACTCTCATCCCATCCAAGGGTGGTCTTCAGGGGTGTCAGAAGTGAGGACGGCCTTACGCAGAAGGTGCCCCCAGGTTCTCAGCTGGCCTCGGTCCTGCGTGCGTGGAGGCATGTCACTTAATGAAAAGGGCTCGTGGGGCTGTCCCCAGTCGTGGTGCTGGCACACTTACCTCACCCTTTCCCCATCTCGCCGCCACCTTGCAGCCCTTCCTGTGTGGACGTCTGAGGGGCAGACCCAGGGGTGGGCTCTGTATATGGATAGAAGTGAGAAGGGTCGTTTCACAGCACGATGGGACAGAGCCAGCGGCCCGGAGGGCTGTGTCCAGCGGGGAGGCCACGTTTGCAGGACGGAGTGCTGGGGTGACCGTCTTAGGGCCGCTCTGGACCCTCACAGAGAGGATGGACCGGGTGCCTCTCGGGTGCCGGGCCCGCATCTCCCCCTGCGCTGAGGACTCCTGGGCCGGTGATCCCGGGGACGGGCTACGGCCCCCCTCCTGTGTGCCACCTGTCCCCTGTGACGTCATGGGCGGACTCTCCCCCCACCTTCCGTTCCCCCTCCCCCAGGCGCGTGCCTTTCACCCTGACTACAGAGGGCGGGACGTGATTACCAGGTGAGGGATCTTGAGTAAAACTCTTCCCCGGCCACTGGCAAGAGCACTGGGCATAAACTTTTACTTGTTCGATAGCGAGACAGTGGTAAGTATCGACAGGCTTTTTTGGTTTTTTTTTTCGTTTTTTTTTTAAGTAGTCTCCATGCCCAGCGTGGGGCTTGAACTCCCGACCCCGAGATCCAGACTCGCACACTCTGCGGCTGAGCCGGCCGGGCGCCCCAGCTGTGAGCTCCGGACGGGGTGGCCGCGTGCTCCTCGCGACCTTGCTGTGAGCACGGGCACCGGAGAAGGGGCCGCGGGGGCCCCCTGCTGGGTTGGAAGTCCAGCTCCCAGAGTGACTCCAGGACATGACCGTGTTTTGAAAAGGAAGACTCTGGGGAAGCCTTTTGCTCAGAGTGGCCGTGAGAGCTTCATCTGTCTGCTCATTTCCTCTCCGGACGGGGGTTTCTGCAGGACCCATCCCGGGCCAGGCATCCGCTGGGCAGGTTTAGCCGCTGAAGGAGGGACTGTCCCACCTTTGGGGTCTGTGGCACCGGGGTGGGGGGGGGGGGCGACCCGCGGCACACAGGGAACGGGCTAATTCCTGGGTCAACACGCGGTTCTGGAAACGCTGTTTAGGGAACAGTCATGGTGTCGCAGAGGCCGGAAAGGCAGAGGCCCGTGTTTGAACGGTTTCCTGCTCACCTAGGTTCCTGTATGGAACGACTGGAACGACTGGAAAATTCCCCTTCCCTCAACACCTACGAGCCAGAGATTACCAGGACCAAAAATAAAACGATGCCCCACAGCTCCTCCGACAGGGCACGGCGCAGCGATGGGAGGCCCCCCGGGGTCCCCCCGGATCCCTCTCGCGGGAACTCTTAAGACAGCAGAGCCGTGAGAGAAACAGTTCCTGTTGGGAAAAAACAAAAACAAAAACAAAAACGCCAAATCCTGCTAGCTTAAAATTTTTCTTTTCTCTTAAAAAAAAAAAGCTGTTTTCTTTTTTCTCAAATTGAGCTCCGGCCAAGTTCTAAAACTGAAAATTTGGATTTTAGAAGGAAATGCACAGCCGTTCAAGAGTAATAAAATGCCAGGTCTCGGAAGAAAAACGTCGTCACGAAACAGGGCCAGAAGGGCGGTTTCCTCAGGGTGAGCTGGTGCCCTGCACTCCTTCCAAATACAACCACCGCACAATTTGACCCTTTCAGAGCCACGGTCTCCGTGACAACACGTGTGCCAGGGTCCACACCGCACGACGAGGCACAGAGCTCGGTGGTGGGGGCGGGGGGCTGGTCCTCCGTGCACCGGGAGATCGGACGGTCCCTCGCTCTCAGGGATGAGACTCCCGCTCATCCTTTAGCTAAAATATGGGAACTGGGCATCGCGGGTACTGGGTGCGGCTCTGCCCCCAGGAGACGGAAGGATGCGGGTACCGGGTTCCTCCCTGCTGACCAAGCACCTCTCACCTTGGCCGCAGGGCAGCCCGTCACGAGCTGTGTGGCCCAAAAAGCTAAGTGTTCAGTCAGGCAGAGAGCCTGTGGGCCCCAGGGCCGCCCACCGGGGCAGCTCACTGAAGAGAAGCTTCCCCCGGGAGGTGACATTTGAGCTCCAGACCCAGGGCCCGTCATCAGTGCTGTGGAGCTGGGCCAGAGAAGGTTGTTTCCTTTGCAAAAGGAGCTTGAAGCAGTTCTAGTTTTCTCTTCTTTTTCCTTTCCTTTCCTTTCCTTTCCTTTCCTTTCCTTTCCTTTCCTTTCCTTTCCTTTCCTTTCCTCTTTATTTATTCTGAGAGAGAGGGAGATAGAATCCCAAGCAGGCTCCGCACTGTCTGTGCAGAGCCTGGCGTGGGGCTTGAACCCACAGACCATGAGATCACAACCCGAGCCGAGATCGAGAGTCGGACGCCTAACCGACTGAGCCGCCGGGTGACCCGAAGCAGTTCTAGTTCACAGCATTGCGTTGTGTCGCGTTCTGAAAGCAGAGCTGTTGGCCAATTTGATAGCCCTCAGGCCACCCACTTGCCTGGCAGTGGTGTTGTGAGAAGGCCAGCAGGACTCAGGCCTACTTACTGCTGTCCCCAAGCTGTGCCCAGCAGCACAGTGGCATTTCTGTGCTTTCCGAGGTCACAGTGTTGACGACAGACCCCTGAGACAACAACAGTGTCTGTGAGCTGGCCCACCAGGGTCTGTGTGTTCACTGTGTGATACGCAGCTAAATGTCCTGTTTACACAGGGTCCCCATCGTTCTTGTGGTTTAGTGTGGGTGCAGGTGAGTGCACTGGAAACCGCTGGGAGTCTGCACTGGGCAGGGGGGAGGCCGTGCAGGCACAGTGATGAGATGGGCAGGGGGAGGCCGTGAAGGCACATGGATGAGATGGGCAGGGGGGAGGCCCTGCAGGCACAGTGATGAGATGGGCAGGGGGGAGGCCGTGAAGGCACGTGGATGAGATGGGCTGGGGGAGGCCGTGTGGGCAGAGTGATGAGATAGGCAGGGGGAGGCCGTGCGGGCACACCAGTGAGGGTGGATGAGAAAGGGGAGGGGCGGGCGGGGGAGCCTGTCTGACTAGCTGGGAAGAGAGCGGGGGCCGCTATGGGCCTCTGGGGCCTCCGGTGCGCGTCCAGAACAAAGGGCTGCTGCGGCTCTGAGCCGGGCACCTGCACCCTGAGCCTGCTGGACCTTCCAGAACCCAGACCCTGCCCCGGACCACAGACTGCAGGTCTGCACGTCCCAAGATCCCCAGGCGGCTCCTCAGCGGTCGCAGCTCCCGGTCTCTACAGTCTGCCCCCTGCATCACGTGTTCGCTTCTCTCGGAAGAAGGCAGGTTCGGAAGAGGCTGTGAAGAGGCCAGCCGCTCACAGAACGGGCAACGGGGCTATGTTGATGGAGAACCTTTGCTTATTAATATCTGTCTGGGGCGCGTGCAGGCGCCTTTGAGCAGCGGGGGCCCGGGGCTGCTGGGCCAGCATGGGAGCAAGGCGGTTGTTAAACAGCCGTTATTAAAAATTAACTTTCATAAACTTACCAGGACATAAATAGTAAAGAACAAGCCCAATCAATCCCTAACCGCTGTCCTACATTTTCTTGTAGAAACTGGACCCAGGCGGGATTGCTCACACCGCAGACGCACACACACCCTTGCCCACGATCGCAGGGCGCGTTCCAGCACCCAGAAGGCCCCCCCGGCCCCCAGCACCACCCGCTCCCAGGTGAAGTTTCCACGAGTGACTTGGTCACTTCCTAGAAAAACGGTCGGAGCTCACAGGTTCACTGGTCAGTTCCTAGGCCCGAGTGGGGCAGCTCCGGGGCCACGGAGTCCGGACGAGCGGCCCTGAAAAGGTCACGGGTGGCAGCTGGCGGCCTGACCTTTGGCGCCATGAGGGGGGCCAGGCCTTCCTCCCTCAGGACCGGCGCACCCCCCCCCCCCCCCCCAGTGACAGGGAGCGGTCCCAGGGGGCTCTGCGCCCCAGACTCCAGGAGCTCCCGGAGGGAGGGACCATCCGTCCGGCCCCCACTCCGTGCTAGAGAGGACGTGCCTCTTGGGCGCTCAGCCCCGACACACGGCGCGCCCCTCTTGTGGGCTTTGCTGAGCTCTTCCATCCGGGCGCTCAGGTCTAACATTCAAAACCAGACTCAAAATCAATTCTATCACAAAGTTCCACTTGAACGTCTGGCCCCCCAGCCCCCCTCTGCCGCGCTGCTGGCCAACTGGGCTCACAGCCAAGGAGGGGATTTTGTCAGAATCCCGCGGAAGAAGCCCCGCGGCGCTGGGTGCACGCCTTGGGGTGTCTTTTCACCTGGACGCAGTCACGAGGACACAGTTCCCAGCAGAAGCCACCGAGGGGTGGGCCTGCCCCGCCGGAGGCTGGCTGCCAGGGGCCGGGACGCGGGATGCGGGGTCACTCCAGGACGCTGACGCAGAAGCACGAGGTTGAGGCCAGCCGCCTCTGCACCCCGCCCTCCCCGGCCTCGCCTGCTGTGTGGTAAGTGGCCTCTGGGTCCCAACACGACATCTTCTGGGGACAAGTCCTCCTCACGCCCGGCCCTGTGTCCAGCGACCATCGCCAGATAACCGTTTGTTAAATGTACGAACGAGTGAGAAGCAGCCCTTTTCATTGCCGAAAACTCTGGACGTACGGCGCTGGACGTCTGCGCTTAGCGGAGACGTAGACCCTCCCGTCACCGACGAGGTTCTGACGCGGGAGGCGGGACTTGGCACGAGGCGGTCTTTCGAGACCAGAGTGGACGCAGCTGGCTGGTGGGCCCACCATTGTCCACAGGGCCCTTCAATTTAGCAATTGGCTGGAAGTCAAAGCCAGAAGCTTCTAACGAGGGCACCCGTGTGCGGCGTGCAGCGTCCCTGCCTGTTCGCGCCCCAGCCTGGATGCGGTGACCCTCCCAGCTCTCCAGCATCCTTGTGTCCTGAGTGCAGACCCCCTCCCGCCGGCATCTGGAGGGTCCCAGAGTGGGTGACAGGCTGACCGCTGTTCTGACCTCCCCGTCTGGCCCCAGGCCGAGTGGAGTAACCATGGGTAGTTTTTCTTGCCCTAAACACCCCTTTCTCGCAGGGCCAGCACCTGCCTCTGAGAATTGATTCTCCAGCAGACCGTGTTCCTTGCTGGGAGCTGCCACCACGACTTCCCTGGCCCGGGGACTCCCCACTGGGTCCTGGGCGGGTGGGCTGCAGGCAGAAGCCCAGACAGACGCAGGAGACAGACTGCTCCTCCGGCGGGCGGGCCTGGCGCGGGGAGGCCGGACAGCAGGCCCCGTGCAGGGGGAGGCGGCATGGGGCGGCTGCGTTCGGCTGCGGCTGCCACTCCCCCTGCCTCCCACCCGTGTGGTCCGAGGTTTCGGCAGTTCCGCGACGGCAAGAGCCAGGTGATGGCCCTTTGCCCAAAGTGGTCAAAGTTGGTTTTCGGTTGATGGCTCAGTGCCCCCGCTGCGGGCCTGCAGGAGTCCAAGCCCACGTGTAGTGTCAGCACATGGAGCTCAGACACCCTTCCCGTGTGGAGGTGATCTCTTTAAAGGCAGACATTGGCCTCTCTTTGTGTCCGTGGCTCCTAGCAGAGAGGCTGATTCCGAGCAGATATTCAATGAACATTTGTTGAGCTGAGCTGAACGTATAGAATTCTGTGTTGGCAGGTGGTTCCTGCCCGAGAGGGCTTTGCGTGCGCACGCGCGCACGCGCACACACACACACACGTCTCGCTATAAATAGGACGGATCAATGTCCCAAGTGAGAGGCGCTGTTGGCAGCCACGACCGTGGGGTTCCCGGTTTCTGCCCGACTTAAGTAACAGAAGGTCCAGGCCGCTCAGATTCCCCCCCAGCCCCGCCTGTGTGGCCCCCACCCCCCCAGATCTCGAGCCACCCTCCCACAGAGCAGCCACGGCAGGTGGACACCCTCCGCGAGGGGCTCGCACGGGCTGCAGGGGACGACGCCGGAGCGGTGGGCCTGTGTCTTAGCATCTCTCCCTCTGCTGTCAGCCATGCAAAGTCCTGGGGCCTTTCCAGGAGAGGGGGGATATGCGGGGTATCGGAGCCCCAGTGAGCCACACGCGTGCCGAGTGGTGGGGTCAGGTTGGCAGACACCCGGGAGCCAGGCTTTACCTTTGAGTCCAAGGCACTGGACAGACCCCCGTGCGCTCCCAGCGTCCGGGACAGACGGGCCTGCCGGGCTGTCCGCATCAGCTAGGCTCTGGTTAGTCCCCAGCAGCCTGCTTCTGTTCCCCTAATGTTTCCTCTGTGCGCGTCTGTTTGAAGCCTCTCGTTCCTGCCCTGTGGACAGTGAGCCAAGGTCAGGGCTTGGATCTGGAGCCACGGCCCAGATGACGGCGCCGAAGCCAGGCCTCCCGTTGCCGGGTCATCACCTGTGTTCCTCAGGCAGCAGGATCGGTGCCTGTGAGAGCGAGGGGGTCCTTCAGAGGCGGTGAGGGCATTCCTGCTCCCTCTGAACCAGGGCCCCGCGCCCCCGGCGCCCACCAGCCCCGCAAAAGGCTTGTCCCCGGCGTTTTCCGGGGCTCTACGAGCGGGATCAGATTTCAGGATAGCACGCAACACAAAGCCCACTCCCCTGGTCTCCCCACCCATCACTCACGCAGACGATGGGACGGAGACAGTCTGGCCAGGATCTCCCTCAAACCCGGAGCAGGAGACCGATGTGGACAGTTAAGGAGGAGCTGCGTGCAGGCTGGGTCCAGGCATTCTGTCCCTCTTCAACATGAGCATATGTATTTATAGTGTAATATATGCAAACAAAATTTAAGTTCATATGCGTGTGGGTTTCATATTTATACCTTTTTCTGTTGCTGAAATGGAAAACCACTGCTAAATATATACACATACATATGTAAGTCATACATATATGATTTATGTTGTGTTCAGCGCACTTAACATTTCATCTCTTTAATATACTTCAAATAATATATTTTTAAGAACACTGAATAAAAAGCCTATGGTTATGTTCTGTGTACTGTGTGCCATGGTCACCGAATTGTCTTTTCTCCTTGAATATTCTTTGCAAAGAAAGATCACTCCTGAGCAAGGCACCAGGGCCCAGTCTGTGTTTCTCAACAGCAGGTGGTTCTGGGACTAGAGCCAGTTCCCTCCTCCAGGACCTTCTCCCTCCTCCAGGACGGCCCCCCCAGGACCTTCTCCCTCCCACATGATGCCCCCCCCCCCGGACCTTCTCCCTCCTTCAGAACCTCCTCAATCATCCAGGACGCCCCCCCCCCCCCCCCAGGACCTTCTTCCTCCTTCAGAACAGCCTCCCAGGACCTTCTCCCTCCTCCATGATGCCCCCCCCAGGACCTTCTCCCTCCTCCAGGACCTTCTTCTTCCTCCAAGACCTTCTCCCTCCTCCAGAATGGCCGGCTGTGGGTTGCCCCCTCTTCTCCGTGTCAGAGGTCTGACCTGGACCCTCCTGACTGCCCGCTAAGTAGCCACCACTATCATCACACAGGTTCCTTGTTGGTTTCTGGGATGTCCTTGACTTTCCAGATCTCTGTGACATTCCATAAGGTGCTCTTCCCACACCCGAAAGCCTGCCTCGGGGGGAGGGGTGGAAAATGTGAGTGCACTTTGTGCATCATTTTATCTTTAGCTTCTTCACAAAGAGCGGTCCTCACGGTCACCCACCCGCTCTTGCCAGCAGCTGGTGTGGGTGCTCATACGGCCCTCCGCCCAGCACAGAAATGCACCGGAGCCTGCTTTTGGCTCTGACGTCCTGGCCTGATGTCCTGGAGATCTTGCAAGATAGATATGCGTGGCTTTTCACACAAGCTACTTTCCAATGTAGAACGGGCTGAAAAAGAAGAGTTGAAGAACCTTATCCGCAAAGAAAGCTCGGGCAGAGGCGGTCCCATGCTAGATTTCCACGTTCAGAGCAAGTAAAACCATGCGCTCATCCCCTCGGATGTTATTTCTGAGGCCCTCCCAGGTGTCCATCTAGCATGTGAGGTGCTGGGACAATTCGCCCCTAGATCCCCGCCACAGGGTCCAGGCACAGGGGACTGTGGGCCGTGACTGCGTGGCAGGGACCCCACGGAGGCCACCGCTGCGAACAGGCTCCCCTGCGAACAGGCCCTGCCACGTGGCGAGACCCGCAGTGGGAGGGGCTGCAGATAAACCTCGTCACTGGTGCTAAAATCAACGGAAGTATGATGAGCAACACGATGTTCACAGAGCCCCGGAGACCCTCCCCCAGGGCACTTCTGAAAAATGAGGAGAAACCCGGTGGACACTGCCCTAACCCGGGGATCAAGGTCCACGTCATGGTAATGACACAGCTGCCACCTTGTCCCTGGGAGGGGCTGTGGGAGGGCACCCCACTGTGGGGAGTCCTACAGCGGGGACAGAAATGACTCTGGCCATGAGGACACAGGAGAAAAGCCCAAACCGAGGAAACCGTTGACCAGTACTCCTCGCAAGGCCACGGGAGCTCCCGGGTTGGGTTCCGAAACAGAAAAAGGACGTCGTCAGTGGGTCAGCTGATACGGACGTCAACCATGTCTCCGAGCCCGCTCAGTCCACAGACGTTCACGTTTCAGCCAGGCGTTGTCTCCTCTCAGGACAACATCCACAGGACAGACGGCATGGGCAGGTGGGAGTGACTGTGGACACCAGTCCCCCTCCCCCCTGGGACGGGAGACAGAGGCCCCACCAGGACAGCTGGCTTCTCTGGTGCCCCCACCCACCCTGGCTTTCCATTCTGGAGTCCCGGCAAGATGGGCTCCCTGTGGGCCCGAGGTGAGAGTCTTTCTTTCCTTGCCACAGGATGTGGGTGCCGCCAGAGCTGAGGGGCTGTTCTCTTTTCCACTCATTAGTGCGTGTTGTGACATCCTGAGTGAATTACCAGAGACGCCTCCGAATGTTGCCGCGCGTCTCGGCAAGGCCGGCACCTGCTGTCGGCTCTGGCCTGGGTTTGCACTTTCAGGTCCTCCCGGCAAAGGAGAAGACAAGGGCCCGCGTCTCCCCGTGTGTGCGGCAAGGTCCCAATGGGCTGTTCGGGCTGGTGAAGTTTCAAACGTTACTCGTACTGTTGTCATTGTCTCTGCTCTCTCTCTGAAAACTTTTATTTCAGTTGCGCTCCAGTTAACAAGTGGTGTGGCACTGGTTTCAGGCGCTCGACGCAGTGAGCCGGCAGTTCCATTGTTCTTCTTTATTTAGCGGGAGGCCCTGTCTTCACACCGGGTCCTGTGTGGAGATCCAGCCTGCGAACAGACAGGAGAGGAGCGGGCCCTCTTGGGAAGGGGCGGTGGGGCTCGAGGAGGGCCCCAGGTGGGGCCCCGCCAGGGACTCAGGAGCCCGGGACCACCCAGCGGCCCGCCTCCTCTCCCGTGCTCCCTCCTCCTCTCCGGAAGCCGGAGCTTGCACATCCTTGCACTGCTGTCCTTCACGCGCTCAGCAAACAGGTATTAGGCACCCAGTGGCGGTGACGAGGCAGGGACGGGGCACAAGGAGGCTGGGGGCCCCGAACTTTAGGAGGTGGTCAGAGAGTCGCTGAGGGGCTGCAGGAAGGCCCCAGAAACATCAGAAGGAGAGCGATCGATGCTGTTCTAGCAAGTTGGCTCCCGGTAAACGCGCCGGGCCTCCAGCCAGAGCAAGGTCACTGAGCTCTTCCCGGGGATGTCGGGGCCAGGTGCCCAGGTGTGCACACCTGAGGGCCCAGGCCGCCGCCTCAAACACTCCAGGCCTCAGAACCGAGGCTCCCCTGTCCCTTCTCCATCGAGGGAGCACAGAGTCGGAGCCACTTCGAACACAGAAGGGTCCGTTTTATCCCCGAGGCCTGCTGCTTGTGCTGCTGACTTTGGCTGGGATCCATCTGGTGGGGTGTGAGGTTCTTTCCCTCCCCTCCCCTCCCTAAGCTTCGAATAATTATTACCAAGTATCGGGAGAGGAGCCCAGACCAGGCAAGGGCTGGCCTAGAACAGTCTTAGGTCCCCGCTGTCTGTCGTGGGGGCAGCACCAATGGCCCCACCAGACCCGTGGGGCAGTGGGGCGTGCAGCCTGGGGAGAGTCTGCGGAAACAGCTTTGTAAGGTGAACGGGACACTGTCCCCGACTGTCACAGGCAGGCAGCCCTGCAGAGTGGACACGGTTTGGGAGGGGGTTGCTCTACAGCCCTCGGTTCTTCATCTCTGGGACCCTCCAGAGGCTCAGAGGTCCTAGGGCTAAGCCCTCCTTGTAGAATCGCCTGGAAGACGCTCCTGCAGAAGTGAGAAGCACTCTAGGTGGACTCCCTCCCTCCTGAGAGCCCCTCCTGAGGGGGGACCTGCCGGGTGTCCCCACTGCTTCCCAAAGGGCAAGGCCAGCTGGGCAGAGCCTGGGAAGCTCGGTCAGGGGCGGCTCAGCAGTGGCCTGACTCCAGGTCTCAGGCCGGCTGCCCCAGGAGGATGGCCCCCCAGGAGGACAGCCCCCCCAAGGGGGACAGGAGGACAGGCCCCACCCCCAACCCCCACGAGGACAGGAGGGTGATCCCCCCCCCTCCCCCAGGTGGGCGGTCCTGTCTGGCCTCTGTCCTCCAGGTTCCTTTCGGACAGAGACAGTTCTCGTGGGCAGCGGGCGGGGGGGCAGGCAGGCTGAGCTCTCAGCTCCGCCCCCAGAAACGCACTTGAACACCACCTGCCTCTGAGCAGCGACCCAGGGCCTGGACAGAGCTCAGTGGGCACGGAACGTTGGTGGATTCGTCCCGTTAGACCATCTGCAGAGAAGGAGGGGACAGGCTGACGAGGGTCCCCCGGGCTCTGGGGCAGCAGTCGCTCCCACCTGGCTCCAGCAGGCTGAGTGGCAGGTGCGGGTCAGGGTCCCCTGGGTCAGGGCCTCCCGGAGGGCTTGAACCCTCCAGCTGGTGGGAGCTCAGACTCCTCCCCGCAGGGCTGACTGGGCCCATCGGGGTGACCCAAGGGGTAGGGGCTTCCTCAAGCCCCTCGTCCCGCGTGGCTCAACGCTCTGTCAGTCCTGACCTTAAGCCCTGGGTTACACTCCGCGCAGCACAAGCAATAAACCAGGACGTCCCCTTTCTGAGCTCCCTGTCCGAAGTCCAGAGCGACTTTCCTGGAACACTGTCACCCCTGGGGAGAGGGGAGAGCCAGGAAACAGCTGTCCTGAAGGTGTCCTGCTACACGTCCCTCCGTCAAACTGACACGTCGTGTCCCAACCTTGCTGCACTTGGAGAAAGTGCCTGGTCAACCCACGTGGCGGGGGGAGCTCAGAAGTTAAGGCCAATCCCTTCCACACGATTGTTCCGTATCGGGTGCTGGGCTGCGGCGGGAGCTAATTCCCCCACCCGGCTCCGCCCAGGGCCGGCTCCGCTGTGCTCTGCACACCCTCCTCGCCGGCCCAAGACCGAGACCGTGGGCGTTTGGAGAGGACACAGACAGGCGTGCGGAGCACCCGAGGGCACGCGGGCAGGTGCGGCCCCCCGGCAGCGGCGGACTCTCCCGGGAGCAGTGGCCACGTGGGCACCTGTAGGTCACGGGCGGCAGGGCCTGGGCTGGGAAGAGACCGGAAATTCAGAAAAGGCAAAACTGGCCTCTCACGGAGGCTGAGGAGCGGAGCCGAATACTTTGTATTTCTTCTTCTGCCACGAGGACAGCTGCATTCTACCTCATTTATACGTTTTGACATCTCTCCTCACACGGCTTTCGTCAAGATGGAGAAGTAACTTGGTAAGTGCAAGTCACGTGCTGCCGGGCTGTCGGAAGGACATCGGGCCACACGTGTCACAGCCAGAAAACCCGTAAGGTGTCGCAGGTGAGGTCGACAGCCTCGGCGGCCAGGACCGGGGAAGAAGCCGCGCCTCCCAGCCCAAAGGCGGCACGTTATCACCAAACACGCCAGGATCGTGCGGCTTGGGCAGCGTGACCCCAGCCTGTGTCCTCAGGTCCCGGTCCCGACCTGTCAGACGTCCCCGGGTTGGCCCTCGCCCGCCTCCCTCCCTCTGAGGTGGCCTCAGTTCCTTTCCGCTGAAAGTGCCAGAGCACCTGCCCACGGAGAGCGGGGCTCCGGGGGGTGGCTGCTTCCTGCCTGTCTGCTGAGCCTCAGCGGGACTTACCAGGTCCCCGTGGACGAGCACACACTTCATGCTGAGGGCGGAGCTGCTGCAGGGACGCCCCCCCCACCCCCCCGCCACTGGGTGCGGGTGGGAGCGTGCATGTGCATGCGTGTGCGTGAGGGCGCGCGCAGGTGCGTGCACACGTGCGAGTGTGTGCACGTGCAGGCGTGCGCCTGGCTGAGGACGGGGTGGTGTCCCCCTGTCTTCTCTGCCGCCTTTGTCCCCGCAGGGCCGGGAGCAAAGCCCAGGGTGGCATCTGTCTCTTCTGCTCGGCAGCTGGTCCAGCAGACAGCAAACCCGTGGGAGGAAGGGCAGCTCCCCCCGCGAGCGGGTTCCAGAACCGGAGGCAAAGCGGACGTTGTGAGCAGGACCGGAAGTTGCCGGGCACCCCGGGGGCCTTCCCCTTGGTCCCGTGTATCTTCGTGCACATCCGCGAACAGGGGGCCCGGTGGCGCGGCCCGGGAGCCGGATGGGAACGTGCAAACCCAGGGCCCACCCGGGCCCGCGGGGTCGGGGCTGTATTCCCACGAGCCCCTGGGGCCGTGTGCACACGGAGGCCGCAGGAGCTGGAGCGGCGGGGCCCGGGGGCAGCCTCTCCGTGCCTAGGACTGCGGCCCACAGGGACGGGAGGGGCTCTGGCTCTGAACGTTGACCCCCACCACCGTGGTGCACAGCCCTCGCCCGTCTGGCCCAGCGCAGGGCGTGCCTTGGCGACACGGGCTTGCCTTCTGGGCCGGGCTTTGGGGGGCCAGGCCTTCCCGCCCACTGGCCCGTGGGAGCCCCGTCACCCCTGTGTTCCCCATTTATGAGGTCCGTCAGTCCTGCTTCTGTAAACTCATCGGGTTCCCGGGACGGAGGTGCCCTGACGCACAGCGGTGGCGGCGGCTCGGCCCCGCGAGCAGGTCCGGGAGCAGATGGTAAACAGAGGCACAGTGATGACAGCCGCGCAGAGCTGGCTGACTTCCCCACACATCTGCCAACAGGAAGCCCTCGCGCAGAGGAGGCTGTGGGCCAGCGCCAGGAGGTGACCGCCAGGGCAGCCGGCCCCGACTCTCCCCTGGGCCACAGTGTCCCCGACCCACGACCACGTTCTCACAGTTGGGCGAGGCCCTGCTGGGCCGCCTCGAGGTGGGGGCAAGCGAGAGGGCCGTCCTCCGGCGTGCCTGACAGGCAACGGCAAACGGGGGCCCCTGGGGCGGCTCCTCAGGAGGGCAGGGGGCAGCAAGGCCCAGGAAAGGCCGGGCCCCAGACGGCACGCAGGAGTCTCAACCTGGATGCACGAAAACCATGCTAGGCAAGGACGACAGTGGCTCACTTCCTAACTTGCATCGTCTTCAGCATTTACTGAGCCCCTGCTGTATGCACAAACTGTTCTAGGTCTGGAAAACGAAGAATGCGCCGGCCCGGCCTCTCAGCCTAACCGGAGTGATGTGGGTGTCGGGCACTGTGCACGCGGGGGCCCTGTACTCGGGGACGACCAAAACGCGTCTTCCCAGCAAGTGCCGGAAGGAAGGGCATCTCGATGGCATCGGAGCCGTGTCCAGAGCGTCTGTCGTGTGCTTCTTCTCGTCCCGGGACACAGGTCGGAGTTACTTTTGTCTTCTTCCTCCCTCTTGCAAAAGATCGATCGGAGTTTTCAGAATCAAGCTTTTTAAAGAAAGTACCTACTAACGGCCTTGATGGAGCCACACCCCATCCCCAGGGCGGCGACTCTGGCTGCGGCCGCAGGAAAGCGCTCAGCCTTCTGGCCTCCGGCGTTTCACACAAGGGCTCTGGACTCATTCTAAGGCTGTCGACGTCACTAGACGGCTCCCTCGCGAGCGCCGACGTCCTGCTTTCTTCACTGTCCAACGTAAACAACGGACTATTAGAAACTAGTCATAACAACTGCAACAAAAATAACCCTTGGGGCTAAAATCTTTACAAGGCCTGGTTTTCCTGCCCCAGCCCTTGGAGGCCAGCAAGGGAGCGGCCACCTGCCCTCGGGTGCCGTGGGTCGAGCCGGTCACGTCCACTGCTGTCTCGACCGTCTTACGGGTTGCTGCTGTTTGTTCCGATTCTGACAGCCACGTGCACCCCTCCCACCACGTGCCTGGTGATGGGAGTCTGGGGTCCCGGACCACAGCCGCACCCTCAAACAGGGTGGCCGTTAGGGGCTAAGCTGTCAGGGTGTCCCTCTGGGGACAGTGGCACTCCAAGTGCTGGCACCCCTGGTCACTTGGTGACCATTCGTGTTGCCAACAAGGGCTTGCCTTTGGAAAATGGGCAAATGTGGGGCACCTGGGTGGCTCAGTCGGTTGAGCAGCTCCCCAGGTACGGGACGACAAGGGACAGGTGACAGAGGACAAAGTTTCTCCAAGAAAACCCAGAATAACTAGGAAGCAACAAAAACAATTTAAACTAAAAAATATTCATGCATGCAGACTGGTTCCTAAACAAAAATCTCCAAAGAGGTACGATATCCAAAGAAATCCTGAAGTAAAACAAAATCGTACGGCTAACAATCCTAAAAGCACTCTGGACACAGCTGGGACAGTGGGGCCAGACTCCAGACGCCGGGACAAAGTCTGCGGGACTCTGACAGGGAACTCAGGCCAGGGGCGACTTCTCCTGGGTGGGCTTTCATGCGACATCACACCAAAACGCCGGTTTCCCGACCGCAGGGGCTCAGGAAACGCGCTAACATGCGCGGCAAGAACCAGGAGTTGTGGTTAAAAAAGACGAGAGGGTCTCAGTTCGGAGCCAAATTGGGGCAAGTTTTGTGGCGCGGGGGCAGCTGACCCTCCCGTGGACAGGTGGTCCCCACGAGTCCGTGCCGAGCACTTTCTGGCCCGGAGACCACCTGCTGCCATCTCATTCTTCTATTTGCTACAAATGACGGTAAACGCTAACTAAAAGCACGGCCGGGTGGCGGCTTGTGCCTGACCCTCCCGGGTGCACGGGCGGCCCTGGTCCTTTTATTGCAAAGGAGCCTCATTCTGTGCATCTTTATGGAACATTTCAAACACACACACACACAAACTCCAGCCTCACAGCTGATACACCGCGACGTGCTCTGTCCTTTAATACCTCCGTGTGCCCCCCTTTGTCTTGTAGCATTTTGATGCAAATCCCAGACATCCTATCATTGCCATCATATCTCGGTAGTTCTAAAAGACAGGGGCTCTTCACTGACTGTTCTCCGTAAGTGATGAATCACTGAATTCTATTCCTGGAATAATTGTTACACTATATGCTAACTAACTTGCATTGAAATAAAAAAATAGTGGAAAAAATAAAAAAAGTAAAACAAAATAAACAAAACATAGGGATTCTTAAAAAAGCACATCATCTAAAGTAAGTGAATACTCCATAAACATCAGCTCTGTACAGCTGTCTGTGTGGACTCCCGTTCGTCTGAATTAGTAACCCAACAAGCCCACGCGCGGGGATGGGTTGATACGCTTCTTGGGTCTCTAACCATGAGGTTCCCTCCATTTCTTTTTTTTTTCTTACAGATTTTGAAGAAACCAGGTTGTCTGTCTGATTTCCCACAATCTGGATTTTGTGCGTTGGACATCGATGATGAAAAGACATAGACGCACTTGGAACGCATGGCACCGAGCTCAAGAGGCCAGTGTGAGAAGCTGCACACGGCGAAAGGCCACACTGGGAAAGGCAACACTATGCAGACAGTAGGAACCCGGGGGGGGGGGGTAGGGGGGCATCAGGGGACGGGCTGGGGGGAAGGACAGCAAAACTACGTGTGATGCTGTCTGGTGGTCTCATGACATCATACATTTGTCCAAACCCACGGGATGGCCACCCAGTTACCCTGATGCAAACTGTGACTCTGGGGGACTCTGGTGGGGTCGGTGTGGGTCAGCAGTGGCAAATGCGTGACTCTGCTGGGGATCCTGATGGGGAGGCTCCGCGTGTGTGGGAACCAGGAATCTAAGGGAGGTCTCTGCGTCTTCCCCTCAACTTTGCTCTAACCTTAAGTTGTTCTAAAAACTAAAGTCTATTAAAATAATATGCATAGGTAGACAAACAGCACACTGAAATGTCAATGTGGTTAACTTTGGGAGCAGGATTCTAGCAATTTTTCTTCATCTTTCATTTGTATATGCTGAAAGGTCACAAATTAATTTTAAAAATCAAGGCAAACGATTGTAGTAAAGAAAATGCTAGATGCAATGATCGTGTTGAGTTTTCTCCTGTTTCCTTTTCTGTACTTGAAAGGTTTTCCACCTGGACAGTACTTTCAAAATAGAAAAGGTCTGCTTAAAGACCAGGCTGCGCCCTTGAACGTGAGCACACGCGTGTGCGCTACCAGGCAGGCTCTGGCTGGCTGGCTTGGATTTCGTTGTAAAACTAACAGCTTTATGCACACGCGATTCCCATACCTTGAGGCGTGCCTGTCTCGTGTACAACCGCGTGACTCCCAGGGCATTCGGAGTATAAAACCCTCCAGGCCGGAGCCTCCGGCCAGTGCACAGGGGCCCAGGCGGGTCGGCCTATGCCTCCAGGGGGAGCTGGCCTGCACACGGGGAGGCTCACGGTTGTTTTCTAAACATGAGAAATTCAGATGGGACAGGAGATCCACTCATATTTACGCAAAATTTCAACACTGTTTCCCAAGAAATAAAAATTTCATTAATTTCCACTGTTACAGATTTTTGAAAGTTTGCAAACAAAAGGCTAAAATTTATCATCTACTTGTGCAGACTTCTGGGGACCTAAGGAGTTCTCCCTTCCATCTCCTGCTTAGGGATGTCCTCACGGCCGCATCGTGGACCCGAGTTCCCAAACGCGATGTTCGGGGAGGCAGGCTCGCATCTCCTAAAACCTCTTGGAGAGGGTTCACCTGGAGCACGGAAGGCTCGTGTCCGTGTGTTCCCGACCAGAGTGCCCTCGGTGCTCCTCTCTGCAGCCCCAGCCCGCCCTCCCACCGCCCGGCCCGGCTCTGCAAGAGCCCCACGAAACATTTTTTTTTTCTTAATGTTTGTTTCTGAGAGACGGCAGGGGAGGGGCAGAGAGAGGGAGGGAGGATCCCAAGCAGGGTCCGCACTGTCAGCGCAGAGCCCGACACAGGACTCGAACCCACAGACTACCAGATCATGACCTGAGCCAAAATCAAGAGTTGGACACTCAACTGACTGAGCCCCCCGGTGCCCCAAGAGCAGCATTTGAAGCAACTACGTGGTTGACTCGGCTGCTGGGATCCCCTGAGACGCGTGTGCTTGGATGAGGGAGCCAGAGGGCAGGGGTGACTGGTGGCCCCACTGCCCCTCTGAAGAGAAGGCCCGACCAGGACAGCTGCCTGGCCACTCATGCGCCCAGAGGGAGGAGGATTTGAGTCCTCAGTTTAAAGACGTACTTTCTCTTCATCTGGGGCACGAATGCATCATTAACAGTGACAAAACCACCAGAGGCCAGATGATGGGGAGCAGACCACCGTGGGTGGGGCTGGGAGGCCCCCACGGAGGGCACCGCAGGCCCTGCCCCTGCCTGGCCGCCCCCAACCTTCCCAGGCCGTGGGCCGAGCGGGTCCCCAGGCGTCCCCCACAGCAGAGCCTCGCTGCAGACGGGCACGACCCCACACGGACACCCGCTCTGGGGAACACCACCGGACACGCCAAGTCCAAGTGCCCAGAGAAAACTACCACCCAGCAGAAAACAAGGACATCCGGGGCTGCCCGGAGTCCTGACCAGCATCATGGCCCCTGGCACACCCTTCCCAGCAGGTGAAGACGTGTCTTCAGGACGACTTGTCAGCCTCCGTGGCTTTCCTGCTCAGGTCAGCTCGCAACTGGGCCTCCAATCATCCCCCCCTCGACCGGTGTCTCCTTTTCCCAGGGCCTCGGCCCTTCTTTGCTGGTGACACCAGGTCCGGGTGTTGGGTCTTCACATTCTACCACCGGCATTGTCCTGTCACTCGTCGGAGCACTCGGGGCCCCAGAACACTGAGGAGCTGTCTTCTGGTCTCCCTCCAGAACCCGCGAGGAGGGGCCCAACCAGCTGAGGTGGACACAGCTGGTCACCCACCCTCCCGGTGTGCGGAGACCACGGTGTCGTCCAGGTGTGACAGCAACCAGCAGCCCAGGACCACGGACGGCCCCACAGCCTCGGCTCAGACACACTTTCCACTCAGTGTGAGCGATGCCGTGAGTTAGCACCGAGCCCTTTTAGAAACCACGGCCTCAGAGACCGTGGGTGTTCACGGAGATCTCAAACATCTCAAACTTACCAGGTTCCCGGTTACACAGTCTCCGTTTCTGTGCTAACAGGGCCGTCAGAGACAGCCCTCGCCTTCCAAGCCCAGCCCTGGAAACTTTGGTTACTGCTGTTGTGGAGAATAGCCAATAAATGTACGCACACTTACCTTGCTGAAGAGAACAAGACAACGACGGTGCTTTGATTCCTGGACGTCTGCCTGCCTGCCCCGTCCTGCACCCGTGGTGATACCCCCACCCAGCCTCTGCCTGTCACCAGAAGCACGAATGGGGTCTGACCATCACGCCCAGTGCGCAGGCCTCCTGAGTGCGAGCAGTAGAGAGGAGGAGGAGGATTCAGGTTCTGGACAACGCCCGAGTAGGCAGTGAACACCTAGAACCGGCCATACCTGAGGCTCCATTCATCGCTTCTCAGACAAGTGAGGGATGTAATGAGACAAACCCGCCGGAGCCGTGGTTCTGTCACCTGCAGCTGAAGTCCACATGCACAGCACACAGCGTAACCTGACACGTTGCTTCTGATGCAGTAGTTAGTCTGGGAAACAGGGAGGACTCAAGGCTTGTGCTACGGATCGGGACTGGAGAAGGGCCATCTTTCACCTCCTACACTAATTCAACAAGGCCGTCTTCAAGCAGCGCCTGTCATAACGCTGCTGGCCCCAGTCCCAGGTCAGCCTGCCTTCCCCACAGGACCGAAGGAGGCATCGGCCGCAGTGCCGTGAACACATCCTGGGTCGCCCACAGCCCCGACCCCAGACAGCGCCAGCAGCAAGGCTGCCAAGGGGCCCTTTCAGAGGGAGCGTGAAGACGAATTAACCGCCAGCACCTCCCGGTGGGCATCGTGGACCAAGGCTACTGCCCACACATCTCTGGACAACAGAACCTGAAGACAAGGCCACCGGGCGCAGGACCAGCTCTTCCTACAGCTGCATGAACTCAGGGCCGGTGGGTCAGACCCCGTGACCCAAGGGACAGGGATGATGCACAATCAAGCTGTCAGGGAAAGGGGGGGGGGGGCACATCCTACGACGAACCCTGTTCTCCAGCTTGTCAGCCAGGATCAGAGCTGCCTCGGTTTCCGGGCTTAGATCCGAGGCTCATGAAGCTTAGCGACTATAAATAACAACGATCCTTTACACTGTTAATGCTTTGGTACAAGCTTTAGAAAAACTCCTAAATGGCAGAAACTCCTGACTAGCAGCCACGGAATGGCCTAGAAGGATAGGTTAGGTGGTCTGTTTTCCTGTGCAGACTTCCAAGGCCTGACCAGATACCCGGAGCGACCCGACACGCAGTGTCCTCTGCCCTACAGGCGGCGGGGTGGGCATCGCACCAAGAACGAGCTTATAAAAAGGAGCTTTATTAAATGAAAGAGTAATCTGCTCGGTGGGTCAAATGCGAAATAGATATACAAAAACTTTACACCCGTGTCCCGGAGGAGGAAGGCCCCGTGCGCTGGCCCGGACCCGCCCCCGCCGCCCCGAGTCCTGCCCGCCCGTCCCGCAAGAGGCTGCGAGGGGCGTGGCAACATCTTTGGCACACGGCCTCCCGGGACACTGTCCCTTAGAAAAGTAGACTTTCCATAGTAAAACCTCTAAAAACACCTATTTCTGCAAAATTATGTGTTTCTGTAAGTGGAGCTCTGCAAATGTACACGTCTTTCTGGAGAAAAGGAGACCCCATCCGAGGGCCCGCGCGGCCGGGAGCCATCAGGGGCCGGAGCAAGACGTGTGTGTGTGTGCTGAGCGCCCCGCAGGTCACATGAGGTCGTTGAGCTCTGCCTCCAGTGCCGCGGCCATCTCGTCCGCCTCCGAGCTGCTGCCCTCCTCGTCCTCCCCGCTGGACTCCCCGCTGGACGCGCTGCCGGTGTCGTCCTCGGGCAGCTTCCGCTTGTGGCCCCTGCAAGACAGGCGCATGCCGTGACACGCTCGCAGGGGCAGGCACACGCACACCGGGACACACACGCGCATCAGCACCCACGCACCTCGGGACGCACCCACGCAGCGCGGCACTGTCCCATGGGGCCATCGATGCAAAAGCGCTGTCACAGTTTCAGTGCGAGGAGGGGTTGGAGCTGGGGGTCAAAACCGCGCGGGGCCAGCAGGCCCGGGACACGCTCTGTCCGTTCCCATGCCGCCAGGCCCCCGCATCCAGAGGTGGCCTGGCAGCGACAGTCACGGAGTCACGGAGGAGGTGACAGAGCACCCGTAACCGTACGGCTCGTGGGGAGAGGAGTGCGGACCGGTGGGAGGCCTGGAGGGCGTGCCCCTGCTGTCCGTGTCCGCCCCCTGCCCTCCCCCGGGGAGCCCTCGCAAATGCCTTCTCCCCAGAGCTCCAGACGCTGTCACCTCTGATTGGCCCCGAGGAGAACCAGACGGGAACAAATGCGCAAAGCACGACTGGAGAGGCTGGGTCGGCCGTGGGAACTACTAATGCCATTCTGCGGACACGAAAGCCAAGGCACATCCCAGGGGACCAGACAGGGCCGTCACCCGGTCCGGCCTGAAAACTCCACTTTCCTTAGGCGGCTTAAGAGGAATTACCCTGATGACCAATGACGCCACAATGGTGGCGGCTGCCTCCGTCCTCGGGACAGAGTTGGCGGACTCGGACCAGACTGTGCCTGCGAGATTTCCGCAGCACGGGGCCCGCGGCAGGCACAGCACTCCCCCAGGAGGTGCCCGCTGGCCCCAAGTGGTGTCCCCAAGCCGAGGAAAACCAGCCTGACCACATGCCCGCCCTGGGTCTCCCCTCACATAGGGGCACCTGGGCCTCGTGAGTCAGCACCCCCGTCTCTTGCGCTGTGATGGTGGGGACACAGGCAGGCCCTGAAGATTTTCTGGCGCGCGCGCGCGCGCACACACACACACACGGCAGCCGCACACACGCGTGTATATACCGAGGCACATGCAGCACACATACAACGTAGAGAACCACACGCGTACAGGAAATCGGAGACCACGGTGCTGGTGGAAGGAAAGGCGTTCAATTTATTTAAGAGAAATACCACCAGCAAAACCAGATGGAACCAACAAAAGACACGTTGCTGATCGGTCACCGTCCCACCTAAGAAGAGGATGTGCCTGCGGCAGACAAGGCGCCGGGAGCCTGCCGGGAGGCCGGCAAGGACACCCAGAAAGAGCAGCCCCCTGGGCTGTCCCTCGCGCCCCAGGCTCTACCGCGTGCGTGACCGCCAGGGCGGCAGTGCCCTCGCCCGACCCACCAGAGCACTTTGTCAGCGCCACCCGTTCAGTCCAAAGTTCAAACGACTATTATTTTCCCATCGGCTGAATATTTTCTAAGGAAACAAACGTTTACGCTGTTACAGAAAACAAGCTGGGCTCAACATTAAGTGCAAAGTGGGTTTCTCTTATCAGCACCTGACCATTAAGATCTAAGGTTGCTCCCTTAGGAGATCTCTGGAAAACATACAAGCAAAACCGGTATAAAGGGTTTCTGAGCACAAGGATGCTTCAGGGAAATTACCCCGAACACTAGGCCGTAGGCTTCCTTTGCCCTTGGCCCCCTGGAGGGCGGCGTGGCCTCAAGGCTCTTGGCCCGCTGCAGTCCTTGGGACGCGCGTGCGTGGCTGCTGTTTTCCGCTCCGGGCCGTTACGGTGTTGGCGGAGCGTGGGACGCCCGGCAGCACCAGGATGCACTCGGGCACAGGAGCCACAAGGTGCCCTTCCTGGGTGCGATGCCGGGCGCGTGGTGGGCCCGCGGCCACGCCTGCCGAGGGGGTCCCGCCCGCGAACCTCATGCCCGGCTCCCATTCGCACGGAAGAAGGGGCTGTTTGGGGGCCCCACGTGCAGCGGCTCACGCCCCCCAGCTCTCTCTGGGGGCGAATGGTGTGGACCACCTCCTGCCCCGTTTTACGAGCTGGTTTGTCGGAGCGTTCGGTCCTGAGAGCTCTTTACATAGCGCGGACGGCAACTATTTGTCAGGCGTGTGCCGCACAGATTTGTGCTTCTCACACTCCGAATGGTGAGAAGTCTTTGGACTATCAGTACAAAACTGACCACGTAACCCGAGGTCACAAATACTTAGGTTTTCTTCGCAATCTGTTGCGAGTCGGCCTCTGAGTTCATTTCTGAGGCAGGGTTGAGATGAACTCTGCATCTGGACACCTGTGGCAGCACCATTTAGTCAAAAGGAAACTTGAAGAAACGTAGACAGAAATACGTATGGATATACACGCTTATGTTCAGGGAAAACCGCAGTTTGAAGGAAGACAAGAAACCCCCCAAACGATGTAGAGACGAGAAAGTCTTCGTTTGGGTGGAAGAGACCACAAGCAGAGACACACACACGAGGTCAGGAAAAGATCTGCGAGACGAGGCCACGTGTGACCTAAGACCTACGAAACAACCCGCTTTCGAACTGGTAACACAGGAAGTAACCTAATGGAGAGAAACGCTCCCAGATCAGAACACAACTGACCCAATAAACTCAAAATGGACAGAAGCCCTGAGAAAGACACCAGGGACTGTAACTGAGGTGATCGGTGGGCCTGCTCAGGCTGGAAAAGTGAACACGAGAGGCCGGAGCCCCGAGGAGCAGGGACGGCGTCCGTGGCTGCAGCACGCGGGCTGTGTGGCCGGCGCCGGGCGCCCATCTGTAGGGCCAGAAGCTCTGGTTGGGCCCAAACCAGGGCAGACATGAGCCTGAGGAGACAGGTACCTCAGCAAAGGGTTAATTTTGGATTTGTAAGACGTCCTGAAACAAAAGCTATTTTAAGCACAATTACTCGGAAGCCTCTGGGATGACTGTCCTTTTGCTGAGTGGTGACAAAAACAGAGACGCGTTTAGAAACGACACGTAGGCGTAGATGAAACAGACCACTGCCCGTAAAAATGTCAGGTGGCCATCTAATCCCCATAAAAAGGGGTGTCCGTTGTCCATACTACTGTGAACACCACCGACAGAAATAACATCCATGAGCCCTGCCTGGGGGAAAAGAGTGGGTGGGCCCCGAGGCCTCAGAGGGATGCACCGGGCGGTCACGATGTGTGTGCGGCCCGCGCTCCCCAGGCCCCCAGACCTACAGCATAGGAACACCCGTCCCGGCTGCTGGTGAACGGTGGAGGTTTATCCAAAGCAGCAGTGATTCTGAGCGCACTTACTTAAGGAAACTCAGAAGAGTGCTGGCTGTGCCCCATCCCCCGGGCACCCAGCTGGGCCCCAGGCCTGCAGTGTGAGAGGAGGGGTGGGGGGTGAAGTCTGTGTCCCACCAGGGTGCGCTCACCAGCGGCAGCTCCCCCGGCACGATGACGCGTCACCCAACCTGACCGTGAGCACTGTCAGAGCAGCTCTGTGGCCCGCGCCGCAAGGCTTCCCAAGCAACGAGCGCGAGGCATCTCCCGTGCCTCCTGATGCAAATGGTCTGCTCTTGGCCCAGAGCTGGGCCTGCATCCAAGTTCCCTTTTGTCCCTTTGACAGCTTGACGCAATAAGCAAAAACAGAGAGGAGACAGCTGCTGCCCGCGGGGACGAAGGCCCCCAGGCCCAGGAAACAGCCGGACCCCCTGTGGAGGGGGGACCGGGAACCGTGGAGAAGCTCGGCTCCCCAGGCAGAGGCGGGGAGCACCTGCAGGCAGGGCCTGAAGGGAGAGGAGGGACCCCCCACCCCCACCCCCAAGAGCAGCACGAGGGCAGGACAGGAGTTAGCCGTCAGAATAGCCACCTTACAAGAACGATACTGTGTGATAACATCTTTTGTGGAAACGTCTGACCTGCACTTGGAGAGCGTCTGGGACAGAAGCGGCCCACACCTGGACAGGCTCACTGCGGCAACGTCCTCGTGCTCAGACACCTCCCGATGACGCGGAGTGCTGGCATGGGGTGACACGAGCCCTCTTTTCCACCAAATCCGTGAGGTGGGTGTTGTCGCTCCCATCGGTGGCCGAGGAGACCGCACAGCCACATTCCTGCGGGGCTGGACCACACACGACCCACGCAGGTGCCAGGTACGTCAGAGACACGGTGCACCCGTCCTACAGATCAAGGACTCTCCCGCATCAGGGTCGTCTTGCAGGGAATTAACAGAGGGAGCGAGAGAACACAGGCGAGCCCCACTCGGGTGGTCGTGCGGGGCGTTCCCATGGAGCCCAGTGTGTGGCTCAAGACCAGGGAAAGACGGTCAGTGCCCAGGTGGCAGTGCGGTGTGCTAAGGCTGGTCTCACCCTTCCTGTGACAAAGCAGAACATGAGATGGACTGAGAAGGGAGAAAACCCTTGCTCCTGGTTAAGTAACGTTCGGAGAATAAATTTTTATACACGATTAAATTTTAGTAATTAAAAAGCATCTCAGGCCTGCAGGTCACGGCTAACAAACGCCTGTGAACGATCAAAGCTTCGTCTCCCTCAGCACAGCACACGTTTAGGTTGTTTTTACAGCCACGTGTGCGGTTCCGGAGAAACGCGAACAGATTCAACGTGGAGAAAACTGAGAGCTGGAAACCGTCTCATGTTCAGGGTGGAAAAAACCCTCCCACGCTCAAGGCGGGAAATAGCACGAACAGGAACAAACTTCCTCCCGGACGCTGCAGCTTCCGAGCACACACTTCCACTGGCGCCCCAAGCGCGCCGAGTTACGGACGTGGATGTCTCAGGGACCATGGCAAACACACGCCGGCATCTGACCAAGGACCCCCAAACGGCGCCCACAGGGCATGTACTTTTCAGCTCACCAGTTAAACCCGCTTCGTTTCCCGGCAGAAAAAAAGCCACGGGGCTGCACGCGGCGAGGTCACCGTCTCGACTAACAAGCCCTTCTCCTGTGTGTGCGGGTGCGGGACAGCCCGGTCTGCATCCTGCGGAACGGCGACGCGCAAGGCGGACCGAACACGTGCACGGCGCGAAGCGAGCGTGGGCACCAGTGGGCACAGTGGGCGCCTGCTCACCTATGAGGACGGACGCCAGCAGCGGCCGGCGCCTCAGGCACAACTGCAGGGAACCCGCTCCTCGCCGTGAGTGGGGACACAGGCAACCAGGTCACCTGACCCACGGGCTCGGGCCTTGCCCGGGCCACGGGGGGGCAGCCAACCCCGAACGCGTGCTTCGTGCCGTCACAAGGGGTGGCGGCCCCCAGGGTGCTGGCTCCACCCGGCCCGGCAGCAGGACTCACCTATCCTGGGCAGGACGGGTGTCTCGCTCAGGGAAGCCAGGCTTATCGAGTGCGAGTGCGAGTGAGTACATAACCCGGAGTAACCCGGTTACCCGGCAACCAGGCTTATCGAGTAGATGACGGGAGTGGCGGCTGGGGCATGAAGCGTGTCCTCAGTGAGTCCCGGACACGGATGAGCACAAGAAGCCCTGCTCTGTGCGACCAGGACGCGGAAGGGCCCGGAACAAAATCGAGGCCTCTCACTCTGACAGACGGGCAAGGTTAAAAAACAGAAATACTTGACTTGATTCGGTGGTTTTGCCACAATCCTGCACGGAGCACGCTCCCCAAACGCGGGTGAACAAGAGGTGGGCTCGGGGCTCCGGGCGCCCCAGCCTGACGGGCGGCAGGAAGGCCGTGCTGCTTTCCCGACGGACAGGCAGGCTCCTGTCACCGAACGCCAGTCCGAGGTGAATTTTCACAAGCGTCTCGAGACCTACGGGAGCCCCCGCTTTCCGACAAGCGCCCTCGTGGGACGGCCCACGCAGGCAGCGGCTTCAGCACGCGTGCCTTCGGGGACCCGTGGTCGGCAGTCAACACGCAGGTGTCAGGGCGGGGGAGGGACGGTCCCCAAAGCACAAGCGTTTGGATCCCCTTCGCTGTGACTGGTTTTGGAAAGCCTGACGACTGACGCGAAGTTACACGTAACGAGACGACTTCTAACACCTCGCAGGGAAGGGCAGGACGGCCGCCGGTGCCCCTCTTCGTCACCTCCCCGTCCACGTCCTCACGCCCTCGTGCAGCCTCACGGGCACCTCTGTCGGCAGACGGGTGGGCTCACGGGCGCTCGCTGTGACCCCACACTGTGCAGGGCCCTGAAGAAGGAGTCCTCCCCGTGACCGGCAAACGGGTCACCATCTGTTCTCGGGTCACGGGTCACACGACCCACTCACGCTGGTTACGCGCACGTTCACCCCGGCCCTCGTGCACTTCTGATCCTGCTCCTTCCTTCCTGCCTCCTCCGCGCGAAACCAGCACACCCCGCGTGACGCCCCGGGATGGGGGCCGTCCCCTCGGACTTCCTTCCCCGCCCGGACCCCGCGTCACACCCTCACAACCGACGGCGGTTTCCCTGGTCGCACGCCAGTGCAGACTCGCCGCCCGGCTCAGAACCCGTGCTTCCTTCCTGCGCTACTCCTGTCACGCACGGTCCACCTACGCGTGCCACACGCGGCCACGGTCACTACCTTCCGTCCCCGTGCGTCCTGCGGAGCGGCTGAGGGGAGAGGCTCACAGCACGTCGCGCTGGCCCGCCCGCTCCCCACGTCTCCCGAAGCCTCTCGTTCCCACGGCCTCGGCGTGGGCGCCGGCAAGCATCGCGCTTCTCCACGCCACGGGCCCGACGGTTGCGTCCACGCTGCCTCACGCAACTGCTTTTTCTCTCCACTCGGTGAAGAAAGGAGAGAACTCGGAATTCTTCCTGCCTGCCGATCGCCCGCTCACCCCCACGGGGCTCGCTGCTGTCCGCGTGGACGTGGGTTCTCAGCTCTGTCCGGGTCATCGGCTCCGTGACCGAGGAGCTCCCTTCGGGGTTTCCCGCGAGGGCAGCAAGTTCTCTCAGTTCTCGGCCGGGACGTCTTCTCCGAGCTTCGTTTGCGCCACAGCTCCGCCTGGCTGACGGCCTTCTCTCCGGCCTTCTCTCCCGTGTGGCAGAGTGCCGCCCCGGGGCCTGGGGCCTGGGCAGGGTCTGATGAGAAGCTGCTGCCGGCCCGGCCCGCGGCGCCCTCGTCTGCCTTGCGCGCTTCCACCGCGATGCGTCTGGATGTGGCTCTCTGTGCTGAGCCTGCTTGGAGTCCGTCAAGATTTCGGGACGTGTTACGGGGCGCCTGGGTGGCGCAGTCGGTTAAGCGTCCGACTTCAGCCAGGTCACGATCTCGCGGTCCGTGAGTTCGAGCCCCGCGTCGGGCTCTGGGCTGATGGCTCGGAGCCTGGAGCCTGTTTCCGGTTCTGTGTCTCCCTCTCTCTCTGCCCCTCCCCCTTTCATGCTCTGTCTCTCTCTGTCCGAAAAATAAATAAACGTTGAAAAAAAAAAATTAAAAAAAAAAAAAAAAAAAAGATTTCGGGACGTGTTAGAACGTCTTCTATCCGATCTGGGAGGTTTTCTGCCCCTGCCCCTCCCCTCCGCGCTCCGACGGCTCCCGCTGTGGGAAGGTCGGCGCGCTAACCGGGGCCCCGCGTCTCTGAGCGCGCGCTCCCCTGCTCGTTCTCTCTTCCGTGGTTCGGACGGACCCCCGGAGCACATTTTCTTCCTCGCTGCCCTTCTCAGCGCTGTCCGTGTACTAGCTCTCGTCCTCCCGCACGGCTCCTCCGGCCCGGAGCGTGCCTGGGGTGGCCGTCAGGAGTCGCTCTGTGAGCTCGGACGTCGGGCCGCGGCTCCTGGGCGTCTTCCCTTGAGTGGAAGCGGCCGGGTCCCGCCTCTCTGGCCAGGGCAGCTGCTGCGGCCTGGTGACCTGCGAGCTCGTTTTCCTCCATCTGAGGCCCAGGGCACAGCCCGTTAGAAGAGAAAAGCACGTTAAAATGAAGCCACGGCGACACCAACATTCACCTGTCGTGTTGGCCGTTAGCTGCCACCAAACACTGCCACAGAAAATGAGCGTCATCACCTGCTCTCATGGAAAACCATTCGGCCTTCCACGGAGGCACGAGCCCACCAAGTGCCGGCCTAGAAATGCACGTGAGGAGCACACCCACACACAAGCACGACCAGCACACGTGGTGTTCACTCCAGCTTCGTGTGAAACAGGAGACAAAACCACGTACAAGACACAGGGGAGGTGGCTCCTAGAGCAAGGTCAGGGGGCAGGGCCATGACCTGACTGCAGGGAACAGAGGGGGTGCACATCCTAAATTACACCCCAGGTGCCAGAGCCACCTCTGGCCACACGGGGGAGATGCCCCACTAGCTTCCACAGGAAAGGACGTCCTCGGGTCAGCAACGCCCCAGACTTCTGTCCCGGCCACACGCCTGTCCGGGGCTGAAGGGGACCCCGCCCGGGTCCACCGACACCACAAGCACCTTTCATGTGTGCCAGTGCCCCAGAGCACTTTAGTGCCGTCTGTCCCGACGCTGCAGTGAGACTGGGGGTACCTTCTGGAAGGACGAGACCTGTACAGACTGTGGGAGAGCCCCCCCCAGCTGTCCGTACGTCTGCAGCGCAGGCTGGAAAGGGGGAGAGAGCCAGCGGGACTGGGCGGTGTGAGCCTGGGACGTGTGTCAGCGATTAGCCGTCAGCCGTGGATTTCTGTAACGTGAGAGTCACCAACCACGTTATGCTATGTTCTTTGGCCGTTAACGAATTAATAATTGGTTTGGCAGAAATACTGTCCTTTTCGCGTGTCTGCTGACTCTAGAAGCGATGGAAGTAGTCTTACATCGAGTTCTAAGTCGCCTCTGCTGAATGCGAGCACGGAGCGCCGCAGAGGGTCCCAGTGGGAGACCCGGGCCACCGTGTCCGTGCCAGCCGCCTCACCAAGTGGTGGGGACAATGATGCATCTGTACGGTGTCGCAAACAATTTGAAGGTAACTCATTTGAGCAAATGCTTTTCAAACCTATACTTGACTTTTTCATCTTAGAGACTGACCTCAAGGAGCGAGCGTACCCCACAAGCACTGTGAATAAAACGGCATCCGATGTCGCTGATCTGAAAAAAGAATGAATCATTTCTTGGTAGACAAGTAAAAATTACCACCCTTCTCCTTCCAGTAAAACTGGCTTTCAGGTTCAAGGGACAAGAAGATCCGTGGAGCCGCTTGGCCTCGTGGAACCAGCAGGAGGCGATGCCGAGCAGACCTTCCCGTGGGAGCCAGACCTGCATCACTGTCATCACACGTGGAGAAATCATGAAACAAAGGCCTCCCACGTGCAAAACACAACACAAAAAACCCCAAAACGTTTTAACTTCAAATAAAAATACCATCACGTAAAAACTTAAACAAACTTCACTCTACCTCTAGTACCATTAAACGAGAGTAAAATACAGCCAGAAAACCACACTCGCCAACTTCCCTGGCAAAGAAAGAAACGAGGGCCCCGCGCCCGAGTCCCCCGCGGCAGCTGATTGGGACCCGCCGTGCGCCCTGTCCGTCCGACCCCAGTGAAGGGTCAGAGCCGTGAGGCACGTCTGGAAACACTGAAGCTTTTCCGACAGCCACACGTCCGAGTTCCAAAGCATCAGGGACAGGCCGGGGGGGGGGGGGGTGGCTCTCTGGGGAGGTGGCTCTCTGGGGAGGAGCGGTTGCCGTCTGGGTGGCAGGTGGAAGAAAGCGCTGTGGGAAGTGAGAGACTCTGACTTACTCCCCAGCTCTCCGGACGCTTAGGGGCCGGGCTCCCAGCACGCCTGGCGCCCACTGGGGGCTCAGCCCGCGGCACCCACCACCACACACCTGAGGACCTCAAGCTCCTGTGGCCATGTCGGCACCTCCTGCGTGGACGCTGTCCACAGGAGGGGCCGGACGCCGGGCTTCCTCTGTCTGCACAGGGCTGACCGCCGAGACACAGGACACCCAGCCCCTCGGGACCAGAACCGCGCTGCTCCGCGGTCCCGTCCAGACGGCCAGCACCCAAACCACATCAAAGCAAAGGCTCTTTCCAGCAAGCCCCGGTGCCTCTTGTTTCTGGGCACACCGGAGCAGATGGGCACTCTCGGCCTGCCCAGCGCCTGCGTCCACTGCCCCACGAGCACAGGCTCCTTCCTGCGGGCTCCAGCCAGGCCTTTCTGGGTCTTTGTGAAAACTGCTCTGAATTTATTTCCTACGTGACAGAGAAAACAAGCTCAACCAGAGCGCGCTCCCCATCCCCGAGAAGCCATCACCACCCTTGGCATCAACCGGCACCACCACAGAGGTCCTCAGAGTGGGCGGGAGGTCGGCTCCTCGGAAACCCCAGCGGGACCTCCGCATGGAGAAGGCGACACAGCTCAGCACAAGCATCGTGCTTCTCATCAAAGTTGCGTCCTAAGACGACCGGACAGCACTTCAACGTGGCTGGAAAAGTCTGCCGTGGGACCAGCAGGGTGGCCCCGTAGCACATCTGCGGACGCACGGACCTTCTCCGAATAAAATTCCGACACACGGACAACGCATCTCTACGTCCCCTCCGTGTGCTGCTAGAATTTCTGGCCCGATCCTGTCTTCTAAGTGGACTGGCTCCAGTACACCAAACTCTCTTCAAAAGCACTTACTCACCTACAGAACGTCTTCGGGTCAGACCAGGTGGCTTATAAAGAAAAGAGCCCCCACACAAGCAAGGGAGGGGGGCTGTTATGTGCAGCTATGTGCACAGGCTGTGCCGGCCTGCCAACGCCCCCATTTCAAAGGGGAAAATGAAGACACGGGGAGGTTCAAGGACTCGCCCACGGTCGCATGGCTCACAGGAGGTTCCAGACGGGGTTCTTAAACCTGATACCTGGGACGCGTGTCTACTCGCTTCTCACGACGGCAGGGTCAGGCCCTGCGAGGAACCCCCGGCCTGGCACGAGCAGCCGTCTGCTCGCACAGGTGGTGCCCAACACTCCCGAACACGAGGGGCGGGACGGAGATGCCCGTCAGCAGGGGAGAGAGGCTCGCGCAGCACCAGGTGCCCCGCCAACGCCACACGCAGACAGACCCGGAGCAAAGCCGTCTCCCTCCCCGGGCTACGGAGCGCCCGCCCCGTGGTCAAGCAAGTGTGGACAGAGCGAGGAAGGCATCTCCTGATGTGCCAGATTCGTTTGCCTCCACGCACCCTGGTCCACGAAGCTCCTGGAAGATGCATCTAGTGCACCAAAGTAAGAGAGCAAAGAAACAAGATGTTGGAGCCGGGGAACAGTGAAGGCGTCTGCGGAGGCGGAGACGACAGTCCCCAGCAGGCAGTAGGGCCCGAAGGGGAGGCTCGGGACGCTCGGGACAGCGGTTCTGGCTCCGGGCAGACCGAATTGAGCCGCGGTGGGGAGAATACTTAGAAAAAAGGCAAAAAGGAAGGAAACTGAGCCAAGAGAACACGATGTGATGATCAAATCCAAGCGAGACAGAAAGATGCTTCAGAAAAGACGTAGAATCCTGGCGCGCCGTTTGGTCCGGGACAAGATGCAGTCACGTGGACACTGAGCCACCACCAGCAGGCACGGTCAGGTCACCCGCGCCATAACACAGCTGGGCACGTGAAAAATCACCAACGGCGTCAAAACGTGCTGGCCATGGCGTCGTCCTGCCCTCCGCGGCGGGGCTGCCCGGGTCAGGCAGGCGGACGTCTTACCACTTACACAGGGGAAAGACTCAGATCTCCGTGAGTAGCAACTGAAACAATAAAGACTGTGATAAAAATTCGCGTCACCGTAAACATAACATTCTGAAATGCCAAAGCCTGAAGAATCGGTCACGTTACCGCATCGCGCCTGCAGACCTCGCCTGGGCCGGCCCTCACCTGCCCCCCTCACCGGGCCCTCACCCGCACCGCCTCACCTGGGCCCCCGGCTGTCTGCTGTGCTCCTCTCGCTGGATGCCGTGGCCTCGAGCGTGGCCCGGGGCTCCCGGGGCAGTGGCCGCTCCTGCGGCCCCTCCTCCTCCGGCCTCCTCTTCTCGCTGTCGCTGTCATCACTGCCCTCTCCTAGGATGTCATCCACCTGGCAAAGGGGGAGAGTCAGGGCACACACCCGACGCCTACGACCCGACCCCCACGGCAGGGCGGGGCCCTCCTGGGATCCCAGGACCCCGAGTGTGACTGGGGCAGGACATGCGGACAGCCCGACAGTCACTTCTCAGCGGCAAGACTCTAACAGGATTCTCTCTCCAGTGCGCTAACGAACGCTGTGGTGAAGAATCAAAGCTTTCTGTTAAAATGCTCATGATCAGGAAGCCGCACTCGACTGCTTTCCAGGAGGCACTCTGGAGTCTGGGGAGGGGGACGGCGGCCGCTGCCAGTGGAGCCCAGCTGTGTCCCCAGAGGCTCAACAGAGGGTGCCTGTCCCCCTGCCTGCTCCAGGGCGCTTCTTTTCTCCCACAGACCTCACATTCAACCTTCACGGACGTGCCACGTGAGGGTGACAGGAACTAACGGCCATGGCCCAGGGTCAGCGCTCCCTGCTCCCCTGCAGCCTGGGGGAGGTCGGCTGCCCAGCAACCCGAGTGCCGGGCCCCCAGGGACGCCCACCGAGGGGATGGAAGTTGCCTCCTGACAGCCGTCGAACGGCAGAAGGAGCAGTGACGCCAGGTTCGGGGGAGCCTGGAGACAGAAGATGGGGTTCTAGACTGGGTCCTGCTTTCCACCTGTCTGACCTTGGTCTTCGTGCCTTTCTCTCAGATCCACCACTCTTTCAGCAAAGACACCGGATGAGATAAAAATCAGGTGGACAGGAGAGAAGAAGGGAAGGAAAAGGAGACAGCACACGGCCACTGCAGACACGTCGTGCGTCGTGCGGATTCCTCTGGGTTTCCGAGCACCCGCCTCCAATTCCGCTCTTGGAACACTGTTTTCCCAGAGAGCGATGCTTCACTGGTGCAGCCGATACTGTTCTTTTTCTTGGTTCTAAGTTAATACGTGATGGAGAAATCGTACGGCCCCCCGTCGGGTGGGCTGGGGGTCGCACAGCCCACGGGCAGCATAGCCAGCCTTTCACAGACCCATTCGCGGTCACAGCAGCCGAGCCCGGCAGGCAGACATTTCTGGACTCCACTCCCAGGCTCCGAAGCTCTGAGGCAACGCCTCTGTGACGTCCTGAACACCCGGACGAACGCCTGAGAAGTGCCAGACTGTGTCCAAGATGGTAACATCAACTTACTTAAAAAGGCACAAAGTGGAGTTTGGAGACGACCACACTAACACTACGCGTCGCTCAGCCCTCAGTACCATGACTCAGAGCTGAAGATGTTCCCCCCTCCCCCAAAATACCTGAGTAACAGAGTCCACGTGTAGAAACTTTAGTCAGAAAAAGCAGTGATGTCAAAAATCCTGTAAGCCAACACAGTAACGTTTTTATGACCTTGGACTGGATCAGTATTTAACAAGTTTATCTGATCTTTAGTATGTTTTGTTGGTTTCTATTTTCATCCATCTTAAAGTATTTTTTTTAAGTTTGCTAATTTACATTGAGAGAGAAAGCAAGAGAGTTCCAGTGCGTGCGCAGGGGAAGGACAGAGAAGTACGGAGAGAGAGAATCCCAAGCAGGCTCCGTGCTGTCAGCACAGAGCCCAACGTGGGGCTCGAAACCATGAACCGTGAGATCATGACCCGAGCTAAAATGGAGAGTCGGACGCTTACCTGACTGAGCCCCCAGGCGCCCCTTATCTGATCTTTAAAGCTGCTTAAAGTGGGTACAACAGGAGGAGATGCTTATTGGTCTCTGTCCCTGGTTCCTGACAGAGCCCCTAAGCCCCTTCAACCTGATGGCTGACAGCATCATCCTTTTTCCTAATGAGGCAACTGCAGGCGGGCCTCTGGATGGGGCTGCTCACCAGAGCCCAGCCAGAGCAGACGCCTGGGGCCTGCAGCCCCACACCCGTCCTCAGGGAGGGGAGGGGGCCGGAGACTGAGTTCATGACCCATCACGCCTCCTCCACAAAGATCCCCAAAGTGCGGGGTGCGGGGAGCTCCTGGGTTGGCGAACGCACCCACGTCCCGGCAGGGTGGCCCGCTCCCAACTCCACGGGGACGGAAGCTCCTACGCTCAGGACCCGCTGGGACCCCACCCAGCGGGCTCTTCATCTGGCCGTTCCCCTGTGTCCTGTCACATCCTTTATGACACGGTAAGCCACTCAGCGTAAGCAAGTGTGTCCCTGCCCTAGCAAATGATGGAACCCCAATTCGCAGCCGGTCGGTCACAAGTACGGGTGACAACCCGGGACCTCCCCCTCGTGCCTGGCATCTGACGGGTGTGGGTGTGCGGGTCCAGGCAGTGTCGGAGCCAGTCAGTGTGGCCCCCACACATCTGGGCAAGAGCAGAGGAGTGCTGTGCTTTCCTGGACGAGTCTCAACAGCTCAGCATGGGCCGGCAGGTAGGACAAGAGCCACTGGGTGTGAGGGCGCCGTTTCCCCAACGGCCAGCCCACCTGCTGCAGGAACCTGGCACTGGCCACAGCCAAGGGGAAAGCGGGGTCTGTGGGAACCCTGACGGTGCTCTCACGGCAGCTTTTAGACTTTGTGAACTTGGAACTACAGGGATGTAATGGCAACTTAAATGTTAAACTTTTAAAAATGCATTAATTCAGAAACACCAGGTTTTCAGCTTATTCCAGGAAAGAATATTCCTTTCCAAGGAAAGGCAGGTGGTGAGACGTATTTAACTCACGAAAACTTTTGATTTTTCCCACCAACAACTGGGTGGCGCCCCGACCCACCTCCCGGCAAGGCCGGACAACTGCAGCCTCTCCTTACAAAAAGGGTCAAGGGCCTGCCCTCCTGCCCCCCACCAGTCCCGTTCGGGGACGGGGCTGCTCACACCTCCCCTCCCAGGCAGCGGGCACCTCCACGGGGCCGTGAGCCGCTCCGCACGGACCGCAAGGCCGCAGGGACACCGAGGGACAAAGCCTGTGACTGACAGAGGGAACGTTCCGATATGGAGCAGCTTCAACCCCAGACCCGCGATCCGTCGGTCGCTCACTCCCAAGGAGCTCACGTGCAGGTGTCGGGTCTCCATCAAATACAGAAACAGTGTAGCAACAGCTAACTAAACAAAGCAACAGCTTCATCAACAGCTTATTCACTGCAAGGTCCTTGGAGGTGACACACGGGGTTTGAGCTAAAGGAATTTAGCAGAAAGCACAGAGCTAATTCCAAGCAGCTACGTTCAGGCGTCACCGCTATATTCACTTGGCTGTGCGTACTCTGTGTTGATGCACGAATCTATTAGAATCGTTAGTATTAAATTCTCCTCTGAAAATATTTCAGGCCTTTGACTCTGCATCATACCTTTTCAAGAGAAAGACAGGGACTTAAAAAATCAGGTATTTTAGGTCTGACCACCAAAGTACCATCACTGCCTCGGAGGCCGCGAAGTGACCCATAAAGCGTCAGCAGTGCCGCTGACCGGAAAGAAGTCTCCTCGCTCCTCCAGCGCGGCGGACGGCCAACCAACGCGCGTGCCCGCTCTGCCAGGTGTTTGGAAGGTTCAGAAACATCCTGCACAGCCAAGCTAAAATTGTGGATACGTGTCAGAATCTGGTCGTACTCAAGTTATGCTTCAACTTGCTCTCCCTCGTTCTGTTTTACTCATACAGACGTATTTGCTTCAGAACAATGGACACCTTTCCAGGGCTTTCTCTTATAAAAAGGTAACCACGCACTTTTTGAAAACCAGTAATCTGCAACGAACCACTTACTTTATATATACTATTTAAAAGTTGCTAGACTACATATTTCAGAATCTTAAGAAAGACTTGAAAAACAAGCGTGTAAAGACAAAAACCTCATTTTATGGTGAATTAACTACTGAAGTCTCTCAAACAAAAGGCCCACACGGATCACATCAAACACCCTGGAAACCGTTCCCATCACTCACCCGAAGACGCAGGCCCACGAGGAGCTGAGGAGACCTAAGGCAGCTGAGGGGGACGGTGTGGGAGAACAGACGCCTGGAAAGGTGGGCGGCCCAGCCCACCAGGAGTGGGGACCCTGCAAGACAGGCATGGGTCCCGCACGTGCCTCTACCCCTCCTGCTCGCTCCGGGGCGGAACTCGCAGAGACAGGGACCCGACGCCCCCGGACAATCCCCCGTGGGCCATGCGAAAATGACCGTGTTGTACGCGCTGGCTGGGACTAGGGGTGGACAACCCTGCGTCCTGGTCACTCGGGATAGTCGCGAGTCGGATGGAGGGAGACGCGTGTGCAGAAACACGTATGAACGGACTACTCTAAATGACCGGACGAGGTACCAGCCACACAGGTGCACATCTCTGCTCGGCCGCAAGCGCAAGCTTCCCAGTCACTCCAACAGGCGACCTTCTCTCTTAATGAAACTGAAATGGTGTTTAGACACATTAAGCTTTACTTTCCCGCAGGGTGACGCAGAGAAAAGGGGACAGAGGCAGCGCTGCCCAAGCCCACGTGCTCTGCCCCAGCCTGCCCAGGCCTGGACAAAGCCTGCCGTTCTCTGGGCTGCAGCGGCCCGGGAGCCGGGCACGCGGCCGCCGGCCACAGCTCCTTCTCCGTGGCCTCGGTGTGGCGTGCCTGTTCCCAGGCTGACCTCATGGAGTGTACAGGACAGTCTGGGACACGGGAAATAAATTGGGATGTATGTCCACACTATCCTAGTATTAAAAAGCTATCTTCACGTTATTGTCTTCAACCTCAGGTGTTGTTTCTAAAGCTCAGTATTTGTTAATTACCTCAAGATCCCTGGGAAGCTCATGACATTAGTTACAGAGCTGCTGCTTCCTAGAACGCAACAGGACCCCACGTTGAGGCACGAGGAATTCGCTCACAGTGGTTTTTTTTTTGCTGAAACACTCTGGGAAGCCTGCTTGCCCATGGAGATCCCTGAATCTCATATCTGTGTTAGTGGGTCCGTGAGTACCTATTCCAAATGGAAGCGTGTGAACAGAAAGGTCACTTGGCAAAAGTTACCGAGACGTCTCTGCCCCTGCCCCACCTCTGTGCCTGATCACGCTCAGCGGTGACCGTGAGGCTGCCCAGGCTGTGCACTCGTAAGGCGAGCCTCGCCGCCCAAAGGGCTGCACACAGAGGAAAACACCCAGGCTGTCGTGAAAACAAGCAGCTAAACCTCTGCAAGAACTTACCGCTAACAGAGCATGCGCACAACACCCGGGATCAGACACCCCGGATCAGACTCACACGACTCGGCTCAACCATGCCCGGGACTGGCCTTGCGTGACTAGCCTCGAGTAACTCTCGGAGTAATCTCTGGCCAACAAAAACCAAATCCCACCACACGCCCTGCCCTCACGTCCCTGCCCGGGGCTTCCTCTCCAGACGCGGTCCGCGGGGCCCTTCTCAAACGCGGCCTTTCCCACGCAGCTTGCCGTGGCCCCGGGGAGAAGGGAGCCGGGAGCAGACACAGGTGGACCACGGGACTCCGCTTTCAGGAAATCCGACGACGGGCCAGCCAGTTTACAGCCTCAGAAACCAGTAAATTTATGCCTTTCACCAAAGCCTGGAGGTTTTCGGGCACCGTTCCTCCAAGAATCTTGTCTCGCGCCCGTCTCCTCCCCCTCTGTGGGACTCGGACGGCCCGCACGCACGCTGAGTGAAGCTCTGATGCCCACCAGATGTGCCCGCGGCTCTGACCACTGCCTCAGGTGGCAGCTGCAGCCCTGATCGTGGGCCCTTTCCTCCTCCTACCGGCACCGTCTCCTGCCAGTTTCGGGGACAAGTGTACAGAGAGCGTATTTTCCAGTTCTGAATTTCCCACCGTCGTCCGTCGTTTTGCATTCGCTCCAAGGCCGCTCCCTTCTCCCCAGGGAGCATGGCCACTGAGATGCCTTAAGGTGCTGGTCTCCAGAGCCCGACGGCCGGGCTGGCTTGTGTGGGTGCCTGCTGCTGCTCACTCAGACTGTGCCCTGGACGCTCCAATACTGCACCCTCTCACCGCCTCTGGGAACACACGCGTGCGCTGTAGCAGGTTTAGCCTGATCAGAGTGGATAAGACAGAAAGTTCCGCCTCACCTTCCGTGGACGCTGTCTTTCCCAAGCCTCTCAGGGTGTGTTCCGTGTCTGTGCTCCTGGAGGTGAGCCTGGGGCCCGGGTCGGCTCCCGAACAGACTGGGGGGGGGCCCTCCTCTCAGAGCACCCTGAGCTGTTGCCCAATATGGTGTGGCTGGGGTGACCCATGGGGCTAAGGGGCAGGGAAGGGAGCCTCCATATGCTTTGGGCCACAGGCTCCTGTCCCCAGACCCTCTGTGTTTTGGGTGCCTACTCCAGAGTGGCAATACAGCCCCATGACAGGGGCTGACCCAGAGCAAAGCCGTACATCCCTCCAAAATGAGGGCCAGAGCCGGGGACACAGGAGAAAAAAATGCTCGAAACCCCCACTAGCATCGCTTGGCCTTCCCTGCTGCGTGGTGCTGACTTCCATGAACCAACTTCTTCCCTCCCTCTCTCTAAGGAATTCTGTTTTTTTTTGTTTTTTTTTTAAGTGAGCCCTAGGCCCAACGAGGGACTCGAACTCACGACCCTGAGATCAAGAGCCGCATGCTCTCCCGGCTGAGCTGGCTGGGCGCCCCTAGGGCCCTGCTGTTCCTGTTTGTGGACCTTGGCTGCAGACCTCACAAGGGGCCAGGGAGGCTGGGGTGGGAGGCAGGGGTTCACCCACCTGGGCCAGCACCGGCGCCAGTGCTGGTTTGTTCTTCCTCCCCACACAGTGTTCCCTGTGCTTCTCAGACGTGTGCTGGGGCATCACAGACTGGTCCTTTGATTACATATGGCGAACGCTTTGTTTACTTATCTGACTCTAAGCTAATTTTGTTTTAATAGGATACTGAACTTTTAACTTTCAAAATAAGTTGTTGTACATTTTAACTTGAAGGATGGAACTTTTCTACTTTGGAGCCACAGCCCACACGTCCCACCATAAAAACTGCTCATCAGCCTCGGAACGGACAGTGAGACCTCCATTCTGCACTTCCCTTGTGTGTTTGCTTAAAATGAACACACATGTGGGGCTCCTGGGTGGCTCAGCTGGTTAAGCGTCCAACTTCGGCCCAAGTCATGATCTTACGGTTTGTGGGTTCAGGCCCCACGTCAGGCTCTGTGCCGACGGCTGGGAGCTGGCTTTGGATTCTTTGTTTCCCTCTCTCTCTGCCCCTCCCCCACTCATTCTCCGTCTCTGTCTCCCAAAAATAAATAAATGTTAAAAAACAAACAAACAAACAAACACACACACACGTGACTAAAGCTCGCCTATGGAAACCCAAGGCTGTGATGCAGACTCCCGCAGGGCGCGACGCCCTGCGAGGACTTACAGGCAGAGCACAGAGCTCCATTAACCCTGTGGGTCCTGCTTTGGACAAAACACGAGTGCATTACTGACCAACCACGACCACAACTAAAACCGTGTCACAGCCACACCTGCATGTCCCCCCAGAGCTGGGGTCCTGAGGAGCTTCTGGAATAAAGCTGCTTCATCTCAACATTTTGAAGCCAACGGACAACGTGCCTATTTTGCTCAGAACACGTACTTGCTGCCAGATGGGGCAGACCTGCCATCGGGGGTGGGAAGCCGCTCCTGATGCCCGAGTCCCGCACCGAGCAAAGCATCGAAGCAGAGGGGGAACGTGCTGGTGTGCGGCCTCAGGCTGAGGTCACCAGCCGGCAGCGCCCCAGCATCGTGTGACTCCTCCGCCGATGAAACGGGTGAGACCGTTCACAGGGATGGACACCAGGGTGCACGCATCTCGTGGACTCTCAGGGTCACGTGGCTCCCGGGGACACTCCGGTTAGCTCGGATGGGCCCCCCTTTAACGCCCCAGACACCAGCACGCCCATGCCCGAGGCCCCACTTCCTCTCAAGAAAAGGACCACTGTGTGCAGGCAGGAAAGGTGTGAGCCCACCGCGCGTACTCATCAGAAACAAACCTACACGTTCCACAAAACCACGGCATCCGTAGCAGAAAGTAAGGCTCGCCGTCTCATGCGTGACACAGAATTGCTGCCACGGCATGAACATGTGGGCGGGCGCGCCCAGCACGTCGGTCTGAACCACAGCACACGGCGAGGTCACCGAGCTTTGGCAGAAAGCGCTGTGTAAACCACGATACACGAAGTATAACCATTCGGCGAGGACTTGACTGGAAACAGAAAGGGGCACGCTAGACATGCGTATACAGCAGTCCCTCCCTCATCCGTGCAGGTACAGTGCAAACCCCCCGTGGACGCCCGAACCCTACACGTGCGTTTACGACACGGCTCGTCCACAAGTCAGGCACAGGGAGAGGTTAACAGAAACTAACGGTAAGACATGACGAGTGTGGTGACGCTGTGAGAACAGCTGTCTGAACGCGGCGTGTCTCTCGTAGCTTCCCCACCCTTCCTCCTCTCGTGGTCACGTGGGGGAGGTAAATGACAGGGGCGTGCAACGTGCCATCAGGCTGCCGCTGACTTTCTGATGCTGTGGCCAGAGTGCGGTGGGACCAAAACTGCGGAAAGGGAGGCCGTGGCTGAGGGGCGCTGCTGTGGTTTTAGGACCGTCTGGAAACAGTAACCGGAAGATTCTGTCTCAGACCCTGGTTTGCAAGGATGCTGGTCTGAAACGCCAGCATGATGTCTGGTGCATGACAAGGACAAAAGCCCAGGGGCGGGCCCTGCAGGACCTAGAGCACTTTGTCACCGGTGAGCTGTGCCTCTTGGGTGACTTGAGTGGAGCTCCGGCAGGACAAAATGGGAGACAGAATGAAGGGGACCGGGGCTGCTGGGGGCTGGAGGTTGTGTCTGAGCGCCTCTGATGGACCCCCACCTTGGGACACCCTGGCTGCGGAGCACCTGTCCATGCTGATGACAGGCTGTCTGAAGAGCCCCCTCTAGTGGACTAAAAAAATACAACTACAGTGGCCTCTGAGTGCACAGGTGAGCACGGGGGCATCGGGACACGGAGTGGGTGGTCACAGCAGAGGAAGCTCATGTTGGTCAGTCTTTATTTTCTGGGACCTTCGTTTGCTGAACTGAGTAAGACAGTGGCCTGCTGAGGGTACAGAATCCTGCCAGGGGACCTGAGGCAGATTTCACAATTCCTAGAACCTAACTGTATTTGAAGTAAGTATTGGCAGATAAGCCACTAATGAACTGATACGAGAGACATTCGGTTACTCAACTGAACGTTCCTGATAAATCCGAGAACGAGTGCACAAAAAGCAGGCCACCCAAGTCTCTGATGCGTACCAATTTGTACGGAAACCAGAACGACGCTGAACAGCAGTCCCCCCGAATTATCTCAAAAGGACAAAGGCCACCAGGAAACAAAAGCAGTCGCACGCGTCAGCGGCAGAGACAAGAGCCCCTTCTGTCACAAGCAGCTCCAGGTTTGGGGAAGCCGCCCGGGGTTCTCTCCAAAGATTTACTTCAGAGTCTCCTAGGAGCATCACCCTCCCTCCCTCCCTTCGGCACAGGCCAGAGACCTCGGCCGCCGCCTTGCAGCCCGTGACACTCTCTGAAACCTGCGTGTGCAGCACGATCGCCACACATCTCCCCCTTTCACCGTCTCTGCTCCCCGCTCCCGATGGCGAACCCAGACCCGTTTGAGGGCAGCGCGCCTCACGAGACCCGGCCAAGCCCACGCGGGACTCGCAGACAGCCCAAGACCGGCGTCCCCGGAGGCAGCGTGCCTGCTTTCCAGAGGCATGTCTCCTGCCGCGCGACAACGGGGCTCCGAGGCCCGCTCTGGGCACGTGGGTGTTCCAGGAGAAGGGGGCACACGCGGCAACGGGCATCTTCTGACACCAGGGTATCCCTCCTACCAGGGGCACACTCTGCCCAGGACGTCCCCGCGTGGCCTGGCGCAAAGCTGCCGAGACCACCTGGGGCCCCCAGCAGCCAGGCGCGCGGGAAGGTCTCTCCAGCCTCGGCCACGTGCTGGGCAGGAACACCGCCGTACACGGGCACGGTCACGCACGCTCGCTTCCCCGCCGCTCAGTCTCCGACCCCTAAACCCCGCAGCCTCCGGCCCGCCGTGCTTGCCCAGAACCAGGAATTGGGGGAAGAGGAGCGGAGGTGGAGTATGAGCGCCCGAGCGTGGCACCTGCCTCCCTGTGGGGCTCACGGGACGCGGCCCTCCACTGCCACGGCGGCCCAGGGCTCACCAGCTCTCAAGTGCCGGGCTGCTCTGGCCTTTGCCACTTCCTACCGCCGAGGAGCCGGATCGAAGGCCCGGAGGCTCCCTTTCCTTTCTCTCAAAGTGACAGAAAGTTGCACGTAGCACTTTCATTTCACGGTAAGATTCCGACGTCCCCTGACCTGGAACAAGTACCAAAGTAGCTGTCACTACTTAGCAGGCTGCTGTGTGCGCGTCTGCAGGGTGGCTGGGAGGACGGGGGAGGCACGCGCCAGCGGCCCTCTCCCCCAGGTCTCTGTGGGGTCAGCGACCTCCTGGATCGACCCAGAGATCAAAGAGTAGCGCTGAGGAAGTTCTTCCGGAGAAAACACTTGGGAAACAACAATAAAAAAGCACCTCCACCAGCTAAATATTCAAAAAACGGCCAAGAAAGGGAATCGACACACCTGCAGACAGGCTCCAAGCGCCGCAAGGTAAACCGGCGACGGAAAGGGACGAGGGCTCCCAGTAGGATTCCGTACCGAACGTGCCACTGACGTTCCCCTACTGAAGATAAACTAAAACACGCTTTTCTACACACGGGCCCTCCCCCCGGTGGCAACGAGCACGGAGCACGGTGCGGTGCCGGAGCAGAAACCCAGGCGGCCGTGGGGCCGGCCGGCCGGGCGCATGGCTTCCGTCCCAAGCAGAGGCCGGTTGGGCGTGACAAGGCGCCACGTTCACTCCGACGCGCGACGTGGCTTTCTGCACTGATGCTGCCCGCACACCACCTACAGACACACGGAAACCCCGACGGGGGGGGGGGGGGGGGGCTCCCTCGAGGGTACTGGCCGGAGCAGGAGAGCAGGGGTCACGGCGCCTGGGGGCCAGTGGGCCTCGGACGGGCTCCTTTCAGGGGATGAAGCACCGGGCAGATGACAAAATTACCTGCAGTTTTGGCTGTTTTGTGCCAAACGGAGATCCCTACCGTATTTAACCTCTAATCCAAAATGGATTCACGGCCCTATTATCGCTCTTCCCACACTTAAGGATCTGAAGAGAAAAACGCCACCGATGTCGCCCAGAACCGTTTAGTGGCGTCATAACAAGACCCTACCGTGAACTGCCAACCGTCACCTGTGTTTCAGAGCCCCCGTGACCCGGGCAGGAGGTCACCTCGGATCTCCCGCTGGGCAGTGCAGGCCGCCGGCAGCCCCGGCCCTGCCCGCCCGATGCCGGGCCCTCGCCAACGGCGGGGTCGGGGGAGCGCGCAGGCACCCCCGGTGGGGCGTGGCCGGGCTTTCCGGGGTCGCCGACGCCCCGACGCGTCACTCCAGGCCGCGCCAAATCCACCAGCGGAAGCGTCCCTGGGCAAGTGAGGGCGGAGCGTGAGCGCGGTGGGCGCCCTGCCCCTGGCGTGCGGCGCCCGCGGGCCTCACCTCTTTGTCCATACTCTCTAAGTCCTCCTTACACAGCGTGTACAGCGGCATGGTCTCTGACATGCTGGGCTGTCGCTTCCTCCCGCCGGGGCCGGGCCGCTCTCCGCGTCGGGTGTCCGGCAGCTCCTGAGCGAGCATCTGTGGTGGCGGCTGAACCACTCTGAAACGAACGTCACAGGGCCCGCGTGAGGAGAGGCGCTTCCACGGCCTCCCGACTCGGAGCTCGTAAACAAGCACAGAGAGCGTTTAGTCACGAAAAGCCACCCTGTCCCTCCACGGTCCCCGCGCGTTCCCTCCGGCTGAGAGCGGACGACCCCCCGCACAGCACCGCTGCTCTTGGGTCCCTCGGCTCAGAGCGAAGGACAAGACGTGAAGAGCTGGCGAGCACGTTCCTAGAAACCAGCAGGAGAGGTACTTATCCTCAAAGTAAGGTTGAGCAAGCCGCAAGAGTTTTTAAGAAAAAACAAAACCAGCGCAGCACATCTCTCTATTCTGCCCAGAACAGAAAGAACGAGCTGCCCAACTGAAGACACAGGCTGCAGGGACTGAAGTCGGCGCGCCGTCCACCCGGGCACCAGGGAAGGCGACCCAGCATTCCAGCCGCACGGTTCCGCCCATCAATCACACACGAACACAAAAGACCAGTGCGCGCTTCCAGAAGGCTCTTCCATGGAGCCGATCCCAGGCCCGGCCGCGCAGCGTCTCACGGCGCCCTCGGCACACGCGTCCGTGTCGGCGGCAGGCCCAGAGCACGCGCTCTCAGGTGGGCCACGGCCCCGAGACGGGCACGAGGACACTTCCGACCCCACTGTCACCGCCCAACACGTCCGCTCCCTGAGACACTGACGACGCGGCCAAGCCTCCTGATGTTGAAGAAGACACGGGTACGAAGTCTAAGCCACAACACGGAAAAGCAGCGGCTGCGTGTCTAACGAAAGGGGGACTTGTTAGGGACAGACACGAGGACCTGACACCGGAGCCTCGCCAGTGCCGTCCACACCACGCTGCCCGCCGCCCAACCCGCGGCCAAGGCGCCCGGGGCGACCACGGGAAACGGCCTCCTATCTTCCTACCGAAAACAGCCACACACGGTCTCCCTTCGGAAAAGCAGCTGCAGTTGTAACCAGGGAGCGCCGGCCGGCCTACCTCTTGGGCGCTATCCCTCGAAAGGGGGTGATTCTCCTCATCTCGTAAGACACCGAATCGGCCGGTAGGTCAAGGGCCCCCGGCCCCCAGGGCGTCTCCCCTCACCAACGACACGCCACACGGGAGGCGGCAGAATTTCCTCCTGTGTTTCCATCAAGGGGCGGAGCACGACAGGCAGGTGCAGAGGCCGGTGGGAGCAAGAGAGTCACAAAAGGGCGAGACGAGCCATTCTTAGCGTTACGTTCCTTTCCCGTTTGGAAAGCAGCTAATACGTTACCGCACAGCTCTTTTACCGTGGTAACGTGTAATGGCTCACTTTCGTCTAACGTGGTGAGCTCTGGTGGACTAAACCCCCAGGACGGAGCGCTCCCTCTTCCCGACCTGCGAGGCCCCCATGCCATGCTGCTCGCAGAGCTCCCCCAAAACGAGACCGTAAATGCAAGAGGAAATGAAACACAAAAGATTCATGGTCTATTCTGAATCACAAGTTGACTTTACTCCCAGGAAGGCAGCTGGGCCTCTGCCATCCTCCTGGGGGCGCCGGCAGGGGAACACAGAGAGCTGACTCGAGGGCTGACGGAAGAGGGCCAGGAGCCAGCGACGCAAAACACCAACGGGCAGACACAAAGCCCAAAGAGTGGCCTGATCTCTCCAGGAGAAACCCACAGAGGGACCCCCTTGCGGAACAGGAAAGCTTCAGACGGTCACTTGCTCTCCCACAGGCCAATACCACAAACCATGCCCCCATCACTGGTCTCAGAGAATGCAGAGTCGGGGGTCAGGATCTTCCTCCGGGCCAGCCGGTAATGAGCACCCCCCGACTATGCAGTGTCCGTGGAGACCCTGGTGGCTGGGGCCAGGACAAGTAATGAGACCCTCACCCCAGGCTGGGAGGTGTCAGAGTCAGACGTTGACGTTCACCTGGTTGTAACATGAACAGCATCCGCCCTGTGTCTGTGGCGACCCTGGGGGGTGACCCCAGGTGACCCTTTGGCCCAGGAGCAACAAGGACCCCAGGCTCCCCACCTGGGACAGGTGCGTCCACCGTGCTGGACGCACAGTGGGGGAGACAGCCAAATGTGAAGTTTGAGTAAGGTCGAGGCTCTCATAACGTGCCGTGAAACCACCCAGGCTTCAGCTGAAAATCACGCGTGGGGCGCCCGGGTGGCTCAGTCGGTTAAGCGTGACCCTCGGTTTCGGCTCAGGTCACGATCCCACAGTTCACAGGATCGTGCTCCTCGTCGGGGTCTGTCTGGGCTGATGGCCTGGAGCCTGCTTTGGACTCTCTCTCCCCCCCCCACCCCCACTCCCCTGCTCACGCACTGTCTCTCAAAATAAGTAAATAAGTAAACTTAAAAAAACGAAAGAAAGAAAACCCCTTGTCCTCCCAAGAACGGCAAGACCTCAAGCCGAAGGAGGAGGACAGCCAGGGAGGTGCACTCTGCGGGGGCAAAGGTCGGGGACTCTCGGGCACGTGGGACAGCATCGCAATGAAAAGGCTTCGACAGGCCGCCAAGCACCGGTCACGCGGCTGCGGGAGAAGGCCTGGCACAGCCACCGCGGCCGGGGAAGCGCCACGGGGCAGCGTCAGAACGAAAATGCGCCGATAAATGAAAATTTAAAACTGCACTGGACGGGCTCCACGTCACGGCAAAGGGGACAGAGCCTGATGCGTAAGAGAAATGGCTCAGTCTACACATCAGGGAGAAAACAGACTGAAAAGGAAGAAAGAGCGGCCTGAAGAACACGTGATTCAGTACTGGTGTCCAGGAGCCCAGAACGAGGACAAACACGACAGAACTGGAAAAGTCCTCAAAGAACAAGGGCTGGAAACATCCCAAATTTGGGCAAGACATTAAACTTCCAGATTCGAGAAGCTGAGTGGATCCAAAGAGAACACACCTCCGAATCCACGTTAAAACACTCCATCGTCAAACTTCTTATTCAAGACAAGGAAAACACTCTTGAAAACAGCGAAAGAAATGTTACTGGCCAACGAGAGAAACAGAATTCGAATGACAGGCCAAAGACAAAAAACCACGCGATATGAGTACAGATGAGGCATCTGGAAAAATTTAATATCCGTTCAGGATAAAAACTCACAGAAGAATGGGAAGAAAGGGAAATTTCCCCCAATTTGGGAAAAGCATCTACAGAAAAACTACAGGTACCACATCATACTTAAAGGTGAAAAACGAAACGTTTCACCTTAACATCAAGAAAAGGCCCCGGACGCCTGGGTGGTTCAGTCTGTTAAGCGTCTGACTTCGGCTAAGGTCATGATCTCACGGTTTGTGAGTTCGAGCCCTGTGTGGGGCTCTGTGCTGACAGCTCGGAGCCCGGAGCCTCCTTCGGATTCCGTGTATCCTCCTTTCTCTCTGCCCCTCCCCCGCTCATGCTCTGTCTCTCAAAAACAGATACATGTGTAAAAAAAAAAAAATAAAAAATAATAAAAAAAAATCAAGAAGAAAGGCCCAAATGTGTGCAGATGGAGGGAACAGGTGGGGAACCCAGAACAGACCTGCACAGAGGTTCCCCGACATCTGACTCGGGTGCCAGAGCGGCAACCAACCTGACCCCCACCCTAGGCTCTCACACCGTGCACAAACTCAGTGGATCGTGGCCTTAACCACAGAACGTACAACTGCGAAACTGCCAGATCAGGACACAAAGCTTCAGAATCCAGGACCACGCAGAGCCAGCACGCTCGACGCCTGACGGAGAATTCGTGAAAAAGGCTGGTAAGTAAAAGCCGACTGATTCAACAACACGAAACTGCTTCCGCTCTCCCGGACTCTGCAAAGGTACAGAGCAGGAGAAGATACCTTCGGGTCTCACAGTTCACAAAGCTCCAGTGCCTAAAAAATACAGATGACGATTAAACGCAACACAACAACCCAGCTGGAAAACGGGCCAGAGACACGCACACTTGACTGAGGAAGCCCACGAGTCGGGACAGCGCGTCCCTTGAGGGCGCACACCGTCCGGCGGCCGCGGTGACATACGGCGTCTACGCCACGGGCCAGCAGCGGTGCAGAGAAGGGTCTCTCCTGCTCTGCCGGTGGAACGAAGGCACCGCTGCCCCCAGAGGAAGCGGGTTTTGAATAAAACCACACGCTCCGCACACAGCCCAGCAGCTGCATGCCTGCGCGTGGGTCCTGAAGAAAGGGACTGAGCAGACGCAAAGGCTGGGAGCAGCCTTCCTGGCCAGGACCCAGGCTAGACACGCCCCTGCTGTCTTCCTCAGCAGGACGCTGCAGCCAAGGGGAGAAAGCCAGCAACGCGGCAGCAGTGGAGACGGATGCGAGTGGGGGTCACGTACACAGCACCTGTGTGCGCCACACCCCAGGGAGGGGCGGTGAGTGGGGTGGGGGGGGCGCGCTGGAAGGGGGTGGAAAGGGGAGGGGCGTCGGGGGCCCCCTGCCGGTGGAGGTTCTGACCATGTCAGAACAACGGCCAGGCCAGCAGGCCGTGAGACGGGCCTACAGGTTTGCAAGATGCCGGGCAAACTGGGTGAGGGGCACACAGGGCCGCTGTTACATCTCACAACTGCCTGTGGGTCTACAGTGACCTCAAACTACAACTTCGAATAAAAAAACCCCAAATGCTCACAACTAACGACATACCTTAACGACGGGTAAACAAAAAGGAATTCAGAATTCTGGCCCCGTCCCTGCAGGGAGAGAGGGAAGGTCTGACGACAGCTTGGCGAGCGCTCCCTGCTCCTCTGTGGTCCTGGCTGCCCCACCCCTGCCCCAGACCAGGCCTCCCCTTCGCCGCTGCACCCCAGGGTCCCACCAGGGTCCCGCCTGCGGAAGCCTGAGGTAGACTGCACCCGGCAACCGGACGAAGCCTGTTCTTACCCCACGCTGTCCCTGAGCGCTCTGCACACGGGTATCTCACGGGGGAGAAGAAATGCCCTCGCGAACGTCCACAACAGTGGGAGAGCCCCAAGGAGCTCTGACCTCTAGGCGGGTCCCCAGCCCAGATCCAAAAACATCAAAACAAAGAGAACAGACACCCACAATCCTCAGGGCCTCAGACAAGTGCACGGAGCGGTGTCCGCGCCCACAGCTCTAGGCGCCCTGTCACAATGGGGTCTACGTGGGGCTCCAGGCTCAGAATGGCGCCGAGCCACCGATCTCGGGGCCCTCCTTCTTGCAGCCCTGGACACACAGGTGCAGGGGGCCCAGAGCCTCGAAGGGGCAGCGGGCAGGGGCCCCGCAGCCCACGGTTCCATCTGCGAGGCCTGGGGGTGTGGATGTCTGGGTGGCCGCGGGTGCCGGGAGGATTACGGACACAGGCGTGTGGGGCACAACGTGAAATCAAATAAACAGGTCTCAATGGAAAGGAAGACCTTACTCTACGGCCGCAAAGACGAAACAACGCATGGGGTCGTGAGCAACCCCACAATGCCCGTGAGCGCATGTGCCCGGTCCCCTCCTGTTCTCCTTTCCTCTGAGTTCTAGACTGCTGCTGAGATGGGTGTCACCTTCCCTGTGTGTCATTTCGTCAATTTTGAAAGCAGAACTATCCATAAATTCTACCGACAGTCGTTATTTCTAGAACATACGTTTTCCTACACACAAAAAAGGAAGTACAATTGACACAAGGTGACGAGAGTTACTTAAAAAAGCCTCAAGCTGCCCCTGATGGAATCGACCACAGCAGGGTAACATGTTGGTCTGGAAACAGCGGTGCTTCCCACCACCCTTCCGTGATTAGTAAGATTCAATGGTCGCTGTTAATAACCTTCCGCATACCTACACGGACCGGCAACGATTCAGTTAATATTTGGCGGAAACCACGCTTCCAAGTTCAAAAAAGAAAATTTCACCAAGAGCCACCTCTGAATAAACCACAGCTCAGTGTGTTTTCCTCCAAGAAGACGGAGCTGAAACGCTGGTTTTTCAGTCATCTGAAACTGTTCACACAAGCCACACACACGTGTCAGAACAGAAGGGAAGCTGTGTGCCGCTCGACCGTCAGCGTTCCAGGAGAGCAGCGTTCCGCTCTACTCACGTTCACTCCCCACCTGCACGTGTGCTCAGACAACACCCCGTCACTTCTCCCACGTCCTGGATTTCTTGGCATCCTTCCACTGATTTCGAGCAAGGCTGAAGGATCCCCAAACCGTTCTGAACCTAAGTCTGAAACGTTCCAAACGTTTGTTGTCTACACTTACAATTCACTCAAAGGTTTGTTACTGAACCTTCAACGGCACGAAAAGCAGGTTCTAAAGAACAGGAACTGTTCACGTGAACATCGGTACGGCGTGGATTTCAGGCCTCCTTCCACCACGAGATGACCGGAAGCTGTGAGTCAGGTGCTGTGCGCGCTCTCAACGCACACGCCGCCCCGTGACGCGCACTACAACTCCCTGCAGAATGTCACCCACGAAAGGAACCTGAACCACACGGACCATCCCAAGGGCGGCATCACGCCTCTCCAAGGAGGGGGCTCTAGGTGCTTGACGGAGGCCCACAGCTCGTACCCCGTGAGCGGCACGGGCCCTACCGCTCCGCTCGAAGTCAGGCACTAGTCCTCTGAGGGGGCCCGGTGGGGGGCTTCGCGGGGCGGTCTCGGGGGGCTGCCAACTGTACAGCCCACGAGGAAGTGCGTGGACACCGAAGGCTGAGGCCACTGCAGCACAGTTTTGAAGACAGGACACACCCCCACCCCAGTCCTATGGTCCACAAACCCCCCAAACCCGACTCAGGACCACCAGCCACCCAGGGTGCAGGGGAAACACCACCCCTTGCAGGCCATCTTGGCTGAGCCTGGCAGTGGAGACATCAGTACAGAGGGTCACAGCACTGCCTGCGAGAAAGGGTAAGAAACTCGGGCACGCCCCAGTGACGTTCCCCTCACCCCGCCTGCGTAAACGCCTTTTCCCCAAGAAGCGTGACGCGGGGAAGGCTGGCACTACAGCATCCCACAGCCCCACGGACTCAGGCACGGGGCCCAGGCCCCACCTTCCCACCTGCCACGTGCCTTCCCACCGCACCCCAGTGTCCTGCACCAGCACGTGCGGTTACTAGCACTGACGTTCACCGGGCATGTCTCAGCACCAACACTCGGCAGCGTTGCTGAAAAGGCCCTGTCCCAAGTCCCAGCTGTGCCGACAGCTTCAAACCCCAACCTCTGCCCCCGCAGCCCCTGCGTTTGGCTTTGCTCCACACAAGCTGGGCCACCGTGTCGGGGTCTCCCAACCCCAGCTTCCAGGACTGTTCGCCGTCAGCAGGAGGATCAGACCTGTAAGAGGCAGGCCACGGGCCACCGCACGATCCGGGGCACATGCCCCAGGGGAGACGCTGGCTAAGGGGGCGCAGAACCGTCTATGCTCCTTGAGCAGAACGAGTGCACTCGGTCCCGTGACCTGCCGGTCAGCACGGAGGTGGCCACCTGTAAGTGGTCTGCCAGCTGACTGCACTGAGTCCTGTTCTCCTGACCCCCCCCCCCCCCACCCATTCCTGCCCCGGTCTCCCCTCCTGGAGCGTCCACTCACACCTGCCTCCACCTGGACCGCATCTCTGGTGCTGCATTGGGCTGAGGCTCCCCTCAGGCCTCCCTGGCTGCCCCCGACAGCTCCGGGGCCACACGTTTCTCGTGCTGCCATGCTGGCTTCCGGCCGAGCTGGCACCACGGTCCATCAGTGTGTCTAACAGCCTCTGACCAGAACTTTATCAGAAGCACCTCTAAAATCTCCACTAATCCCGTCCCTGTCTTCAGGCCTCCTGGGCCCCGGCGTCCACCTCGGACCTCACGGGAGTGGCTCCCTTGACCTCACCTCTGCAGACCTGTGCCCGCGTGGCTGGGCCCGACACTGCCCTCCCCAGACGGCCCCCATGGCCTGGCCCGACACCAGCCTCCCCAGAGCCTCGACAGCGGCCTGAACCCCACCGTCCTGCACACCTGTCAGTCTCCTTTCAAATGGAGGGACCGCAGAAGTGGGGTGAGCTGACCATCTCAGCAGTAGAAACGAACTCTCGCGACACACAGAACGTGCCAGCGGGCAAGGAGCGTGTCCTGAATCCTCAGACTTAAGACAGGGGAGCGCAGGACTGACCCAGTGAAGAGTCTCCCCTCCGTTCCCGTTTACAAGCAGCCACCACCTCCCTCACTCAGATCTCGGCAGGAAGCAGGACCGGACACCAGGGGGTGCCCAGAGCTGGCTCCTCCGCCGCCACCATGGGGTCGGGCTGGGGGAGGTGGGCCGACATCAGGGCGCGGGTCCGATCTGCAGACGGAACGGCCTGTCGGAGACAGCGCCGGGCGAATGTGAGAGCGTGCCTGGGGTGCGCAGAACATCTCACCGGCTAGACCCCGACCCGACCTGTTCCAGGGTCGGGGCCCAAGACGGGACAGACTGTGCAAGAGGCCGATGCCACAGCGGGTGAGCCCAGCCCCAACGCAGGACAGAGCAAACCCCAACTTCATGTCCCGCCAGCACCACTTTGGGTCCACTCTCAACGTGTGCGCGGTCTCAGGGGCTCAGAGGGCCGCCTGCTGCTGCACGGCCGCCCCAAGCTCATGTACCTGAAGGAGGAGTGTTCCGTGTGGACCGCCAGGGAGCTGGGGGGCCCGGGGCCCACAGCACCTTTCCGGATGAGCTTGCCCGTGTTGGCATCGTAGATGCGAACTTCCGGCCCAGACTGGGCCCTGGGGTGGACGGGCGTCGGGTGGAACAAGGCGGTCGGAAGTGCACCCTGCCTGTCGGGAAAGGCTGCGGGGCCGTCCTCCCTGCAGGACCAGAACAAGGGCCGAGAAAGCACTGGAACAGACCCAAACACCCAGCAACCGCCGCTTAGCGGGGCCGCAAGCGAAAGCCTATGCCCAGCACCTGCCCGGAACCTCAGCCGGGGCCTGCGGTCCCCACCCCCCTGACGCCCGCTTCCGAACTTTACCCCAAAACAAGCTCAGACGCAGAACAGGAGGCGTTTTCTCAGGCCATTCTCGACAGAACAGGCCTTCCCCTTGCAAATGCGTAGACGGGGCCTCTCCTGCAGCACCACCAGGCCCGGCAGGCTCCCCTCTCCCCCCTCACCATCCCTCTGCCGCTGGCACTCGTGAAGCCTCCACGTGGCTCACGACACCGCCCCAAGGCCAGGAAGGAAATGCAGGCAAACCGAGCTTCCCTGCTAAGACCTAAGGCCGCGTGGCACCGTCCGGACAAAGAGCGCGGGCAGCGACTCTGCACAGCGCGTGCTCGGCAGGGCTGGGAACGCCGGCCCGGCAGCAAGGGCCCGGCCCGGGTCGTGGGGACCCCAGGGGAGGGGGAGGAGGGTAGCGGGCGCGGCACTCACCTCTGGGCCCGGCCGTAGTCGGCCCTGAGCGGGAACAGCTGCTCCTCCACTCTGTCCCAGCGCTCCAGGCAGCTCCACAGCCAGTCGGGGTTGACCACGTGCAGCTGCCCGCATTCCTGGGCCTGGCGCACCTTCTCTGTGCCTGCGGGGGGGGGGGGGGACACAGCCTGACACTCCAGCCTGGCCGCGGGCAAGGGGCAGCCCTGAATCACTCTGCCTGGCACAATCAACGTGTCTCAAGTCCGGGATCTCGTTGTCCGTGCTGCCGGCCCCCGGCCCGCCCCACGAAGCAGGGGCCCGCCGTGGGGTCTCGCTAGACCCCCTCACCCCTGCCAGGAGGCGCCCATCTACTTCCGTGGGGAGCTTCCCGCTGCCCCCGTGACCTGCGGCCAGCTGCCCAAGGACTCTTCCCTGAGACCGTGCACTTGATGTGTGCAGATGCCCCCAGCTTGCTGCTGCAGGGACGCTGCCCAGATGCCCTTCCAGCTGCGTCTCGTCTCCGCTTCTCTGCTGGATGCTCGGGGCCCCGCTCAGCACCCCTGCACCCACTGTAGCCCAGGTAGGGCAGGCACAGCCGGGCTGAAGCATGGCCGGGCCCGGCGCGGGCTGGGAGGGAGGCACGCAGCGTCCCCCGACGCGCATGCAGCCGCGTCCCCGGAATGGCTAACAGACCGCCGGGACACCTGCTGCGCCCAGGCGGGGGGTTCTGGGCTCGCCGCACGCACGGGGTGCGGGGGCTGCCATGAGCCGGCCCCCCTCCCAGTTAGGACCTCCCAACATTTCACGCCAACACGGAGCTTCCTTCCGTCTGCCCCTTTATGCGACCGTCAAACAGGATGTGATGCACGCAGGGACAGAGCTGGCCTGAGGGGGAAGCCTGCCCCGTGGGTAGGCTGCCGCCTGGAGGCCCCGGCCTGGAGCATCGGGGGCATCCCTGCTCAGAAAACACCATGCTGCGGTCTGTGAAGACCATGCAGAAACGGTAATTGTTTTGTTTTTTTCTTTTAGCAACCAGGTGGTTTTTCCTGACTCCGCCCATTACTGGGGGGGAGAGAGCGGGCGGGGAGGCCCGTTTTGTTGGCTGAAATTCCTGCAGCCTGAGCGTCTGAGAGGGACTTTCCTAGAACGACTTTAATTTTCACTTTTCGGGTTTCGATCCCTTTTGACTTACTCGGTTCCCGCCAGAACCCGTGTCTGGTTTTCAAACCCAGGCTCAGCCGCCCTCTCACCCGCTGAACCGAGCACCCAGACGACCGGTAACTGGGCTCCCCTCGTGCTCACCTGACCCGCGGGTGCCGCCCACTCCAGAAGGAGCCCGACTACAGGGAGCGTGTGGCGGTGACCGGGAGGCACACGCGCACAGCACACACCCGCACGATGCCACACGGGCACAGAAACAAACTTCTGAAAACTCCGCACGAAACGAGCAGATGTGCTCGTTCGAAGAGCGGTCACCCGAGACCGACGCGGATGTGCTCGGCACCGGGGGCACCACGGGCAGGACTGGGGCACGGGCACTTACCTGCCCTCGCAGCGATCAGGTGGGTGGCCCTGTCGGGGTCGTCGGGGTCAAGCACCAGCTGAGTGAGGATCTTGGCTCCAAGGGCTGTGGCGTGGTAATGCTCCCGCGTCTTCTCGATGGGGAAGTTTGTGGGGTGCAGCCCGCTAAATATTATGGCCACGTCTGCCAGCACCCTGCTCTTGAGCTCAGGGACGATCTTGCGTATGTCGGGGGGTTCCTGGCTGTCCCCGCGGAGGTAGCGGTCGTACTTGGCATAGTAATCAGAGTGCACCCGAGCGAGGATCTCCTCCAGGTAGACCAGGTGGTCGTCCTCATCCGTGTCCTCCTCCTCCTCCTCTTCCTCCTCCACACTCTGGTCCAGGGACTCGCCCGCCGTGATGCCCGACTGCTCGCTGTTCTGCGACTCGGTCTCGGCCTCCTTCCTGTCCGCAGAGCCCCCGCCCAGCCCGCAGAGGCCGTCCCGCTCGTCCTCATCCTGCACATCCAGATGCTCGCCCGGGGCAGACTCTCCACACGGACTGGCTCCCGCAGGCCTCTCCCCTCCCGGACCAGGAGGGCCTCCCCGCTGCGCCACTTTCCCTGCATCTCGTGAGCCCTGAGGCCTTTCCAGGCCCTTCCTCTCCCCACTTTCGCCTTCAGAGGACGACTGGGCGTCCGACTCGCTGTCACTGGAAAGGTCAAAGTCCAGGTCACCGCCTGCCGTGCCCTGAGCGGGCCGCTTTTCCAGCGATGTCCGACCGTGCGGCTGAGCACATGCTGGGGGTCCCCTGCCATCAGCCAAGGGGCCATGGGTGGCGGGCCGGGCGCCTCTGTCCTCCTCCTGCCCAGGCAGGGGCCAGCCCCCCCGTGGGGAGACACCCCCGTTGAGCTCCCTCGTGGGCTTCCCAAGGCCGTTACTTTGCTCGACCCCAGGGATTTGCCGTCCCTCTTCGGTCTCCCTGACGGACGGAGCGTGTTCCGCGACGTCGGCAGCTTTAGAAGACTGAGTCACTACAGGTGCACACAAAAGGGAAGGGGACCGGTATTTAACGTTCGCTTGTCAGAGCAATGGCAGTGCACCCTGCGTCTGCTCTCACCATGCTTCCAACCTGGGCTCGGCAGCCTGTGGCCTGGAAGGACCAGACAGCCAATATTCCAGGTTTGTGGCCATAGATGGCCACTTGGTTTTGTTTTTTTTACAGCGGTTTAAACGTACAGAACACTGCTGGTTTCCACGCTGTGGGTGGACGGCCCGTGGGCGGCACCCCCAGCCCTGCTCTGGCCGTGCCATCCCATCTGTGCCCCGCAGGAACGCCCTCAGGTCCCACCTTCTCCTGGCCTGCACCTCCAGCAACCACTGCCCACCTCAGAACATCTCATGAACTAAAGATCCTCAAACACTTCCAACCAAAACTCTGGATTTTCTCCAGACAGACTCTGGCTTCAAGCTCACCAGACAAGCGAAGCCGTGTGGCACCCTGAAGGCTCTGGGCCAGGGCACAGCGCCACCCACCAAGGAGCTGGAGGTGCTACAACCCACAGCTCATGCTTTCCAAGGACCGCGATGGCCAAGTTCCCAGCGTCCTGCTTGTCTTCTCAGAAACAAGGATGGGGCATCCGGGGGGTCAGTTGGTTACGCATCCAACTCCTGATTTTGGCTCCGGTCACGATCTCGCAGTTTGTGGGTTCGAGCACCATTTTGGACTTTGTGCCAACAGCATGGAGCCTGCTTGGGATTCTCTGTATCTCTCTCTCTCTCTCTTTGCCCCTCCCCTGCTCACGATCTCTCTCCTCTCTCTCAAAAGTAAATAAATGAAAATATTTAAAAAAAAGAAAGAGAACCAGGATAACAAGTCTCAGATGTACTAAACTAAGCAAATTCCTTAATCTTTATTCAATTACGAAAATACTTAGATTAGTGCTATTAAAAAAAAAAAAACCCAAGTGGAAACCAAACGTTGGTTTGGGTGTCGGTCTCAACCACTGAAATACAGACGACGACAGAGTGAATCTCGGACTGACAGCAGCCACGGCAGAGACGGGACACGGGACACACGCAGGGAGGTCTGGGCTAGCTACTCCTCTCCCGACCAGGTCACCCACCTCTCCTCCTCGCCTGGGACTCCCGTGACCCAGAGGGAGCATTGATGTCCCCTGTGCCCTGGAAGTAGACATATTTCTTCACGGTTATCAGGTTGGGGGCAAACTTCCAGACATCTTCCCGGTCATCAATAATGCACACCATCGAGTCTCCACAGGGAAAGAGATTTCTGGAAGTAAAAATGCACCAGAACTAGCACACTTTACAAAAAATAATCAGAGTCACGATAATCTTTTCTAGTAGTCAGTAGATCACAGATTCATCAGAGACAGCCGGAAATCGCACTGCAGGACTTTGGTTTAGCTCCAATTTAAACTCTCAAAGTTCCCAGGTGAAGTCAGATGACAGCAGCTACACCTTCTCCACCGGCGCAGAGAGGTTAGCGTCTGGGGGCCGTGCCCCCATCCTGGGCAGCCAGCAGACACCGCACAAACGGCCACGTCCCAACACATTTACAAAAGCAAGTTAACGAGCCAGTGGCCAGCGTGCTGCTGCCCCTCCACAGGGAAAGGCTTCCAGGTCAAGGCGGGAGGACATGACCTCACAGCTCAGCTATCTGAGACAACGGTTTCCTGCAGCGCGCCTGCGTGGTCTCTTTTTGAGTCCAAAAATACTATTAGAATGCGCGGGGTCAGCAGAAACGTTACCAAGGGTCCTGGTACCCTCACACAGCCTTGTTAAATTCTATTTCTGTCCACAATTCTGAGCTTTGGACAAGCTTGGAGGACTCAAAATTCAAAGCGAATTTGTTCTCGGATCTGGAAATAAACTCGGGGGGACTGCCTCCCACCATTCCGTTCTCTAGTGGCTGACGGCTACAGCCACCCAGGTACGCACGTTCACGTGTCCAAAATTATTATCACTCGGAGTCTGTTTCCCGTAGGCAAAATATATGGCAGCTAAAATAACGACAGAGTTGATGCTTTCTGGCACCTGTAACTCTCAATGAGGGAGGTGAAAACTGGGAAGAGAGCCCTGCTGCCTGCACCTCCGTGAGCCACGTGCCGGTCACCTGCCAGGGAGGGAGTGGGCCACCTTTCCCCAGTGCTGCTGCTGTAGGCAGCCTCCCCCCGAGTCAGTCACGGACAGCACCGCCCATCGGCCTTTGTTTCCATCAGTGTGACGCTAACTAGCAAACACAGTATCTGTTTCTGAAAGGAGTGCTCATTCTCCTCTTGGCTCCTACGGTCTCGAATAGGTCTGGGGCGGCGGGGGGGGGTGGCCTGAATCTGAAACACGGAACACTCCATGAGGAAGCCCAGCGGTGGCAGAAGGCCACAGGCCTCGCTGTCACTGCCCAGGTATCCTTAGGAAGCAACATACAAGGAAACAAACTACAACTGATGCCGTATCATGATTGGGGGGGGGGGGGGGCGGGGGCTATCTTTCCGGGGAGAAATGGGCCAAGTCCTTAAATGTCCAGGAGCCTTTGGATGGGGTGGGAGCGCCCGCTCTAAGAGCAGAGGGGGGACAGGCAGGGGCCCATGGCGGTGCCGGGAAGAGGTGGGAACGTGACTCCAGATCTGACGAACCAGCAGGACTCGCAGCGTGCAAGCCCCTAAGGAAATACCAGCCCCTCCTCCTCTCAAGCTGTGGTGCCTGGGAGGGCTCCGATCCCCTGGCCTGTCACCTCCCTCGTCCCTCACGTCCCAGCCCTGTTCTCAGCTGCCCTCCCCAGACCCCCGACTTCTGGGGCCCCAGCCAAGCCCCACCCCAGGAGCCCACCACTGCCTGGATGCTCGGGGAGTGGGGGGAGGCAGGGTCGTGGTGGAAAGACAGCAGGCTTTCTGAGTGCCATGGCGGGGGGCGGGGGACGAAGGAATGGGGGGAATAAACCCAGAATCACGGGTCTGGTGCTGTCTCCACCACAAACTTCCCAGTGAGCCCCGGAGATGAACACAACCAGGTACGTACCTAAGGTTTCCTGTTTTGGAAAATGGGTCAATACATTCATCCCTCGATAATATTCGATGAGAAAAAAGCTTCTTCTCAGGGTCTAAAAAGCCTTTGGAAAGAAAACAAAATGAAGGTCAGACATGTGAGCCGCGAATGTCCCGCTCTGCAGGTGGTGACGCCCCTACTGTGCTGTGAGGACAGCAGGGACACAAAGCGTCACACACGGACACCCACCGCCCTCGTCTTTCCCGGTAGGACTGTGATTCACTCGCGGTTCCTCTTACTGTGTTTAAAGGCAAGAGTTTGCGGAACGTTTACTGAATCTAACACTACCTGGGACTTGGCTGAGAACAGAAGATGAACACGGCTCAGCAGCACGCCCCGGGGATGCTCGCGGTGCGCGGGGGCGACAAACACGTGAACAGAGCCTGTGGCGTGTGGGGCGCCGGGACTCAAGAGTCCGGCTGTGCCGCCACGTGCAGCCTCCCCGCACCTACGGCCGTTTGCGAAGCAGCGAGCCAGGCGCCGGGCGGCTTCGTGCCCATCGGCGATGTGGCCGCGTCCTCTGGAGACCCTTTCAGGGTGTATCCCCTCATCGTTGTGAAGGCGGGCACGGCAGCCCACCTCCACGACTCGCTGTCGGCCGGGACCCCAGGACCACCAGACACCCCCCATCAAAGCCAGTGCGCCCCAGGGCCCTGGTGTCTGCACCGCGTGCCCCACGCCGCCGCGCACAGGGCCTTCCACACAGCACTTAAAGGGTTTAAATCTGTGCGCTTATGAACAAACAACGCTCACTCAGAGAAGAAACGTTACAAACGTACATCCTTACTAAGTAAGAAAAACGTAAGTCCCATACGAACACTGATGTCACTCAGTGGCTAAACCTGAAGCTTCTCATAGAATTACAGGAATCTCTACAATAAGTGAAAAGCACCTCAAACGCTTAACAGTTTTATCCGAATAAAAAGAGACGTGTCCTAACTACACTAAAAACATACACTCCGTGAAAGCGAGAACTTTCAGAACGTGAAAGGTGACAGGAAGAGGAAGGTGTAGAAACCATGGCTGGAAACTGGTGAAAACCCACGGCAGGGCCCCAGCAGTCTCCTGCCAACAAGCAAGTCCACCCACCTGGTACCAGAATGCACCCACCCGGCCCCAGGGCCTGCCTGTGCCAGCGTCCTGCCCTCTGAAGGCTCGACCACCTCAAAGCCACGTGGGGCACTCGTCCCTCGGGCCACGGGCTTCCTCCCAGGGCCTTTTGCGTGCGCGGTGCCGTCGCCCGTGCTGGAGGCGGCCACGCGGTGACTGCGGGTCCCCCGGACTCAGTGCTGCTCGGCCGAGGGGCTCTGCACCCGCCCGTGCGGGGACGCTGGCCCACGGGAAGGGGAACTTCCTGCCACGTCTCTGGATGTGGACTCTCAGGCACAAAGCGCGTGAGGCGCAGAGGGCGCCGACGGCCTGAGGCGGGCCTCGCTCTGGAGGGCTGAGGCCCCCGGGAACATCCTCTGGACTGCCAGGGACGCCTCCCCCAAGCCCTTCTATTTACACCGGTGTTATCTTCTCTACCCCATGCAGGTCCTCCTGATGGAGGTCCAGAGAGATGCCAAGGCTCCGCAGGGGAAGGGCAAGTCGTCCTGTGCCAGGAGGCAGCCTAAGGGGGGCACCCGAGGACCTAACCGCTCCTCCACCCAGGGTGCTGGTGCTCACTGGTACAAGAGTTCCACGGAGTGGTCCCACCACGTTCACATCTCAGGAAAGTTCCTTCTTGCACGAGGAAGGAACTTCCACACACAGCCGATGTGCTCGTGGTAACAACCTCCTACAGGGCGCTAGGTGTAGAGGAGGATTCGGAAGTCATTTCTCCGTCAACAGAGACCAAAACCAACCCGTAAAAATATTTCCATTCGGAAGTACTTTATTTGGCCACGAAGGAGCTGTGAGCACCTACAACGCAGGTGCCAACACCCACAGTCGGTCAGGGCGGACCGGGCCCCAGCTGCCCCGGGCGGGGTGAAGGCCGGGCTCGGGGCTCCGCCCGCAGCCAGACAGGCCACTGGTGGGCACCACCAGGGACACCTACGCACACACGAGGCACACGCACGGCCAGCACACAACCACTAAGCTGCACCAAGACAACAGGTTAACACTAAGTCACCACGTCATTCATTTACAAATAAGAGACAATCATTTTACCTGCACTTAGAGCGTCAGTAAGCAACACGCCTCCAGAGGTATTTCCAAACCAAAACAAAAACACCCTGAGAAGGCTTACGTAGCAAGTTTCTACGTTTCCACACAGCTGCAGTGCTGAGCAACCTTCACACCAGCCCGCGGCGTGCGCCTGACCAGAGCGGGGGTGGCCTGCCCATTTGGGGAGGCAAGAGCTAGCTCGGGGACTGGAAAGGAGCCTGGGAGAGCTTCGTTGTCCCCTTGTCTTTAAGGATGTCACTGAAAACGAAGAGAGACCTAACCCACTGGGGACAACGCCCACGCGACGCGTGAGTCGGCACGGGTGACCGAGGACTGAGCCGCCCACCTGCGATGGTGTGAGCGTACAGCCGGCTCCCAAACGTGAAGACGTGTAGCTCGTACAGCCTGGCGATCTTCTCCAGGAACTCCCTGCAGTGCGGACGCACACGCGTGTGCAGCATCGGCTCGCCGCGGCCCAGCTGGAAGTGAAAGATACCCTGGAAGAACAGGCGTGCCCGGTGAGAAGGCATGAGGCGCCTGGACGGCACCTCCGGACTGTGCCCCCCACCCTCCGCGGTAACCACCCAAGACACTGTCAATGACGGTCCCGGCAGCGAACCCACCCACGTCGCTGCCTGTGATGAACCGCCACGGTCACCACGTTCGGCAACCACGGGCTTCAGCGGTGTCAGCAGATCCTCGCACCGTTTGGACCGTGGTCTTTGTCTGTTAACAGCAAAGCAAGGATCTGTGTCCTCAAACCCTAACACTTGCCAAATAGCTCGGCCACGGCGGATCACTTAGAACAGGTCTCCGGTGATCCACGCGTGATCCCCCCCCCCCCCCCCCCCCCCGCCAAGTACTGATGGGAGTAAACCAAACAGTCCCACGGAACTTAGTCTGGCTCAGTGACTGCTTTAAGATACGGGTTTACTAACTTACAAATACAACACCAAACCTGAAATAGTATTTCAAACCACTTTTAGTAGACAGGTAAGATTAGTAACGCCAACAAGTTACATGTCATTAATATACAAAGAAACTTATTTTCCTTAGGAAACTAAACGTTGATCCTTTTAATCCCTGTTTATCATTAATCTTCTCAGTAAGAGAACTCTGAAACACTGAAAACTAAAAGTAAGCGACCCTGGGCTTACTTAACTTTTTACTAGCTCTAAAGTGGTCAAACCCTTCATGAAGCAGCTGTTCTGTTAAAACGTTTTGGAGTACGGAATTCTAGAAATCACATTCCGTGTCCTCCACAGGTGCATATAAATGTCCTTAAAAACACAAGTTCAGGTTGCCAAAGTGAAGAGTTAAACACATCTTTCTAGACGTCACAACAGGTGTGCGGGTGCACACCTGAGTGCTGGGTAGAGCCGGCCCGCAGGTAACCTGTGGGCACGGGTGGGGGTGGAGCCATGGAGGCCAGCCAGAGCTGAGGCCCGTCCACGTGGATGGGAGGAGACCTTCACCTTGTAGATCACACAAGCTGAGGAACAGGCATGTTACGATGAGTTTAAACTGCTGTGAAATGAATTAAACGTGCCGACTTCAAAGGCACAATGAAGCCCAGAGCCGGCTATGGCCACGTACACACAAGCACATACGTGCAGAAACTACTGCTTTACATAAAGTTCTCCAACTCTTTTTTTTAATGTTTATTTCTTGAGAGAGAGAGAGAGAGAGACAGAGAAAGAAAAAGAGAGAGACAAGGGGAGGGGCAGAGAGAGAGGGAGAGACAGATCTGAAGCAGGTTCTGCACTGACAGCAAGCAGTCCAATGTGGGGCTTGAACTCACAAACCATGAGATCATGACCTGAGCCAAAGTCGGACGCTCAACCGACCAAGCCACCCAGGCGCCCCTGAAGTCCTCCAGCTGTAAGATAATTAAGCAGAGTTGTTATGAATGAAACAGTCGCAGAGTATTTACTAACACCTTATGCTGCACACAAAAATATATGGTGACACGAAATGTTACGATAGTAAAAAAGTGCTAATACAACTAAAACACGTGCTGTTGGGGCTCCTAGGTGGCTCAGTCACTTCAGCGTCTGACTCTTGATTTCGGCTCAGGTTATGTGCTCATGGTTCGTGACTTTGAACCCCATGTTGGGCTCTGTGCTGACAGTGCGGCCTGCTTGGGATTCCCTCTCTCTCTCTCTCTCTCTCTCTCTCTCTCAAAATAAACTTAAAAAAAATACACGCTGTTTTATGGGAGACAGAACTGAAGTGACAAGGACGTTGCTGGAGGACAAGTTCTCCGCTCACGAGTAGGAGATCAGTCCTCACCGTCAGCAACGTCCGGAGGCAGAAGTGACTCTGCGGCCTATGGGACTAGCGGAGATGGTCCACGTTTGCGCCTGTGTCACTGGATTTATTCACGAGGCCAAACTAAAACGGCCTGGTGTGTTCCGAGAAAAGTTTGCAGCGAACCCCCCCACGACACACGCCCATCCCGGGACCATGAGCAGACCTGTCCTGCTGCCCTTGGGGTCTCACATCCCCGGCTACTGGCCTGTCAGAGGCTCTCCCACCACGCGCAGCCACAGCTAGGAACTGACACCTGCAGGCACCGACAACAGTCTGCACATCAACCCCACCAACAAAGACTTTAAATAACTGACCACGTCCACGCCGGTGAGGCCTCCTTAGTCAAGGAGGCAGAAGCTGGTGCCAGCCTTCAGACAGCCATCCGTAACGGGCACGACTCAATGCCTTGGGGAGGGGCCATAAATTTAAGTCCCCAGGCTCCATACAGAGGAAAGGAGCGAAGGGTGGGAAGAGGCTCGACGTATACTCAAACAGGGTTCCGCCCCTGACCCTTTACTTTCTCTGGAAATTTAATTTCCCGGAAGGATTTATGCAAAGCGGACCCAGCCTCTACCTGCTGTCGTGAGTGCAGGCAAAGGTACCCACCTGCACCGCCGCCCCCAGTGTTCCAGGTATTTCCAGAGGTGTTGCCGGCTTGTGTCCCCCCCGGACCACTCCTCCCTTGCCGTCCACCCCACTGTCTACCGCTGGGCCTTGGGTCCTCCAGGCCCCGAACCCTCAACCTTCCTGATTCACGGGACCACGTGTGGACCAGGCACCGGAGGGTGGGAGCGTGCCTCGGCACCTCCCGGTGGGGACCAGCTAGGGGAAACAGCCCTGGGAGCACGGGCCCTGGGCTCCCGCCCCAGCCAGCCTCCTTGGCCCAAGAAGCGTCGCCGAGAGGAGCTGCTGGGGCCGCTCACTTTGTTTGACATCTGCTGGCAATGCTGTTCCGTCGTGTGGATCAGCGTCTGGTCCAGGTCGACCATGAGCACCAGCTTTCTGTTTCGATGTAGCCGCTGCTGGTCTTGCCTTCCCAGCTCCTTGGCTTGCTGAAGCGAAACAGAAAGGAAAGTCGGCAGGTACATCTGGATCCAAAACTAAATTCGATTTTGTCAGGAGAAACCAAAAGAAGCCGGGAGAGGTGCTTCGAGGCTCTCTGCATGCTAACACAGCACATAGGGCCACGCTGCCCAGACCCCAGCCTCCCCAGCCAGTCCACTGGGTCCAAACTCTGATGACGTTATGATTTGTGATCGTAATCCTATGACTTAACGTGTAAACCAATGAAAAAAGAAATGAAAAGAGACCGGTTGTGTCCACAAAAACAGACGGGCGCGCACCACAACAGACTCTTAACCACACAGAACAAACTGAGGGTGGCTGGCGGGGAGGTGGGTGAGGGAGGGGCCCGGTGGGTGACGGGCACTGAGGAGGGTGCGGGCTGGGCTGAGCGCCGGGTGTGGCCCCTGAGTGACGCATCACCGGAGTCTACTCCTGAGACCGACACTACACTGTGTGTTAACCAACCAGAACTTAAATAAATTTTTTTAAAAGCACAAATCTCATCAAATCGTGACTGAAAAAGTTTCACCCGCCACCTACATAAACGGGCAGCCGGGAGACTGGTCCCCACCAAGAGCTCAGTCTCTGCACAACCCATCAAGGGCTTCATCCTGGTGTCTCTCCCTCACCCGCCATTTGCACCCCTGGCCTATGAAAACGGGGGTCAGGACACCCCTGACCCACACTGCCCGCGTGACTTCTGAAATGCAGGGGAAGTAAGGGCGGTTTCGTGCGCTAGGTCCGCGGGTACGGGGATGCTCGGGGACTGCCCCACAGGAGGGCCGAACTGGCGTGCTCTCCCGTCCCCTCCCTGCCCCCACGTCCGCTCCGCCGGCGCTGCCCGCTCAGGTCCGACGCACAGCCGCCGGCTCCCAGCCCTCAAACTGCAGCCTCCGGCAGCTTCCGGCCTTCCCCTCGGTCGGCCTCCCAGACCCACTGCTTCCGGCCACGCACCGGGGGACCATGTGAGCCACAGCACCCGGGAGAGCTCCCGGCTCCGAGGCCGTGAAGCCGGCGCATCCCCGGTAAGCAGGACCCTCTGGGAAAGCAGAAGCGGGGGGGGGGGGGGGGGGCGGCACGCTGCTCACACACCACTGGTCCCACCAGCGGCTATGACGCCCGCAGACACGGCACTTTCTGCAACCGTCCTCTGCACGGCACAAGGCCCACACATGCTCCTTGCCGTTCTCCGGAGATGTTCTGTCCGACACGTCGCCCCCGCCAGAGGCAGGACTCACCTCGGAGCTCACCATCAGCTCTGGGACGCTGTGCACCATGGACACTGTGGCCGTGGACAGAGGCACCTGCTGCTGCCCGTTCTTACTCTGCAACCTGCACATGGGAGAAGGGCCAGACGTGAACACCCTGAACGAGTTGTACACAGAAGGCACGCAGGACCGTGGGTGACCCCACGACCCACGCCCGGAAAGCACCCGGGGCTTCCAGGGTAGGATTTTAATGCACACTTCAGGTGAGGCTCACTGCTAGCTCAGTGCAGCACGTCCTTCTGCGGCCAGCTGCTGAGAGGCCATCCGGGGTCTGACAACAGGCCAAGTTCTCACAAAACACGAAGGTCTCTTGGAAATGAACTGTGACGGCCACACGGCAACAGAGGCCCTCACCTACGCAAACACAGGACAGTCCGCGCTGCTCTGCACAGACAATGAGCGCGACCGCACAGCACTGGTGGTGAAGGAGCCCAGGGAGTGGGCGGGGGGGCCCGGGGGGCCCGGGAGGATGTGCAGTGTGCTCGGCGGGGAGGGGAAAGCAAATCGAGCACGCCTGTGAGCATCCGACGTGCTCCATGCTTTCGGGACTTATGGAAATAAAGCCAGAAAGGACACCTCCCCGGGAGACTGCCTCGGGTCACCGGACACAGCAGGGTGCCTGAGGCCGCCCGTGCCACCTCCAACGCGGAGAGGCGCCGCCTTCCACCCACAAGCTGCCAGGACTTACTGGGTCAGGTCTTGGCCACACTCGGCACACAAGCCTTTCATGACAACCGGGTGGCTACAGCCTTCCAACCGCACCAGGACGGCCCTAGAAACAGAGGCGAAGACAGTCCCACGTCACGAAGGGGAGAAGCACAATCCCCTGGTTGACCACACGCCCCGAGGGTGTACAGCCCCCGGGGTTCAGTACCGATCTTCCCAGCGACCCCCACTTGACCCGGCGCGCCTCACCCCGTGGCGGGGCTCTGCTTCCGGGGCGGGAAAGGAGGGCTTCTCGCCCACGGGTCCCCACGGGGCGACCCAGAACCCACGCACGACAGACGAAAAACTAGACACGTCCTGTCGGGAGAACGGACTTGGGACGACGTGAAAGCCTAGGGTATGTGAAATACTGACACTCTCAGGCTTCTGAGAAACCATTTAAAACACGGAAACCGACGCTAACGTGGCAAGGAGCAACTTGCTAGAATACCAACAAATAACCAACGGTGTCGTCTCCCAAATACCGTTCCCGGTCTACAGAGCGGCTCTGATTCAGTGCAAGTTTTTTTTTTTTTTTTTTTTTTTTTAATTTTTTTTTTTTTTTTTAAATTTTTTTTTTCAACGTTTATTTATTTTTGGGACAGAGAGAGACAGAGCATGAACAGGGGAGGGGCAGAGAGAGAGGGAGACACAGAATCGGAAACAGGCTCCAGGCTCTGAGCCAGCAGCCCAGAGCCCAACGCGGGGCTCGAACTCACGGAGCGCGAGATCGTGACCTGGCTGAAGTCGGACGCTTAACCGACTGCGCCACCCAGGCGCCCCCTCAGTGCAAGTTTTCTGACGGAACTCCTGTAGTATTCCTAGTTTTCACCCCACGCAACGATTTCCACACAAACCCAAAGGCTGCGTGGTCAGAGCTCTGGAGGCCCTGTAACTCAGGGCCGCGGGAGTCTCCTGCCCCTTACCTAGACCCGGGGGCACCCAGGCGGCGGTCAGGCCAGCATCTGGGACGCGGGGCCTTCCTGGGTGCTTCCTCACAAAGCAAGGCCGCACGGATGGCCACCCAGACGGCCCCAGAGCTTCCGGACCCAACGGCCTCCACGGGCGCACGGCTGCCAGGGACGGCACCCCCCTTCCACACAGGGCCTCCTTCTTCCCCTCCTGCCCGCCTCTGCCACTCACGACCGGGTACGCGGCGCCCCGACGCCCCTGTGTGTCCGCAGCCCGGCAGCCGGCTTGACCGCAAACCAAGCGCGGGGCAGGGCCACGCTCTGCCACCTGCCTCTTCCCTCTCCGTGGGTGCGCGCTCCCGCCTTCAGCACCATCGCCACCTCTACCTAGAACCCGCCGTCTCCCCAGTCCTCCGCCAACCGGCCCAGAGATGTCTTCGGGCTCTATATTCCTGCCGGCAGGCCCTGGGACACCCCCCCCCCCCCGCCCTGCTCGCTGCCCACCTTCTCTGGGTGCCCTGTGCTGTCTCTTCAGCCTTCTACCACCAGGCCCTGTGCTGCTGGCGTCCGGAGTGGGCGCTCGGGTCTGGCCTTCCCCACCTGCCCGGCCCCGCAGCACCTCGTCCCGCCAAACCCGGTCCCCACTCACGTCCCTGCAGAAGAACCCTTCCTTCATCGTCCAGACCCCACCCCACCCCCACCAAGCGGCTGCCACGGTCCGGGCCTCTCGTACCCCAGCCCTCACGGCGGGCACCCCCGAATCAGCCCTCCCTGGGACAGCCGGCTCGGCTCCTGCCACACGAGGAACACTCCCTCCCACGGAGCTGCCCGCCGGGTGGCCCACCTTGCGGACGACCCGCTGTTCAGACTCCGTCCTGCCGGGGCCCCCTCCTTGCCTGTCCTGCTCTCCCAAGTGCAGGTGGGGAAGTAAGAGGCCCCGAAAGGCGACGCGTCTGGGAGGACGTGGGCAGAGCCGGCAAGGGGACGGCCGTGCACCTTCCCAAAAGTCAAAGGTGTGGGTCAACTGTTGGCTAATAGGGTTTTCCGGGGGGTCGGGCCTTCTGGACCCTGGCAAAAAGCTGCCGGTTGCCCCCTGGAATGCTAGGGGTAGGTTTTAAAAATGCTGATATTGCCTGTGTTTTAATTACAGGTTCTGAGGACCTACAGTCACGTAAGAAGGCGCAGGCCACCCAGGCACCAGGAGCAGAAGGACTCCAGTCTCGGGTGCGGTGTGACCTGCTGGCCAGGCCTCCTTTGTGGACACGGCAGACACCCACCACATGAAAAAGCCAGTCTGCACTTACCCACTTCACCCGTTTCTCTACGCAAACTCATGGCTTGGGGAGTATTTTTTTCAGGAATCCCCAAAAACGGGAAAGGAAGATTTCACCAACCTCTCCTAAAACATTAACCCGAAGACACATTTGGTGTCCAGCTCGAGCAATAAACAGGTCGAAACACTTTGTGAGGTATGTGTTTCCAGTTGGTAGTCAGCCTTTGCGTTTTCTTAACAGTGGTTTTTGAAGATCAGGTTTTAAATTTTAACCCAGTCCAATTTATCAGATATTTTGCGTCCTTAAGAAATCCTGGTCTTGCCCAGGTCACTGACATTCAAGGGGAGTCCTGAATGGGCAGCTAATTCCAGAGGATTGATTCTCCTCCAGTAGAAGGAAGCTTCTAGGACAGCCCCTCTTCCAGGACAAGGTGACAGGAGGGTCACGACAAACCAAGAGGAAGCAGGTGTGGGATGGAGAGGGGAGCCAAGGCGAAGCCACACAGGTGAGGCACAGCTGGCTTCAGATCGCCCAAGCTAAGAGCACGTGGAAAGTGGCAGACTCGAGACCAACCGTTCAAGGGTCCAGAGCCCTGAACGCAGCAGGGAGGACCCACAGGTGGCGCCGCGAAGGTGCCGGGAGCGGGGCGGGCAAGCGAGCTCTAAGTGCACCAGTGCGGGCAGGAGATGCCAGGAGAAGTGAGAGCCGAGGGAGCCAGGAGCGCCGTGGACACTCGCAGATGTTCTTGGAGTGAGCCTGCCAGAGACCAGGCACGAAAGGACAAGTCTGCCTGGAAAACCGAGCGAGGGAGGCACAGGCACCACCAGCTGCCCACACAGGTGGACGTGTGCCTGGACGTGGACAGGACCACGGAACGCAGGTCTCGTGGGCTGCTTATCCCAGGCTAGGGCTTAACCGCTGCCAATAAAACAGATGGCAGGCCTTTGGGGGAACCCCAACAATTAAGGGACAGGCGGAAAAAAGAATGCCAATCGAAAAGCAAAATCATCATCGCTTCTCGGCCTTTTGGCTAAGGTCAAGTGTAGCAGAAAACAAAATCAGTGCTCGCAAAGGCTGAGGAGCCGGGTCCACAGCAGACACCAGGGAGGGAACATTCTGGGAAAGGAGTATCAGCGTTAAACGCCCCGAAGAGACACCGGACAGCATCAAGACACACACCAGGACGAAGATGTCCACATCGTGACTGTGGGTGGTGCTTTCCAAGGCACACACGGTTGTCAGAACTCGCCAAACCATGCAGTTAAAATGCATATGTGGTACCGGCAGACTACCAACTAACGAGGACACGGCCACCAAACTTGGTGATTTAGGGGTGCTGGTGGCCTTTCCAGAGGACCCTGTGGCAGAGCACCGCAGCGAGGCAGAGAGGAGCACGTGGCTGGTCCCCGGGCACCTGCACTGTGGCCCGGCCCTGTGCCCCCAGCACCATCCGGTCACCGGGGGGCTTTGCACGTCACCTGCGCAGAGCAACCCAGGCTAAGGGAGGCGTGCCATCCAGTGTGACAGCCAGCGTCACGGCAGCCGGCCTTCTTGTCACCCCGCAGATCCCCAGGACCTCGCCATGCCACTCCATGGCCACTCAGGTCCCACGTGCTCCACCAGTGGTGTGCCCCCCGAGTGCTGCCGGACGTCCCCCCGACACGGGGGCTCCCTCGGCTTAGACCAGCCTGCCACTCGCCACCTCTGCCTCTTCTTTCTATCTGAACCCATATCCAGAGCCGCACCTCCTCCCGGAAGTCCTCTCAGCTCCCACCGCCCTGCGTGAAGCGCATATGTGCTCCGCCAGGCCATCCCGTGAAGGCCCAGAAGACACAGAGTCCTTGCTCTGTCAACTTGTTTCCAAGTCCCAGGCAAAGCCTAGCTGCCAGAAGGCAACCGGGAGGCAGGTGGGGACGAAGGGGCACAGGGGTGGGGGCACACACTCTAACCACTCCACACGCCCTTGGCAACGTGGCCTGAACGTGTACCTTTCTCTACAAAGTCTTCTCTCTACAGATGACATTAAAAGTCATGTAACTTTCTGTGCTGCAAGGAGCTTTGCCTGTCTTATTCCACAGAGCAGATCAGGGCTCAGTCACCCGCTGTGTTTGCTCCCCACGGGAAACTGGGCCTGGAGACGCCTCCAGCTGTCACAACCTGGGGGCGGCTACTGGCATCGACAGGGAGGGGCCTACTGGGCACAGGATACGCCCCTGCAAACACCAGGGCAGATGATAAGCACACGGGGTGTCAGCTCAGAAGCCCTTCCTGGTGGACTATCCAAGGCCACGTGCCTCAGCAGCACCCATCCACCCCCAAGAAGAAGGCAGTCGGTGACAGCCAGGAAGCAGGTGCAGGGGGCCCTGCTCTCAAAGGCACTTGGGATGACTCGAATGACCCCAAACACCTGACAAGAATACTTAACGTTGAGCAACGACTGGCACACGAAACGGACACCACACAAAGCTTCTACGAGGACCCCCTCTGTGGCGACACTACACGCTGTCATCACGTGACACGTGTAAGAGCTACGTGAATGACTCACAAATCAACCTAACCCCCCCACAAGATGCCTTCGTTCCAAAACTCGACACCTCTCTCTGATGTAAAAGAGTCACCCACAGCGTTCAAAGCTCAAAGCTCCCTATTGCGAATACGAACAGAGAATTTTCCTACTTACTAAATTTAGACACGAGGTCTCCACCTAAATTCACCCTGGCAATGTCTGTCACGTTACACCTGACACAGACGTGGGATCAGCACAGGCGGGTGAGTCCACACAGCAGGGGGAGGAGGTATACCATCATCTGAGGCAAAACAAAACGTCCCTCAATCTTCTCAGACTACCCAAGTCAGAAAACACTAACGTGCCGCATCTAGCAAAGAGGACCCCAAGCCAAGCAACGTGACAGTGGAAACCCGCCACTTGTAAATCCATACAGGGTGCCGAGGCCACACCTGCCAGGCGAAGGGGGGGAAGTGATTAAAAACACAACACGGTCTCCACACACAAGGGAGGAGCCACGTGTCTTCGCAAAGACGTTTCCGGCAAACGTTGACCAAGGATAAGGTAAAAAGATGCCGTGTGTGGCCGCTGAGCCACCCCAGCTGGTGGTGTGCCCCTCAAGACCAGCTTCTGGAGTTTGCTGCAGCCCAGGAAGGAGAGCAGGAGAGCTGCACACCGGACTGGACCACACGGGACACACACACACTGCACACACAGCACATGTGCCCGAGTGCAGCACACGACGACTTGTGCCTGTCACAAAGGACGGAGACATGTGGCCAAGGCAACGAGCTGTCTGTCCCCCACCCCTTTCCCATTCGGCCACACCAACACTCACATGTGGCCCAGGGGACAGCAGCTCGGAAACATCTCATCTAAATTAAAAGGAGGGTAAAGAGACCCTATCTTCTGTCTGAATTAAAAGGTCATTCAGAACTGTCTGGCGGGGTCAGAGCGGAGCTCAACATTATCAGTGGACTTCTTCTGCATCTTTACAAGGGCTAAAAGGATTCTCAAAAAAAGTAACGGATGGCCAAGAGAGAGGGAAAGAGTATTTTTAAGAGGTAACAGTAATGCCCTTTTTCCGTACATGATTTCATCTGCAGATACTGATGCGAGAGGGATGAAAGGCAGGCAGTGACCCTACTGTTTCTACCCTCAACCCAACAAAGAGCCAACACCACCACACCCTGCGGGGAGGGGCATGTTGTGACCTCTGGAGAAAACACTTCACCTGGGAGACCAGCCCCAGAACGTCAAGTCAGTCACCAGTAAATGCTAACTTTCCTGGTCTGTCCTTGAAAAAAATCCATAGGAAAATCACGACGCGATTCCTAAAGAAGTAATTTTTCCCGAAATACACAGATATCGAATTCTTCCTGAAATTTTTGCACGCATCAGCTTTTGTGTCCGGTCTGATGGGAAGGTCCGAGGGCACAGGAAGAGCACAGTGTGAGGAAGCCGGGCACCCTGACTCTCTGCTGGCGGAGCCAGCGCTATCGCAGGCTGGGTCTCACCTTCCTCTTCCTGCGACAGGCCAGGGCGGCTCACAGCCCTCCGCCAAGCTCTTAAACACGGAGCTCAGCACACAAGCGCGATGGGCAAGACGTCACTTGTGCGCCCGGATCTCGGTTCCCAAATGTCAGTCTCCATTAAAAGGAAGCACAATTTCTTGGAGAATGGGGTGATTCCAGAGCTGGGGAGCAGGAGCCTAAATACCATCTGTGTCAGAAAACACGGCCACGCGCCGACCCAAGGGCCTCACCAGAGGAGTCAGCGTGAGGGGCTCCCGCTGGCCAAACCTGGGACAATCGGAGCACTGAGAAAAAATGGTAGTAATGGACTACAACCCATTGAATAAAACAAGAATCCCAGAGTCTACGCTATTAAATGAAGGGTTCTTACAGTAGAAAGCCAACCAGAAATGGAGAAGGAACGACGAAAGGCTTGAGAACATCACCACTGGACAATCCTGGTAAAAAACAGGAAATTCAGACAAGAGTCCTCAAGATGCCAAAAATGATGGGCGGCCATTTGATGAGAGAACTTAAGATATTTACTGAGTAATAAAGTATCTCTCACAAGATGCTGAACGATTACGACAGGAAAGTTAGTAACATTTCACCGCAACAAACCAGAATGGGACAGACCGAGGCTACCTGTCGCCCGACAGGCCTGCACGGGACACGCACAGGTACCCAGGCAAGCCCTGCCCAAATGCACACGGCGATCGGAACGGAGTCAGTCTGCAAAACCACCAGCTGACGAGAAGAAAACGGAGGACCAGACAGGAGAACCGCTCGAGGCCAGAGATCCAGGAGCTCAGACGGCTGAGCCTGACACAGGACCTGTGTTCTTTCGATTCCAAGGACATTACTGGCCCATCAGGGGAATCCAAAGAGCAGAAAATAGCCCGGCATGGATGTTATTTCTGATTCTGGCCGCTGCACCGTGGTTAGGTAAGAGAATGTTACTCTGAGGAGACATCTGCAACGTCCTCAACTTGAGGAAGATACCGCGTGTGAGGAAGAAGGGTGAGCAGCTGTGGCAGCGTCCTGTCCTGTGGGAGAGCCGCGTGACACCTGGAGGAGAATTCCTGGCACTATTCTCGCACCTTTTCTCTAGGTCTGGAATTCCGTCCAAAAAGAAGAGAAGAGTACCCTTGCTTTGAGGGTGAATACCGCAGGAGCGGGGGAGGTGCCGGCGACGAGGCGGAGCGGCGGTGGTGGCCACAGCGTCACCCCGCTGTCGTTCAGGCTGGGCGCACGCTGAAGTCAGAGCGGGGACACAGCTACTTCACAGAACCTCGGCCGCCTGTGGCCTGGTGACGGAGCGTGTGGTTGGAAGAGACAGAACCCACAAAATAGGAAGACTATCCATTCTCAGTGCCCGCGGCAACCTAGAGTCAGCCACTCAGGTTCCGCGAGGAATTCTTTCTAGAATTCTCTCAAAACTGTATGAGCTTCCAGTGGGTCGACTACGATTTATTAGACACAACTCCATTCCTCTAACGTGTTTCAAAAGCAAGTGCTCCCCTGTACCGCTGGGCTCAACAGGCTGGGAAGGACTCACAGAATTTCAGCGTCGTCCCCAGTCCGCGCCTCAGAGGGCCACCAAGGTCTTCGAAGCAGCATGCCAGCAGTCGTAACTGCTTCCGGTCTTACAAAGCAACAGCCCCCTCCCCACCCCCCACCCCGGTCTCCCCATGTTGGTCCTGCCCCACCACCAGACTTGTTCCCTGAGTATTTCACACATCTTCCTCTGCAGACTTCAACACCTCCCAGCGAATGACAAAGAACATAAAAGGAGACAGGTCGAAAAGAGGGACATTAGGTAAAGTAACAATTAACAGACTGAATTTCTGACAGTGGCTTGTCCTAATGTTTTCAAATCAAAATAATTGTGATCCACGTGAAAGTCACAAAGACAGATGTGTACTCTCACTCTGTCTCCCTCCCCACACTGGCACCCCCTGGATGAAACGTGGCCTAAGGAGAGAGCGGCAGGGAGGAGGATATGAACGTGAAGCCTCGACAAGGCAGCGTGCTGGGCGTGCCAAAGCCCCTTGGGACCCCAGCACCCTCCCTATCTGAGAAGAAAGGATTCGGTTCCTACCTCTACCTGACAGCAAGCACAAAAACGCTCCTCCTACTACCGGCCAAAACGATAACCTAGTGATGAATTCAGGCACACCCAGAAGCACTATTTCTAAGTTCCTAGAACTGACTGTTCGCTGCCTGAGAATAACCACGGACGTGGATGGGACGAACCCTGCTGACGCCAGTGAGGATGAAAACAAGGACAACGTCGAGCAGGTGAGCCTGGCTGTGCCGGTGCCTCACCTGTGCCCACTCACCCCTGCGCACCAGGAGCAACACCGTCATCGGGTCCGCAAAGAGCCTTACGATGAACCACGGCAGTAAGACACCCTAAACCTCAAATGCCAAGAACACACAAGAAAAACTCCCTACTGAGAACTTGTCATCAGGTACGTTTCTTTGCTGACTGTTGAGATTAGCGTGCTGGGTTACTCTGATTTGCTAGTCTGGCTGATGGGATCAAAGCATTACACATGGAGCTTCTCACTGACTAGTCCCCGGCCCGCCTGGGCCCTAATGGCCTTTTGTGTACAATGGGAGGAACAGAAAGACCAGGGCCTGACCTGTCTGGGCCTCAGTGGCCCTCTTTGTATAATCAGAGGAAGACCAGGACACGAAGAGCCCTTCACCTCAGGAACTGTCTACACAACCTTCTACACCAGCACTGGGCTTCACCTGCACAACTATGGGCTCATGAGTTTATACGCCCAAGCGGCGGTCAGGTGAACTCTGACTTCAAAGTAATGAGGACAGCAAACCACAGTGTGCCATATACACACAGCCCAGTGAGCTCCTCCCTTCCAAAGGAGGCCGGCCAGACGGCTCCGGGGAGGGTGCAGCCCCGAGGCAGCTCCCATCCCATCCTGTCCATGCTCACTGGGCAGGCGCGGGCACCTTACCCATAGGCCAAGGACCAGAGTGCCGTCTCCAAACAACGAGTGGGGAGAAGGGCACACAGGAGGAGGCTCCTGGGGTTGGGATGGAGGCCAGTCCTAGCCCATCCTATGGAAGGGGAGCAGATTCTCAACAGATGCAGAGGCAGTGCAAGCCACAAGGAGAGGGGCAGAGACCAGAGAACATAGCACAACTAGAGGGCCAGACTGTGCCCAAGGGGACCAGCACCTGAGATGTCCTGTGGCCCTCGCAGAAGGAAGCTGTGAGCCAACCACTACAGCAGGAAGCAGGAATGGTCACCTGCCCTGGTTTCTGTTCCAGACAATAAAAACAACCACATGAGTCATGTGTACCATACCCACACACCAGCCCAATCTCAGAGCACAACACTGGTAAAGTCACACACGAGGTGTGGGTGGACAGGTTCGCCCCCTAAACAGAGAAAGGCCCCTTTATGTGATTAAAACGGAAATAACCAACAGCTAGAGTCTATCCGAGAAAAGCGTACTAGCATATGTACTATTTTGTTACTCTAAACTAAATGGGCTGCGGCTGCACCCCCCTGAGCTATGATGCAGAACTGCACCCGGCTTTACAACCGCGTTTCTCAAGGTTTACGAGAAGCTAAAGATGTGCACCCCACCCCCAGCAGTTTACACTGCGATGACCAGCGTGGAGGGTGCCTGATCGTCCCGTGCTCACTGGGCAGTTAACTTACAGACGCGGAGTCCTGCGGGGGGGGGGGGGGGGGGCACCTATCACAGAAGAACAGAATACGCCTACTTCCTAAAACTGCAATTTTGGCAGCTGAAAACGTTTTAAGTCATGCTTCTGAACGGTTAAATCCCCACAAGTAGTGACTATCGTCCAGCTTTAGAAAGACACGCAGATGCACAACTGCGGTGTGACCCACCCACTAAAGTTCTCCCCGAGCTGTCCCTCTAGCTTCGGCACCGGGGACCCCTTCCTGCCCAGTGCCCGGCCCAGGACCCCTCCAGATCCCGCTCCTCCGACCCCACTCACCCGGGGGCCACCACCTGGCCCGGCTGCGCGCACAGCTCCCGCACCACGCCGGCGCGCTCGGACCTCAGCCTTCGCTCGGCTCGCACACAGCCCCCGGAGCCAGCGCGGGCAGGGGCGGGACCGGCGGGCGGCGCGGAAGCGGCGGCCTCACACACGGCCAGCACGGAGCCGATACGCACGGCCGCGCCCGCCGCCACCTTCCACTCGAGCAGGCGCAGCGGCCCGGGGCCCGGGCAGCGCACCTCGGCCACGGCCACCGGCGGGCCGCCCTCGGCGGGAAGGGGGCCCGCTGAAGGCGCCTCCATCGCGGCCGGGCGGGGTCGCTGTGGAAAGGGAGGCCGGGCGGGGCGCTCAGGGCCCGGTCCCCATCGCGGACGGGCGGGCGGGCCGGCGACCCCGGCCCAGGCAGTGAAGGCGACGGCGCTGCAATTCGCGCTCCGGCACCGGCTTCCACCCGCCGCCCGGCCCGCGCCAACTTCCGGGACAGCGTCTGACGTCGCGGGACGCTACGTGCGTGCGCCGCGGGGCCCGTGTGTAAACACACGCCTACGCGCAGCCCGGAGAAGCGGCTGCGCCGGCCGCGGATGCCGGCCGCGTCCGGGGCCGAAACATGTTGTTGGCCCGGCCCGGTGGGAACAGCGTGGCCTCGCCCCATGTGCCCCGGCGGCGTGGGGCTGCGGGTCCCGGCGTGCAGCGCGCGCCGCTGCCCAGAAACCCCGGCATGCACTGCGAATCTGCACCCCTCCCGGCGCGCGCTGGGTCCCGGCATGCCGCGCGCCTCCCCCCCCCCCTTCGGTCCCAGAACTCCCTTGGTGCGCGGAGGCCCAGGGTCGTTAAACTATGAGTCCCAGCATGCAGCGCGGGCTGCTCCCCGCAGCCCAGTCGCTTGCCGAGGCCCCTTTTGGAGACTGCGAGTCCCGGCATGCAACGCGGAATATCCGGGCGCTGCGGGCCCGGCATGCCGTTCGCCACCCGGGGTCAGAGGGCGGTGGGCGCCCCGCCCAGGTCGTTGCCGAACTGCGGGGTTGAGGGCGCGGGTTGGGTGCCTCCTGGCCGGTGTCCGCGCGTGGGCGGACCCCGCCAGCTGGGCCCCCTCGCGCGTGGGGCGGCAGAGGACAGAGGAGCCAGGCAGCCGCGGCGGAGGGGAGGGAGAGCGAGAGGGAGAGCGCGCGGCCGCGGGACCCAGCCGGTACCTGGGCACCACTCGCTCCGAGTAGCGGCATCCCTTCCCCAGGGCACTCTGTGTGTTAGGACGTAGCACAGAGCTCAGGACACGTAAAAGGACTGCAATCAGACCACGCTCGTTCTCCAACCCCAACGGACGTCGTCAGGAGCGCGCTGTAAAGGCGCGGACAGGAGTTGTGTCTTTGCAAAGTCAGCTTTGCTCAGTCGTAAAGCAGTGGTAGCCATTGTAAAGCAGGTTCAGGATTCCAAGCTCAGTGACGTTGCGTTACACGTTGAACTTGGCTTCCTGCAAGTCACGTAAAGTGACAAAAGAGAACAAGGGATAAGAAGTTTATGCGCCGACTGCAAAGCCGGTTGAGATGAAGCCTGGGTCTGGTTCGAAATGCGTCAGCGGTTCATGCACACCGCTCACTCTTCGAGCGGAGCAAGCATCCCCTCCGTTCGGAGAGCCATGGGGCCGAGAGCCATGGGAGCCTCCCGGGGCAGCGCTCAAGCCCGCAGACGTCGGTTTTATTTGGGCGCGGGGGGTGGGGGGAGCGCCAGCGTCTGGAGAACCTGGAGGTTGGTTGCGGAACTCCTACTTTTCACAGGAATTTAATCAGCCTTAGGTCTTTCCAGACCTCCTCCGGTTCTTGTGATTCTCGGCGCCTGGTTCTTCCAGGCTCCATGGCCTTGTGGGTTCTCAGGCCTTAGTTCTGCCCGTCCGCGCTGGTTTGGGGGAGCTGTGCTCTCGGCTGCTTTCCTTATTGTATCACAACTTGGCATGAGTGACGCCATCTTGCACTCTAGAGAACTAAGTTAGAAATCAGCAACAGAAGGAAACCGGGGAAAGTCACAGTTGTGTGGACGTTAAGCAGCGGTCCTCCGTAACTAACGGAGCAAGGAGAGAATCATGAGAAATAAGATGCTTGTGAATGAAAATAAAAACCTATACTAAAGCTTGTGTGCTGCCTGATAATGCAGCGCTTAGAGGGAAATTTATGACAAAAACCCCATATTAAAAAAAAGATATCTGGAATCTAGCCTTTGGCCATAAGAAATGAGAAAAGCAAACTAAAAAAGCAGAAACAAAAATATTGATTAGGGCAGGAATAAATAGAAAACAGAAAAGCAGTGGGGAAAAACTTACAAAACCAAAAGTTGGTTTTTTGAAAAGATTAACACACGACAAAACTTTAGCTGCATTGACCAGGTTAAAAAAAAAAAAAAAAAGAGGAAAACTCTAATTACCGAAATCAGGAAAGTGAAAAGAGCACTACTGACTTCGCGAAATTAAAATGATAATAAGGGAGGGGCGCCTGGGTGGCGCAGTCGGTTAAGCGTCCGACTTCAGCCAGGTCACGATCTCGCGGTCCGTGAGTTCGAGCCCCGCGTCGGGCTCTGGGCTGATGGCTCAGAGCCTGGAGCCTGTTTCCGATTCTGTGTCTCCCTCTCTCTCTGCCCCTCCCCCGTTCATGCTCTGTCTCTGTCCCAAAAATAAATAAACGTTGAAAAAAAATTTTTTAATGATAATAAGGGAAAAATATAAAAACTGTGTGCCAACAGACTAGATAATTTAAGTGAAACGGATAAAGTTCTGGAGAAACCAAAATACAGAACTTGAAGAAGAAATAGAAAATATGAGTAGACCTGTAACATACATAGAACTATTGCCACTTTTTCTGAGTGTTATAAAAGGCCTCGTGGAGTCCAGAACTTTCAAAGAGGGTGTTCTATGTCAGTACTTTCTCACTCCTTGGTCCCCACCTCTGATCCTGCTAGTGGTCTCTAGAAGCTTCTTTCAAAGCTCCTGAGTCCTCAGTCGTGGTCAGGTGTTGAAGGAAGCCACACTCCTCAGCAAGATAGAGCCATCGTGGTTTTTCCTCTGGTTACCCGAGAAGCAGATACACCTCACTGAAAAGGATCATTTTTCTAGAATTAATACAGTCTAGCCTTGGGGTGAAAGCGTGCATTTTCTACTAACGTGACTTTGATCCCGGTCCTTAGAAAACACCAACACGTTTTTCACATTGTTGCCATGAGGGGCTGCCGGCTCTACCCAACCGTGCTGTGCAGGACGAGAGCCCCACACGGTGTGGACTCCATCTTACGCACCTCGCAGCGGTGGCATTTTTATGTTCTTCCGATTGCTGATGAAAGGAAGCGACCCTGCCTCCTCACCGTCCTCGGGCCACTCCAGCCGTCACGGAAATGTGCTTTTTCGGGGTCTGGCGATTGCGAGTTCTCCAGCCCCCGCCCTCCCCAGATGTACCCAGTCCCAGAAGCCTCAGGAGGTCAACCTGCAGTGTTCCCGGTGCTCTCTCAAGGAGAGCCCCGGGACTCCCTTCGTGGGCCCCCCAGCCTCCTGCGTAGGTCCGTCGGGCCTGGTGCTCTCCGTGGGGCTTCTACAAAAACACATCACACGGCGCCCAGGATTGTTTTCACTGGTGTGCCGGACGCTGTGTATCCAAAAAGCACAGAGCTAGAACAGCCTTTCTCCCGTAGGCACACGGGGTGAGGGGCTGGTCGCCTGATCGCAGTCAGCCTGATCTGGGGCAGGTGGAGGCCGAGGTCCGGCTCAGTCCGCTTCTGGGTGCGGAGTATCTCCGAGGTGAGACGTGCCGCGTGCTCTCGTAGGCCCTTCTTGTTCGTGAGGGGTCGCTTAGTCGCAGTTACCACAACTGCAGGAGGTCTCCCGCGTTCTTGCAAGCCTGGCCACACGGCCAGGACGCGCATGCTTCCCCAGCACCGAGCAGATGCCCTGTATTGGGGCTCCTTTGTTTCTGGTCGATCGCATCAGCACCCCCGCCCCGACCCCTTGAGGATCTTCCCCTCTGTGTCTCCACCTTCTCAGACGTGGGCCAGACTCGCCAACTGCCTCACGGACGGAAGGGGCCGCGATGACAGTGTGCTGAAGAGCGGCTCTTCCCTCTTCGGGATTTCCTCCCTTTCGGCCCTCTTAGTTTCTAGAACTTTCCGGTGTCTTTTAAGACACCATGTTCGCAAAATTGCCCATTTCCCCCATATTCTTGCAACACGAGCGATGGCTGGTTTCTGCCTACCTCACCCCCACTGGAAGGCCACCAATGGGTTTCTAACAGGAAGCGGGGAAACGGGACGAGGCGCGAGGACCGTCACGGTGGGGGCTCCGGGGGGACCCCTTAATGGAACGCTTTGTGACAAAAATGGGAACAGGACTAGGATGTTTAAAAGTTGCTGACGTCACCGGTCAAAATTCTGACTTGGGTTTTGGAGGGGACCCGAGGCCAGGAGTTTTGCTCACCGGGTTGTTCTGACGCGCGGCAAGGTTTGAGAACCACCTTTGCGGGCCGGGGGTCGTTACTCTGTGTTTTTGAGCGAACGTGCGAGCTTCTGTGATCCGTGCTTAGGGCTTCGGCACTGCCGGCCGCTGAGGGCAGAGTGAGCCTGGAGGTAGAGACCCCACGCCTGGGCCATCTCGACGGATGGCAGCGGTCGCAGGGAGACTCGCTGAGTCACAACCACCAGGTCTTGTCGCTCGCTGGGCACATTAGTGAGAAGGAGGAGACCAAACTGGCCCCTGGAAGAAGACGCATTAACCGGGAAGGGAGACCATGAGCTCCCTTGGCGTCTGTCAGGTCTGAGCTGTGCGGACACGTGGTAGAGGCCGCCAGCGGGTGGGACAGCGGGGCTGGGGTGCAGATTCCTGGGGACACCCGGCAGTGAAGATGGCACTAAGGGCAGCGTTTCTCCTGCGGGAAAGGTGGCCGCAGCGATGTAGGCAGAGAAGGGAGCGACCGGGAGGGAGCGGCCAGTGGGGTCCGGGGCTGTGGCGAGTTCCAGTGAGATCCGGGCTGATGTCGCCCGCAGGGAGGGAGCTGGCCGGCTGCTGCGGTCTTTCTGTCTCACAGACAGGAGTGGGGGCCAGGGAGCGCAGGCGGGCATCAGAGATACTTCTTACCCAGTGCTAACATCTTATAGCCTTTACTTGGACCCCTTCCTTCGTTCTTTTTCCCCCCATTACAAATTAGTGAAGTGAGTGGATTCCAAAATCTACGTGTAATCCTAAAATGAGCCCCTCGGCCAACCTAAATCTACAGCATTATGAATATCGTTACGGCTACCTGTGCTCCCGTCAATCCCATCCCGCCCCGATTCCCTCGATGTGCTGTTTGTCACGCTTCCTTTATGCGGGGTTTTACCGCATGTGTGCGTGTGGATGCGGTTATGCTCGCTCTCGTGGTTTGCAAACATGCATCACACATGTAGGTTGTTGCTTCCTTTGTCTGTGAATGGCTTTTTCATTCATCATAACGCATCCAGAATTCATCCACATTGCTTTATGTGGTTATAGTTTGTTCACTGTGACTTCTCTATGACAGCTCACTGTGGGGGTGTGACAGGATGTATTTAGCATTCTCTTGGACACTGGGGTTGTTTTGGATTCTTAGGAAAAGCGCTGCATGTTTCCTGGTGCCTCTGAGCTAGTGTCCGAGGGTGAAGCGGCTGAATCCCAGGATAGGTGATGCAGATAGGGGGCAACCCCAACCCCTTCCCTGCAGCGGCTGCCTCAGCGTGCACGCCCACCACGCCCTCGGCAGCTCTGTGCCACGCTTCCTACTCTCTGCCAATCCGGGTGATGGTCTGTGTGACAACCAAAATTGTAACATGATCCCATGCAGTAACGTGCGGGTTAGCTTGCATTCTTCCAGTAGCCACTCGGGCTAAGTCATTTTTCCTACTGTTTACTGGCCTTTCGTCTGCAATGCCTATCCGTGCTTCTCGATCACTTGTCTATTGGGTTGTTTGTTTTCTTATGGATTTGTATAGTTCCGTATGGCTTCCGAACACCTTTGTTGTTTATATGTTACCCACATCATCGACCAATGTTTGTCTTGTCTTTTAAAAAAATTTTTAAAAATGTTTCTTTTTGACAGAGAGAGAGACAGACAGTGTGAGCAGGGGAGGGGCAGAAAGAGAGAGAGAGAGAGAGAGAGAGAGAGAGAGAGAGAGAGAGAATCCGAAGCAGCTCCAGGCTCTGAGCTGTCAGCACAGAGCCGGACGCGGAGCTCGAGCTCACGAGCTGTGAGATCATGACCTGAGCCGAAGTCGGGTGCTTAACCGACTGAGCCACCCAGGTGCCCCTGGCTTGTCTTTTTTATTTCCTTTATGAAATCTTCTGATGAACAGAATTTCTTAATTTTAGAAATGTATTGCCCAGCTTGGGATCATAAAGATAGCTTCCTTTTTAACTTCTAAAAATCTGTAAATCTTTGCTTTTCACAGTTAGGTCCTTAAATAAGAAGTGGATGTTTGTATGTAGTGTAAGGTGGGTGATGAGACTTCTTTCCCATGAGGTGACCAGTCGTTCCAGCCCCACGTACGGGAGAACTTACCCCACGCTCCTGATCTGTGATGCGTCTCTGGCATACAGTAGGCCCCCATTAAGTGCGCAAACCTGCCTTGGACATTCTGTCCTGTTTCTGTGATGCATCTGAGGTTCGGCAGGTCCCCATAAATGCACGAGCCTGTTTTAGGTGATCTGTTCTGGTTCATGGTTGCACTGGGCCAATTGCTGTCGCTTCGCGGTGAGTCGTGGTATCTGGGAAGTTTCTTCACAAGCTTTGTGGATATTCTGGGCCTTCGTTGTTTTGTAAATTTTAGAACTAGTGTGTCGGGTTTATTGGCAAAACCTGGTAGCGTTTTGATCAGAACTGCATGGAATCTATAAGTCAATTTGGGGTGAAGTGACATCTTTGTGACTTGAGTCTTCCCGTCCACAAACACAGTTAATCACTCCATTTATCTAGCCTGTCTTTAATGTCTTTCAGTGAGATTTTTATAATTTTCCCCATATACGACTCGCACATTAAAAAAAGTTTATTTTGAGAGACAGCCTGAGTGCAAGTGGGGGAGGGGCAGAGCGAGAGAGGGAGAGAGAGAGAGAGAGAGACAGAGACAGAGACAGAGAATCCCAAGCAGGCTCCATGCTGTCAGTGCAGAGCCTGACTTGGGGACTTTTCTCCATCTTTTTATTGTTGACTTAAATTAACCTCATTAGGGTTAAACACAATACTCTGAATGATACTACTTTTTTGAAATTTAAGGCAATTGGCATAATTCCAATATAGGGTTAATATGTGCTTTCAAAGAGTGTGTATCCTTTCCTTGTTTGATGCAGGGTTCCATATCTACCCAATAAATCGGGCTTGTTGAATGTGTCCGTCAAATCTCCTAGGCTTACATATTTTTCTGATCGACTAAGCCGTGGTTGACAAAGGTAAGTTGAAATCTCTTGGATGGTTGTGAATTTGCCAGTTTCTCCCTGGAGTTTTGTTACCTGCATGTGTGTGTGGTGTGTGTGTTTGTGTTCGTGTGTGTGTGTGTGTGTGTGTGTGTGTGTGCATAGAGAGAGTGGGGGGAGGCTGTTACTAGAGGAATTCACATTTAGAATTTTTATATCCTTGATGAAATGAACCTTTTTCATTGTGTGGAGCCCTCTGTACCCTGAATGATGCTTATCATTTTTTTTTATTAAAAACACTTTTTTAAATGTTTATTTGTTTTTGAGAGAGAGACAGAGTGCGAGCTGGAGAGGGGCAGAGAGAGAGGGAGACACAGAATCCGAAGCAGGCTCCAGGCTCTGAGCTGTCAGCACAGAGCCCCACGCGGGGCTCAAATTCACCAACCGTGAGATCATGACCTGAGCCGAAGTCGGACGCTTAACTGACTGAGCCCCCCAGGCGCCCCAAGGCTTATGTCTTAAAACATATTTTGTTTGAAGTACTACGATGGTCGTAACTTTCTTTTAAAAAATGCTTGCCTGGCATATTCTGTTTAGTGTTAGCGTTTGTACACCTTAAGTTTACATTTTTATCTTATAAACTCAGTCTGGCTTAGACTTTTATGACTTAGTCTCATAATCTCTATCTTTTAGCTGCTCAGTCCAGCATGCTTATATTTAACCTCATGTTCCTATGGGTATATTTTCTCCTCTATCATCTCTTTTCCCCTTTGGTGATATATTGAAATCCGCTTTCCTATCTTTATTTTATTTTTTCTTACTCCACTTTTATTCTTCTGATTGTCACCATTGACATTTTACTTTGTGTTCCTAACTTAGTAAGTGTGGAGCTAAGATTCCAACCAGTTTCTTTGCAAACCATACACGGCCTTAAAATACGGCTCCTCTCTAGATTTACATACTACAATTGTCCAGTATTTTGGTTCTGTGTTCTTATGTCCCCGCATTAGGCACTGTTACGATTTTATAGACTGTGTTTGTTTTGATTTGACATATATTTACCAGTTTATTTGCTCACCATGTGTTCTTGTGTTTCATGTCTCCGTCTTTTCAAGTAAGAAACCATTAGTTAGGAAAGAGAAACATTCCAGTGGAAGGGAACTGGTTCTGTTAAAACATCTAACATGTATCTAAACTATCTGTGTGATGTGTCACGACCTGTGATGCGACGCTTACACAAACTCTGCTGCGCGTGAGCCAATCGTAACCTGCTCATGGGATTGGCGCCCCCTTCTTGGACCGCACCCTCGCAGTCCCGACCCACGCTCACACACCCCGTGGCATCTTCCAGGGGGCCTTTTATATGAACCTTTCCGGGAGCACTTCCTAGCACTTCGGAGCAACGAGGTCATCACGGCGTCAGAAATAGGCCGTGACCCTTCCCGCTTCTTTTCTTCACTGTCGTGCTTCCCGGGGACGGAGATGCGGTCAAGTCTGGGGCTGGCTCCGCCGGCGTATCTGTGGGATTATGATTCTCGCGACAGCCCGCAGAGTTAGAAGATTCTCTCAGATTCTCACTGGGTGTATGGATTACAGCAGGCAGACGTGACATTGAAGTCTTGTACTGTTTGAGTCTTCCCCTCTGGCTTAGGTTTAGCTTTTTTAATTACTATTTCGAGTCAGGTGTTGAGAAAACATATTTTAGAGTGAATCTGATGCTCTGAGTCACAGGTTTTCACTTAAAGGCCCACTTTATCGGGTTTAGAACGAGACGGTAAGCCTTTCTCCCAGCTGGAGAGTTTGCAGGCAGCTCGTGGCTCGTGTGGGAAAAGTACATATTTTGGGGAAAGTAAGCATTAAACTTGTTTGACTTTACATCAGGAGATGGGTGTAAAAAAGGCCTTTAAAAGAAGACTCTAGGCTTTATAGACTGAATGTGGTTAGTCCGCGCAGCTTATGAGAGGGCTTTTCTGTTTATTAAAACAATTCCTATGGGATATTAGTGCTAATTTATTTGATGATTGGTTTAAAAAGACTTTATCATTTCGAGATGTGTGCTGAAATATTTACAGATGAAAGAATACGGTTCCTGGGGTCGACTTCCGCAGACTCTGGCAGGAGGAGTGGTAGGTGTGCCCGGAGCGAGAGCAGTAAAGAACATCATTTTGCACACGTTCTGAAAACTTTCATAATAAAAAATGTTAAATGTCATGTTAGAGGAAATAATCTTCCTGTACGAATTCCACATGTAATTTATGTACAAATTACCTTCTAATTTGCTTCTCCTCTCACGACTGCCAAGTTTCCATTACAGCCACTGGAAAGAGTTTCTAAAAAACAGGTCCCAAGATGAGCATCTTAGGGTAATTCAAAACAGAGAATGGGGTGGAGTCATTGCCTGTCAATTCATTCTCTGTTTTGAATCCAGCACAAGGTAGACATGAGGGTACACTACAGGGTTGACAGAGTCCTTAGTAGAAAGAAATCTCTCTCCGGTGACTCTTTACGATGTTGTTTTGTGTTACATTTTATCACGAGGACCATGAACACCCCCGATTTCAAGTTCTAACCCACTGACCTGCGTGTCTGTCCTTACGCGAACACCAGCTGGCCTTGACGGCCGCAGCTTTACAGGGAGTTTGAAATCCGATAGTGTAAATTCTCTAACTTTGTTCTTTTTCAAAATCGTCTTGGCTCTTCTAATAGGATCACTTTGTCAATTTCTACAAAAAACATGCCAGGATTTTGGTAGTGATTGTATCAAATCTATAGCAGTTTGCAGGGAACTGAAATATAAATAATGCTGAATCTTTCCGTCTGTGAACACGGAACGTCTCTTGATTTATTTAAATCTTCCGCAATTTCTCTCAGCGACGTTTTGTAGTCTTGAGTGAACAAATCCTGCACTTCTTTTGTTACGTTTAATGCTAAGTATTTTATTACTTTTGATGCTGTTATAAATGGAATTGTTTTCTTAATTTAATTTTCAGGTTGTTGATACTGTGTGAAAATCGGATTGATTGGTTTGCAGAATGATCTCGTATCCTGCGGTCTTGTGAAGATAATCTCATTTATTAGTTCTGGTTGTTTTTTGTTTGTTTGTTTTGGTTTTTTGTGGGAGTCTTAGAATTTTCTCTACATAGACTCAGGTCACCTGTAAATAGTTTTGTTTCTTCTTTTCAATATTTATGGTTTAATTTCTCCTGCTTTCTCTCATTCCCTCCCTTTCCTCCTTTCTCTGAAGGGATGTGGCCATTGCTCTGACTGAAGCCCCCACACAATGCTGAGTAGAGGTGAGGTGGTGGGAGCAGACCCCCTGGCCTTGCTCACAGTTTTAGGGGGGAAGGCACTCAAGTCTTCAAAAACTATCAAAAACTATCGTGATGGGAGCTTGTAGGCTATTTGTTTTTACGTGTCCTTTACCGGGTTGAGGACATTCCTCTCTTTTCCTGGTTTATTGAGAGTTGCTCCTTAAAAAACTATGAATAGATATTAGATTTTGTCAATCATATTTTTCCGCATCTACTGATTGATCGGTTTTCAGATACTCACCCAGTGTGCACTCCCGGGATCAATTCCGACTGACCGTGGCTTACAATCCTTTTTATATGCTTCTGGATTCGGTTTGCTGATATTTTGTGAAGGGTTTTGTGTCAGTGTTCATCAGAGATGCTATGTGAAGCTTTCCTGTGATGTTCTGTCTGGCTTCGGCCTCGGGGTGATTCACATGGGCCATTTCCGAGGCCCCGGTTTCCCCACAGGAACTTCGATGCTCAGCAAAGACACAAGACGGTGGGTTTCGTTTGGCTCATTCGTGTCTTTGTAGCCGCTTGTCCATTCGTCTTCATCCGCACAAGGCTGTCGGTGACGTTCCCATACCGCCCTTTCCGTGTCTGTGGTTGGGAGAGACCCCTCCTCTCCGATCGCCGGCTTTGCAGTCGGACCTCCTCTCTTTTCTCTTGGTCGCAGCTCAGGGTCTCTGGGTCTTAGCACTGCTGACGTCGTGGGGGCGGCCCCACACGTTACAGCCTCGCTGACACACGAGTGGACCTGCAGGGGTGAGGTGTGTTTAGGACCAACCCCTGTGGAGGGGAGGGGGGGACGTGAGACCTGTCCCGGGCTGTCAGGACTGTCCCCAAATGCTGCTAGCGTTTTCCTACCTGCCCCGCTTAGACTGCAGGTGTGGGTCCCTGGGGCCGTGGGTCCCGGTGGGTGTGGGTCCCCTGTGGCTGAGGCACTGGGGCCGGAGGGGCTCACGCGGCTCGGGCTGGAGCAGGGCGGCTAAGCCCTCCTGGGGGCAGATGGGGGGCCGGTGCTTCTGTCTCTCCAACGAGGGCCCTTTCTCTCTGAAGCTTACACACGAGGAAAACTAGCAGGGCCGTGAAGACACAAGCTGTGACAGTGGCAGATTCTCTCCAGATCTCAGGGCCGTATTTCCCGTGTGTTTTTGTGGGATCACGCGCCCCCTCCCCCTTGCTGGACAAAGAGAGACTGGTGGTGTCCTCCCTCCCCGAAAATGTGCTGTGCGCACGCGGCTCTGTTTTCCCCGTACCCACACCTGTAGCTGTGTGAGGCCGGGGCTGCATCTCAGCTGGAAAATTAACACTTGAATCCTAAATAATAATAATTATTGTTGCTGGTTATTTCGAATCCGCTGACAAGGACCTTTACAAAATAATTGCACTGATCAATCCCCTATGAGTTACAGGGGAAGGTTCTGGAGTTGGTGTGTGATGAGAACATTAGTGGGGATTCTGTAATGGTATTCTGTTTAGCAAGTGTAATTGTGAGGAATATGTCATGTTAAAGCGCCTGACGTAGCGTCTTGCACTAACTAACACATGGTTTCCATCAAGCGGCAAACGTTTCTTAGCCTCCCCTTAGAATGAAAATCATAATTTAACCACACCCACAAAGTCCGCCGCGAAGCCAGAGCAAAGGCGTGTGCTGCACATTTCCCATCTGTGCTTTTGCCGCTTGAAAGCACGTTGTAGGGAGAGCGAGAGCCTTAAAAAGAAACAACTTTTCAGAATGTCAGCTAGAAGACTCTGGGGAAATTGTGTCTAATGGGAGCTGTGGATGTGGTTTACAAACACACAAATAAAAAATCCATTTCTACGTTTAAGACTTCCGGTCCCTGGAATATAGACCCGATATCCACAAGACAAAGCACAGATAAAGACACCCTCGCCGTGCTGTAGACAGTTTAACATCCCAGAAGAAGGTGAGGATAGTTTTCTCTTTCTGCTCTACTGGATGCTTCCACGAGACTTCTTTTGTAAAAACTGAGATATAACTTGTGCCGTGTAATTCGTCCTTTCAGAGCGTAGGGTTCAGTGGGTTTTAGTACGGTCACAAAGTCACGCAACCGTCACCGCCAGCGCGGGCGCTTTTTCGTCCCCCTCCCCCTCCCCAAAGGAACCCCCAGGCCCTCACCGGGGCAGGGCTCACGCCCCAGTGTGATGAGAGGCGACCACCACCAGATGGAGACATTCCTCCAGCAGATTCCGCCGGCTCCGCGCCGCGTGGGGCTGTCCCGGGAGCACCGAGGTTGGTGGGCTTCTGCGGGCTTCTCCGAGGGCAGGCACTTTCTCCAAGACAGTTTCCCAAAGTTGCTACGCTGGATCCTTCGGTTGTACAAGAGGCTCTTTAGGTAGCATTTGGACAAACGTTCTTAATTTTTACTTACTATGTAGTTACTGTGTGTTTGAATGTGTAATAGAAAAAAAGCCACATTAAGCCGGTGGTAGTATTTATTTTACTTAGGCTAAGGCTAAGTTAAAAAAATAATTGGGGCTCCCGGGTGGCTCAGTCGTTTGAACGTTTGGCTCTTGATTTCGGCTCAGGTCGTGATCCCGGGGTCACGAGATTGAGCCCTCGGTCAGGCTCTGCGCCGATCATGGAGCCTGCTTGGGATTCTCTCTGTCCCTCTCTGCCCCTTCCCAGGTTGCACACGTGCTCGCTCGCTCTCAAAATAATTTAAAAGGTGATTAACATTTATTAAATAGCCGATAGCACAACTGACATGTGGACATGGCCACCGTCACGTGGGGTGCTCAAGCATCTGAGGTTTGGGGACGGTGCTGGGAGAAGGATTGTGGGAGGCCTCGGTAAAACTCCCTTAAACGCAGGGAGAAGGGGGATTCCATTTTCAGAAACGTGTAGAAATCATCCTCCCTCCTGCTGGTCAGCAGGGAATGATTCCAACTCCTTTGCTCTTCTCCCAGCCTCTGAAGCGAGAGGGCTTTGATTTATTTCGTGCTCTTGGAGAGCTGTGCAGGGGAGAGCGGCCCCTCAGTAATTTGGAACTTCCTCATGCTGCTAATGCAATCAGGAAGCTGGCCCTTTATAGAATTAGAGGCTCCCGGCGCGTGCTTGGAGTTCCTAACCCTGTCACTCCGCGCACAGTGGGAACGTGGGGGGTGTGGGGAGGCTCTTTGGGGGCAGAGAGCAGCCCGCGGGCTTAGCCAACGACTCTGAAACCTGGAAATCGGGTGTTTGGACATAAACCGCCGTAGGTGAGTCGCTCCGTGTTCTGCAGACTCTTTCTGCGGCGCGGCCTCGCCTCCGCTCCCTGCCCGAAGAGTCCTCAGCTCTCAGCGCCTGATCTCATTTTGGTGACAATCCTGTGAGCTGAGAGGTTTTATCACCCCATTTTCTAGATTAGGAAGCTGATATCCAGAGCGGCTGTAACTAAACTGGTTCCTGGAGTGAAGGCATCTGGATTCTGGTCTGTGACGCCACGATCGTCTGGACGGGTTCCACCGTCTCAGGACTGTCTGCACCCAGTGACACAGCGTACCTGCTTGTACGACGCATACACTCAAGCTCCTGTCACGGTGACCGTCAGCTTTTTGGCGGCAAACCCGAGACGTCCTAGACTTCTCCATGTCACAAAGAGTTGGATTTGGGGGAGGGGAGTCACATACTGAGTCATTGCCTTTGTCAGGAGGACAAATTGTGGTGGCCTAGAGTCACAGTGCGTAAGGGGGACCTTATTTCCTGCTTGACATGCTTGGGGGGAGGGGCACCTGGGTGGCTCAGTCGGTTGAGCGTCAGACTCTTGATTTCTGCTCAGGTCGCGATCCCAGGGTTGTGAGTTCAGGCCCCACCTCGGGCTCTGTGCCGACAGCTCGGAGCCTGGAGCCTGTGTCGGATTCTGTGTCTCCCTCTCTCTCTGCTCCTCCCCCACGCATGCTCTGCCTCTCTCTCTCTCTCTCTCTCAAAATAAATAAACTTAAAAAGAAGAGAAATATTTGTGGAGGACATAAATAAATGAATAAATCAGATAACAGACATAGTATCTGGTCTGAAAGAATGAACAAGGTGATACGATGGGGCATTACCGAACCAGAGTTTCACACACAAGCTGGCGCGGCCCTGCCGTCGTCCATGGTTCTCTCTGGCTGCCGAGGACCCCGCAGGTCCGGGAGACCCGCCCCGTAGGTTTCCCTGTCCGTGCTCTTTCCTGCCACCACACGGGGGCACAATTGGACCTTTGAAAATTATGTGTGCAAGACGAAATGTGTTTTCCTGTATTTATAGCATCCACCAAATGAAAAAGGCAAAACCCAGTTTACTACACAGGGAAAGAGAGGAATCAGGCTCTAACGAGAGGGGTGTGCTGTCACTGTGCCCAGGGACGGGGAAGGGGCTGAGGAAGGGCTGGGATCCACTGGGGGGGGGGGGGACTGGTCCAGGGTGCCGGGAGCAGCTGATGGCCTGAGCCCCAGTGAAGGGGAGGAGCGGGGCCGTCTGCACGGGCCTCGGCTGGGCCGGCTCCCCGATGCCGTCCTGGTCTGCAGCCCCCACCCAGTGTGGTTACTGGCGGTGCCTCTGGCACCCCAGAGTGCCTGGTTGAGAGCACCCGTGAGCATCCTGGTTGTAAGGGGACGCGGGGGCAGGAGGCCTGCGGGCGAGAGCCCTGGGGGCCTAACTGGTACCCGTCACGTGGACCAGGAGAGGACAAACCATCAAAACCAAAGGCAGGGGTTGTCTGGGGGGAGGCAGAGCTGGGGAGCGCGGGGACAGATGAAGGAGACGCCTCAAAGGATCGCGACCACACGCGATTGGAGGCTCCCCGTGCTGGGGAGCCTGGAGGTATGAGCCATTCTTCCCGATGTGGACCCTGGATCTCAGAGCAGGCGGCGTCAGAGAGACTCCAGAACTCGGCCTGCGGCTCACGAGGAAGGACTCCTGTGGGACGTGCCCACGGCGGACTGGCCCCAGGCTGGGGCCTCACTGAGGAAAAGTGAGACCAGAATGCAGGCCTGGGCCCGGGGAGGTGGCGAGGACGCGCAAAACTTCCCTCCCGCCCGCCCCTCTTCCCCCTTCCTCCTCCCTCCCTTCCTTCCTCGGTTAATATATCTCAACTAATGAATGAGCTAATTTCACAAACTTGTGTAAAAGTGGCTTAGAGAAATAGGAAATCACATATTAAGATACAGTGAAGGCTGAGTATATTCCCCGAGGAATCAGAAGCAGGGTCTCCAGAAGAGACTTGAATGCTCGCTTCCTGCCGGCTTACTCACAAAGGTGGACACAGTCCCGTGTCCGGTGATGGATGAGCGCACAGCAAAACGTGGTCCATCGTGCAGCGGAAGTGTCATTCAACCTTAAAACGGAAGGGTGTTCTTTCGCCTGCCGCAACACGCGCGAAGCTGGAGGACCGTGCTGTGTGAAACGAGGGCAGCAGCAGAAGGGTGAAGGCTGTGTGGTCCCGCGTGTAGGAGGTCCCGGGAGCCATCAGATCATGGAGACGAAGGCAGGGGCTGGGGGAGCAGAGGGGAGGCCGCGTTCAGTGGGGATGGAGTTTCCGTCCTGCAGGTGAACGGAGACGGGTGGTGTGGACAGGCGTGCAGCCTCGTGAAGGAACTCGACGCTTTTGCCACCGACGATGGTCATGGGGCTAGATTTTACGTTTTGTGTATTTTACTACTAGTTAACAAGGCGGGAAGGAGTTATGGCTGCAGGAAGACGCCCCCTGCCTGGACGCTTCACTTGGGAATTCTGCGTGTCTCACCGCGGCTGCCTTCGGGGTGAGGGGAGCCCAGGGCACAGGACTCACGGGATCGCGCAGGACTCTCCCGAGGCCCCAGCTCCTCCGGAAGAACCCTGATGCTCTACAGTCGAGGACACAAAATGGGTGGGTTTTGTTTTCATCCCTTTTTTTAAATAGGAAGGAGGAATTCAAGAATCACAGTGAGGAGGGCTGGCCGAGCTGAGCTGGTGCTTTTAGGGACAGCAGAGGTGAAGCCCCCTGGCGTGGTGCAGCAGGGCCGTCCTGGGCGTGGGGACACGTCTTGCGTTCTGCACATCGCCACGGACCTGCTCTGTGGGCCGTGGGGGCTGCCGACGCTGGGTAGTGAGGCCGGCACATTCCATTCATCCCGTGAAAGGAATTCTGGCATATTGTAAGCAGATGTCACTCTCTTTTTTCCAAGTCCAGTAAAACCTGTCCCAGCGGTCCCACGCCTCTCCCTCCCACCGACTCCAAGTGGAAAGGTCTCCGGGCCACCAGCAGCCTCTACGTGGCTACCCGCCCTGTGAGCTGATCCGGGACCCTGGTGATCCAAGGGCACCCCAGGGTGCCTCCAGGAGGGCGAAGCGGCCTCAGACCCTGTCTCCTCCATCGAGAGATTTCTCGTTGGCCCATGACGCTGGTTTGAGGCCAGGAAAGCCAGCTCAGAACGACGCAAACGGCCCAGGAGGGGCCTGGGGACGTAGGGCGAGCCGGCCACCTTCTGTTCGAACAAGAGAAACGCTTCTTACCCCGGGCTTCTCAAGAAATGTTACTGCCCAAGTACTTTCACTGCAACTTCGAAGCTTATAAAAACCTTTAGGTTGGAGTTCCTTATTTACGGACTTCAAATGCTGGCAAGTTTTCCTTGGCACAGATGTCCGGGCCGGTGAGATCAGAACCCACAGACTTTCATTCTGAAACAGAGACTGACAGTCTCAGTAGGTCTGGGAACGGCTGCAGGCGGGGGTCCACTCCCGGTTGCCCGCCCCCACCTCCCCGCACGCTCACTGCTGGTTCTGGCCTGGACACAATTAGGGCCACCAGCCCCCTACGGGGAGGCCCCTGGAAACCTCGCGAGAAACGCCCGGAACCTGCCTCTAAAGGCACTGACGTCTCGAAACGGGCTGACTGGCACCGAGAAGGTGGGTTCTTCAGCCAGACGCCTCTCCAGACTCTGGGCTGTGACGTCCGTGCAGCTCATTCCAATGGGGGATGGGAGTCTGGGGTCCTCTGCTGCCTTCGGGGCCCTCCCTTTGAGCCCCTCCCTGGCAGCGGCCGCTGTTCCTGCCACAGGACACACGCAGCCCTCTGCCACTTGGCCGAGCCCACCCACCACAGGGCCAGGTGGCGGTTTCCCGGCCCCCACGGGCTCATAGCCAGGACAGAAGGTTCCAGAAGCCAGTGGGCCCAAGTCTGGCCCTCAGCCCATCGCTGAGCCCGAGCCGGCGGCTCCTTGCACCTGGTGGCCTTCAGGAGCCGCCAGGCCCAGCCCATCCCCGCCGGACTTTTCCAGACGATAGTTCTCACGAGTGGGCACGGCGGCTTCAGGTTCCCCTCCTTTCCCGCAGGCTGGCCCGTCCGCCGTGCTGCGCCGTCCGGGTTCTGCGGGTGGAGTGACTGCCCCCGTGCTATTTCACAGAAAGTTAGACCCGAGATACTCTCCCCAATTTGGAAATGCAAGTCGGAGGCTGTCCCTTCTGCAGCTTGTCCTTAACCATCCTGGGCCCCAACCAGAAAGTGCAGCCCCGAGCTGCGTGACCCCAGGCTTGGGTGTGACCCCAGCTCCGGTGGGACCCTAGCTCGTGTGACCTCAGTTCTGTGACCCCAGCACTGCGACCCCCAGCTCCGGTGTGACCCCAGCTCCTGCGTGACCCCTGCCCGGGGCTGCAGAGTCACATGAGCTAGAGAGCATCGGGGCAGGGAGGGGTACTGTGCTGGGTGATTTCTCCTTCCCCCGGGGACCCTTTGGGCGGCTGTGTTTTGGTGTCGGCCCAGTTCACAGCCCCAGACAGAAGCCCTTCCGTGACATCACGGTCTGGGCTCCCGTTTGGTTACTGAACGCTGGCCTCTCGCGTGATGAAGCCGTGCCGTGGGGAGCCTGGTGGCGGAGTGCTGTTCTGTGGGCCCAGGGGCCTCCGGCCCCTCCCCAGGTGCTCGCCCACCGGCCGGCAGGATGCCGGCCTTCCGCTCTGACCTGCAGGGGAACCCCTCCTGGTCGGGCTGTCCCGTCCTGAGGGCGACCACAGGGGCCGGGACCGGCCCGCCGTCGTGTTTCGGGAAGTCTTGGGTCAACAGTTTGTGATAGAGCTCGCGGGGGGTCTGGTTCTAACTGCGTGTGACCTGTTGTTTCCGGTGGTCTGGCTGGAGGGGGTGCCCCCAAGGTGAGTCGGCCCCCGCGAGGACCTGCCAGCCAAGTCACCTGTCCCACCTAGGTTCTGTTTCCGTGGGTTATGCTTATGCTCACGGTGCTCTGTCCGCCCCACGGCCCTTCGCAGGAGTGGCTTTAGGCCGTGTGCGTGTACGTGTGAGTCTGCGTGTGAGGTGGTGCCTTCGTGCAGGAGGGTGTCGGGCGGGGTCCCGATGTCCCTGGGGAGCGGTTGGGGTCGCCACAGGGGCCGGGGGCCGGGCTCAGGCGGCGTCTGTTCCCGCTCCCACGCACCACACCTTCACCCAGCACAGGTGCCCGGTGTTGAGTCCTTCCCGCTGGGTTCAGGGTCTGCTCCATCCAAACGCGGCACGGAGCCCCTCGTGTGAACCGTGGGCTCACGCGTGCCAGCCGCGCCTGCTCTGGGGGCCCCCCCCCGACATGCTGCGGCGAGCCCCGAGCCCACCCCACCGGCCGGTCCTGCTCGGTGGTCCGCCGCGGCCCCCACCCCTGGTCCTCACTGCCCTGGGCCTGCAGGGACCGGATAGTCCGCACGCGCCCCTCCCAGCGCGGCCGGGGCCCCCTCCTCACTGCAGGCTGGACACCTGCGCCCCAAAACGGCGAGAGCTTCTAACAGCGGGATTGGTGTATGGATGGACGAGTGGGACTAGAGCGAACTCAACACTGAGGGGAGGGGTGCGGGGCAGCGAGTCCTGACCGCCAGCTGGCCTCAGCCCTGCGCTCCCCGGCCCCCAGCCCTACACGCACAGGAGCTTGGGAACTCGGCCCCTCGCGTGGAGAAGGAGGGCCTTCTGTCTGCGTTCCCAGATGATCTTGAAGGTCCGTGACACAACGGGACATTTTGCCAGCCTGTCCACCGCGGCCTTTCTCTCGTCCTGTTTTTGTTCCCAGCCCCCACCCCAATCTCCGTCTACCTGAATCTGGTTTTGAACGTGTTGCCCCACGTGCTCTGTGGAGCTGGGCACGGCAGGACGTGCACCTGAGGCGAACGCTCTGTGGCCTCGTTCCAGAGGGCCCGTGGGCAGCGGTGTTTGCCTCCTGCCGGCGGATCCGGGGCCCGGGGGAGGGGGGCGGTCGGGGGGCTGGAGCACATGTTCACACAGGTCCAGAGGGTGAGCACGGCGGGAAGGCCACGTCCAGCAAAGCACAGTCCGCGACTTCCTCCGCCAGGAAACTCCCCTCGAGAGGACGGCTGGAGGAACCCCCCAAGCGGCAAGCAGCCAGAGCCCTGACGTGTTTATTTTTATTTTTTTATTTTAGAGAGAGAGAGACTGTGAACAGGGTAGAGGCGCAGGAGGGAGAGAACCCCACGCAGGCTCCCCGCCCAGTGCAGAGCCCAAGGGGGACCTGAACTCACAACAAGAGATCAAGGACCTGAGCCGGAATCAGGAGTCGACTGCACAACCGACTGAACCCCTGGGAGCCCCCGGAGCCCTGAAGTGTCGACGACTGGTGCCACAGACCCGTCTCTGCACCCTCCCTGCTGGAGGCCTGCCGGGTGCCAGGCGCTGTGGGGCTGCAGGTGCACCGGGGGACACAAAGGGGACCCGATTCCAGGAGACAGCAGTGGTGTGGGGCGCAGTTAAGTGGGAGGAACAGGGAAAAGGTCGTCTAGAGAGTGACTTTGAGGGGAGGGTGCGTGATTGTCCTGAGCGACCAGGACATGGCCAGCATGTCTGGTGCACTCCAGAGGGGCCAGGCCCAATGCTGGGTGGGAGAGCGGGGGACAGGGGGAGAAGTGGGGTGCCGGGAGTTTGGGGAGGAGGGGCCGCAGGGTGCTGGGGAGCAGGGGTGCAGGGTTTGGGTGGGAGCGAGCGCAGGGGCTGGGGAGCAGGGGTGCAGGGGCACAGGCCATGTGAGGAGCATAGTTGGGGGCACTGGAGGACTGACCTCAGGGCCCTGCAGACTGTGGGGAGGGTAACGTTGGCTCAGGATGGGGTCGCTCTGGTCATCCACCCAGAGCCACCTGGAAAACTGGACAAATGTGCAGAAGTTGGCCCTCCTCTGCCCTCCTGCTGCAGCCCCAGGGCCTGGGATGTCCCAGGCTCGAGGGTCCTGATGCTCTGGGTCCCAGCGCTGCCTCTGTCCCTTCCTGTGTCCTGGAACCTGGGGTCTCAGGGTGGGGTTGTGCAGGGGGTTCTGTGGACTGTTTAGGGCCCCTCTCAGGGTGGGGTTGGAGAGGGCTGTGGCCCCCAGCCAGGCGCACACAGGGCCCAGGCGTTCCACCTCAACTGTGCCTTAAAGCAGCAGTGACATCCAACACCCAGCCGTGTGGGGCCAGAGCCCTGCTGTCCGATCCTAGAGTGTATCGTGACCCTGAGCACGCCTGTGTGTTTTGTCAGAAATCCCGCGTCTGGGACTCAGCCCGAGGAGGTGGTCAGAGGCTTGTGTGGGTCCCTGTCACGGGCGACGCTGACCTCGCCCAGTGGAGCACGGATGGCGGTGGTGGTTGTGGCCGTGTTCCGGAAGGCGCAGCCGCCCAAATCTGTGGTTTCCAGAGAGTGTTCGTGCCGTGAAGTCATGCCCTGGTGAGAGCAGGCAAGGACGTGAGTGTGCATGTGGACGTGCAACGGCGAGAGCCAACACTTCCGAGTGCCGCTGCGTGCAGGGCATGACGTCCTCGGGGACGTGCCATAGTCGTCAGGTGACGCGTGGGGTCTGGGTGGTCGGACGTGCCCTTGCTGAACTGGGCGTTTTCCGGGAATTGGCCCCCTCACCCGGCCCCCAACCTCCAAGTGACAAGCCCCACACTGTTCGTGCTGCCCACGTGCCCGGGCTGGGCTCCAACCCGTGGCCGCGAGGGTTGACCTTTGCTTTAGCTGCCTGAGGTCGCTGTGCACTGACGTGGACACGTACACACACGTGCACACCTCTGTATACGCACACACGTGCACACCCACACACACGCTCTGTACACACACGTGCACATCCCCGCACACACAAGCACACACCTGCACACAACATGTACAGCCCTGCACACATACACCTCTGTACACACACCCATGCACACGCATCTGCACACACATGTGCACACCTCTGTAACACGTGTGCACACTCAGCACACCCACGTGCACAGCTATGGACACACACAGACGTGCATACTCCTGTACACACACATGCACATCCCTGTGCGTGCACACATGTGCATACACGTGCACACTCACACACACGCATACCGCAGGAACACACACGTACGCATGCGTGGTACACACAGCAGCTGCACCTGACCAATTCTCCTTATTCTCAGTAACTTTAATGGATACAGATCTCCCTGAAAACAATCACACAAATTCAAAGACAAACCGACACCAGGCTGGAAGCCCATGTTGCCCGGGGACAGAGCATGTGACTCACAGCTAGTTTCTGCGGTGCCTTAGTTGGGGAGTCAGGCCTCACCGTGTGCTGGGTTACAAACCACGCCTCCTCCTATTCCCGTGACACATTTTATTTTCTGTCAGCTTAAGCATTTGCTCGACACATACATGGGAAACTGAGGCACGGGTCGGGGACTGTCACGCGACCTCCCGTGTGCAGCACCTGCTGGGCGTGGAGCTCTGCCCACAGACCCGCGCCCTGGGGTCTGGGTGGCACTGGGACTCCGTGTAAGCCTCGCAGTGCCCTTGGATTGCCCCGCACGCCTCGACTGAGCCAGGGGCTCCAGAGGGCTGGGGAATCCACGTGCCGTGTCTGAGCCAGGATCTCGGGGCCGATGAGCCCTGAAGCTGACTGGCGGACTTGCACATCCAGCGTGGTCTCATCCTGGAGACGCGTGAAAGGGCAGGGCTGTGGATTATGAATACGTTTCGTTCCGTCGCAGCAGCATATAAGGGTGCCCGGCGTTCACGCTGCCGGCCGGGTGCCCGTGCCCTGGAGGTTGTGCCCAGGGGACCGCGCCGCTCTGTGGCCCTACACCCCGTGTCTGTTCCCGAGGGGCGTGTGTCCTGTAGCCTCTGTCCTCTCTGATCTTCCCGGGCCAGCGGCCTGCACTCTGGGGCTCGCCATGTCCCACACGGGCTGCGCTCGCTGTCATCTTCACTCGCTAGGTGTGGGCGCCGTCCCCGGCCGGCCGTGGTTGAGGGAATGGAGACGTGGCTCCCCCCACGCCCTCCCCTGTTCTGGGCCTTTGGTGATGGTGACCGGGAGCCTGGCACGGCCCTCTGGCTCCCGGCGCTGCCTGGCACACGGGAACCGTTCCCTGACCCTCGTGCCCTCTGTGGGACCCGCCCTTGGGGCCGCGTGCTGGCAGCCGCCGGGAAGCCGCGGGTGGGAGGGCTTCCGACCTGGAAAACACACAACTTCGGTTCTGGCGAATTTTCCCGGGATTGCTTGGCTGGTGCCACCTGCGTTCCCGGTCCTCGCTCTCCCGCTCCGGACTCTCCGTTGGCCGAGCCCCGGCCCTTCCACCGGCCTCACGGTTCCCCACGCTTCCCTCCCTGTGTCTGGCCTTGCTGCGGAGCTATACTTTCTGGCGGCTTCCCCAACATCGCAGCCCACGGGCCCTTCCTCGGTTTCCAGGCCTGCTCGTGTGTCGTCAGTGCCTTGTGACCGAGTGCGCCCGCGTCCTGCCCGCGGTGCCTCTCGGAGGACAGGAAACGGGGCCTCGTGTGCAGGCTGTGCATACCGGGGGCCCCTGGCCCGGAGACCAGGTTTCAGTCTCTCTGGAGAACAACCCAGGTCCACCCGGGGAAGGGGGGAGGCGGCCCCCCGCGTGGATGTGGGGAGAAGATTCTCGAACTGGGTGGCGCCCACGGGGCCCGGAGCTCCCGGCTCCCGGGCTCTGGATCAGGCCCGCCTTGGCTTCCCTCTCCGCCGACTCAAGTCCCCCCGCGCTCTGGTCCTGTCTGCTTTTCGTTCTGCTGCCTGCTCTGGTTTGTTTTACAGAAGGTTGTGCTGATTTCTACAAAAGGAGGTGTGCTTTCCCACTGCACCTCCCCCCTGGCTGGGTTAGTGCCAACGACACCAGTTCTCATTCTTTACGACACCCCGGACCAGGTATGTGATGAAAACAAAACGTCCGGCTGCCACACTCTTTGTTGTTTCAGCCACCCGTGGAGTGGGGGCGGGTCCCCAGCACTCCCTGGGGCTCGGGAGAAAGTGCACACGTGTGCCCTGTTTGGGTGCTCCCAGCGTGGAGAACGCGGCAAACGCCTCCCACCGGTTTCTGCCGGACGATGGGACCTCAGGCCGCGTGGATCTGTCCTTCGTGTTTTCACGTTTGTCCCAGGCAGCTTCTGCTCTGGGACCGTGCGGGCGCGGCCGGCCTGTTCCTGCCTCTCTTCAGAAGCGGGCGGGCCGTCTGAGGTCTGGGCTCGGTAAGCGGGAGACAGAGGCGGGAGAAGACCCTTGCATTTCCAGATGTCACGACCAAGCTGACCTCCTGCAGCCAAACAGGTGTGGGCTCCTTGCAGGCTGGGGCCCTGAGGTGCGACGGCCTGAGCACGGCCTGGTACTCTGGACAGCTCGCGGGAGACCCGCTGCCCCTGGTGACCCCGGCCTAGCTGCGTCTACCCCTCCTCGGGCTCTGTGCGTCCCTCCGGCACCCCCCTGCCGGACATTGTCCTGGTGCCCGGCTCCTCCGCCCTCGCCAGCGGGTCCCTTGTCCTCCAGGCCAGGGCACGTCAAGCAGAAGAGAGGGGGAATCTGCATCTAGAGGTCCGGCCCAAGACTGACACCCGCTTATTTGGGCGTTGGGGGTGAGCGTCTCAACTGGACGGTCACTGCACTCGTTCCTTGGAAATCGGCCGTCTCCTGGTTGCCGGTGTCGCCTCTGCACGTCCAGATGGCCGTCGCTGGACCCGATGAGCCCGTCAGGCCGGCTTCGTGTCCGGCAGGATGTCCCCGAGTGGGCTTCCAGCTGGCATCTGCCTGTTAGGAGCCCTTAAACACAGGCTTCTCCCAAATGCAGATTCCAAATGTGGGTGGAAAGCTCCAGTGACTTCCTGACGGCGGTGGCCACGAGCGTGATGTGGGTATACTTAGCACCGGGTGACAGCTCCCTCCCCGGGAAGACAGCCGTGGGCGCTAATAGGTGCCAGCTGTTGGTCTGAACGTCTGTTGTGTTGATACGTTTCAGAGACCATGCTTACATCCTGTGAATAACAAAACACGAGTAGAAACACCCCTTGCTTCTAAAGAACTTTACAGACCCCCCTCCGCTGGACTCTGCCTAAGAGGCTTTGTCCCCTGAGGAGGACTTCAGGGGGTGGGAAGGACCAGACTTTACAGAGGCCAGTTTGCTAAGCAGTTTAAATCGGGTCTGATTCCAGAAGGGGCTAGTGATGGAGCTTATCGAGTAAAATGCATAAAATTACGAGGGGAAGACAAAAACTCCCCACCAGAGACAGCAGGAGGTGGAACCCACATCCAAGGGGAAACACGGAGCAGATCTGTGGCCCCCAGGACATATGCGTGGACTGAGACTCGGGGGAGAAGGCCGGGAGCCCGTCATCGTGCCCGAGAGGGAGCCCCTCCTGGGGCCCAGGCTTCACCCTGACCGACTGTGGGGCCGGGGCTGCGGGACGCAGAGCCCCCCGAAGCGCTGTCTTGGAGAGAAGGCCAGGGGTGCATGTCTGCTCTGCTCCCCGGAGCAGGGGGCGTGGACGGGGGGCCCCTGACGCACCTTCCTAGGCGGCCGGGGCCCCAGCAGGGATTTGTGTCGATTTTCTCCGCGTTTTGTAATGGGACGCTGCCACGTGCGCCTGCGGACGTGGCCGCAAACAGCTCGGGCTCAGTCTTGGCCCCGGGTAAGAAACCTCCGATGGAGCCTGGTGCTGCAGTCAGGAGCAAAGCGGCCCCACCAGTCACCGTGCCGGGGGCAGGCCTTGAGTCGGTGTGGAGTTTATTTCGGCAAACGCTACCTTCTGTATTAATTTTCCGAATCGTCTCTGTACCACTTACCGAAGAACTCATTGTCCCGCTGTCACCTGTGTGACGTCTACACATGTTCGGGTCTGACACAGGGCCGTCCCGCCCCTTCCGCCTGCCTGCCCCCCAGCTCGTCCCTCACCGTTTCGACGTTCTGAACCTTTCAATGTACTGGCAGCACAAGCCCTTCCTATGATGGAAGTTTTTGGGTTGGTTTTGCCTTTCTTGTACTTTTCCAAGAAAAGCTCGGAGGCGCGGGAAGGAACCCCGTCTTGTCTCGCTCACCGTCTCCCGCCGTGAGTGTGCGGCACCTGTGAGCGTGGCCGAAACATGACTGGAAATCGCTCGTCAGCAGCACCCAGGCCCCGAGTCAACGGGCGGGAGGGCTCGGTGGGGGCCTTCCCTGTCCAGACACCCGGCCTGTCCCTGCACCTGCGAGGGTTTCCACAAGAATACGGAAGGGGAGACTTCTGGTTTTCTCTGAAAGGGGAAGCTTGGATCAATCCTGATCTTTTCGGTCCGTTTATTGTTTCTGCTTTCTCCAGAAATAGCTCTCCGCTGGTGAGACATGTCAGTGTCACAGACTGAACACTCACCCAGGGAAGCCCCTCGTGGCCCAGACGCCTTCCCTCGGGTTCTACATTTTTAATCAAAGGCTCCTTCACAAGGAAATGAATTAGGAATTTACAAAGCTGGTTGCTGGACCCTGGGACCGTAGCTGGGACACCGTTTGCTCTCAAAACCAGAACGTTGTTGTTATTTCAATATTGTCTTTAATGCAGAAGCTTAGGTTCAGACAGGAGTCTCAGGACGTGGCTTTTCCCGGTGGGCGCTCAGTCCCGAGTGCCGTGGGCAGTGGTTTACAAGCCGTAGGTTAGCAAATCTTTACGAGACTCGTGGAAGAAATTCCCTCCATAGTGCCATTCAGGGCTCATGTGGCCTATGTAGGATTTTCAAGGCCGTACGAAATTAATTCTAACTTTCAGCTTCTACCCAGCTGTATCATGAGGTCGATTCAGGCCACTCATAATAATCTAATCAGGAGATCTGTTGGCTCCTAAAGCTGATAGGTCCAGAGACCTTCAGGGACGGTTTGATCCAACAGCTCATGGTGACTTCAGACAATTGTAAACATCTCTGTTCTACCTCATCCTGAGGCTGGTTCCACCTGCCATCATGAGGCGCTTTCTGGCAGGAATGGTGCGTGAGAGTGAGGGTCTTCCTATGCCCATATCGGACCGGTGCCCCACAGGACTAACTTCAGGCCGCCTCACCCGGGGACAGTACTGTGCTAGACGTACCCTTGAGGTTGGGCGGTTGGTCTTCCCCATGTCACGGGTCACAGGCACCAGCGTCTCCTGTGAGCACAGGATCTGGGCAGGTCCCCTCTCGTCCTTGACACGCTATTCTCACGCCCCCAGCCTCAGACAGGGTCTCGCCCTCAGAGCCGATAAAATCTGAGAGAGACACAGGCAGGGGCGTAGGAACCCCTCCTCTTCTGTACAGGTGATTGTAGAAAATTCTGGAGAATTCTAGAAAGCAAGGCCTTCCCGTTTCCAGTGCTTGGTGTATTGGTACTTGGATTTAGGACACGTTTTGACTCCTGCTTTGGCAAGGTGGATTTCCCCCGCAGCTCCATCAGAGGGCGTCACTAAGAGGTCCCCCAAGAGGGGTGCGACTCAATCCATCCATGTGAACAGCGGCTTATATTTGGATGTGGTTCCCTTACTCGAAGAGGACTGACAGGACAGCAGCACCATCGCCATTGTGACACTGACTCTCCCCTCCCCCCTCCTCCCTCCCTGACGAGTGCCCAGATGGACCGGTTGGGCACAGGCAGAGTTGGGGTGTCAGGGGGCTCCCGGGACAGGGCCTCCACTTTGAGTCACTTGGAGGCCCTGACCCAGAGACCCTTGGGGGACAACACAGCTTCTTGCTGGGACCATGGTGCCCACTCCAGGGTGGTCCTGCCCCCGGGGCACGAGGCAGAGTGGGGTCAGAGCAGCTGGTGGGCAGGGGAGACGTGCAGGAAGGGGGGTGGGTGGGAGAAAGCGGCATCAGCCGTGTGGGGGGTCCCACACCCAGCCGCAGGTGCAGGGTCAGCACAGGCTCGGGGGCAGGTGGCCTCTGTGTGGCCTCCCCTTCCCTCCAAACCCAGGCTGGGACCCGCTCAGACCGCACCTGCTGCCCGCGGCCCCTGCCAGCGTCTCGCCCTCTGCAGAGAGCCGGCGCCCACCCACTTCTGCCCAAGGTCCTGGAGGCCGCACCCCTCGACACCCCAGCCCATCAGCACTGCGTTTGCTGCCCCCTTGCCGTGGCCGGGCCTGGAAGCGTTCCGTGTCTGATGCACACGTCTGCTTGGACACGTCCTCTCTGTGGTTACCCGCGGCCCCCCCCCCCCGGGCGCACGAGGCGGTGAGGGTGTCCCGGGGGCGGAGGGCCCTGGGCCGAGGCCTGGGAGAGGGGCAACTGGTCCCCGCGAAGCTCCCGCCCGGTGGCTCACTTGGCTCCCTGGCCCCAGGCCGCGGGGACCCACAGCCAGCGCCTTCAGGTTTTGTTTCGTGTTTTATCTCTGCCGCCGCTTGGGACTGTGTGGATGCTGTTTTCACGCTCAGCACCTGGTCCACTAGTACTTGGATTTAGGAAAGGCTATGTGGCTCGTGAGCCCTTTACAGGAGCCAGAGAGCACGCGGAGGCCCCAGCGAAGGCACCCCACCTGTGCCTCTGTCCCCAGCTCCGCGGCGCGGGGGTGTCGGTCAGCTTCGCACGTTCTTGCCCAGAGACGTGCGAGCCCATTTCGTGTCTGCGGAGGCACAGTGCACGGACTAAGGAGGGTCCCTCGTTAATTAATGTGTAAGCAACACGGGACACAAGTTCATTTTTACATTTGTGCCAGGGTCGTAATTTTACCTCTAAAAAATCTATCCTTTAACAAAACTCAGAAACATTTTAGGTGTTAAGGTACAAATGTTTGCAGGGTCCCCTTGCGAACTCCGTCAGGCTGTGCACTTTGCATGTGTCCGTCTTTCTGTACGCACAGAATTTTCCATACGCTGCTGGGTGCACCCCCACTATGGAGTCAGTATTCGGGGCCTTCAACCCCTGGCTCACCCAACCCTCTCCTGATCCTGGGGCGCCTCCTCCAAACTCAGGGGCAGAGCAGCCCCCCCCAACTTGTTCCCCATCACAAACCCTGACCCCCCAGCTTGCCCACCTTGTACTCACCTGTGCCCCCAGGATCTGGGACCCGGTCCCGGTAAAGATGACCAGGACCGTAACCCTCCTTTGCCGAGAGCGGGCGTCCCGTGACGCTCTGGTCACCGATGGTGGCACACCCGTGGGAGGGAGCCACGACGCACACGCACAAAGTGCTGCCGGCCGGTGACGTGCGCGGAGGCATGAACGTCCTCACGCAACAGAGCTGAGAACTGGGTCTGATAAAGACGCTGGACGGGGCTGGAAGTGTCTAACTTCGTCCCATGCATTATCCCCGAGGCTTTTCGCCTTCTTTCTCTTGGGAGTGCTGGTGGAGCCCTCAGCACAGCCAAGTCATCGGGCGTGAGAGATAATCATGTGTTAACTCTGTAAAATATAATGATGGGTCTCGACGTTGGAAAGCTACCTTAGGCTCAGTCTACATGTAGTTTTTATTTTAAAAGTATTGGTGACAAGATACAAGCCATTTTCATGGCTTTGAATAAATCTCTATTATGTGAGTTACACGCCAGACATCTCAGAAGCTAGAGATTTAGTTGAGGGAATTTGAAACATAATTTTGTACAAGTAACCTGCCTTGCCCGGTTTAGACAGAATGTATCAATACATTCTAAAAGCCTCAGTTGAGAAATATTTCCACATTTCTCTGCTCTTGGTGGAGTATAATTTGCCCTGAATAGTTGTACGGGGCTCCAGATTTCACAAGAGCCCTGCCCATGCACACGCACATGCATGTGCACATCCACACCCACACCCACGTGACCTGTGCACACTCACGTTCACACACACACATGCCCCACTCAGGGGAGTGGCCTCTGCCATCGGGAGCACGAGGAAGGCTGTGAGGGGCCAGCCAGCTTGGGGCTTGGTGACCCTCCCTGACTTTCCTCTGGCCACCAGCTATGATGGGTACCAGAGGCCAGCGGGGAAGGGGGCTCGCCGTGGGGCAGTAGGTGACGGGGCCAGACGAGAGCAGCTGTGCAGTGGAGGGCTGGTCCCTGCGCTCCAGCCCCGGAGCTGTAAGGTGACGCTGTCTTCAGCCACGGGACCGTGTGTGTCATTTCTCTGCGGCCTCACAGCCAACACCCCCAGGCGGCTCCCCCCCACTGTGTAGAAAAGCGGCAGACAGAGGGGGTGAATTCCTGGTCCCCCTGAACCTCTGGCTGCACCGGGCCCCCAACACAGGCCTGTGCAATCTGGCAGAAGCCATCGTGTCAGAGTGCTCCCGGGAGCACAGGGCTGCAAGCCAGCCTGGCCCAGGGGTCATCTTCCAGCTCCTTCCTGCCTCCCACGCTGACCGCTTCCAGATGCCGCAGACTCTGGCCACCAGGACGTGCCCCCGAGGTACCGGCCGGCTGCGCACCGGGCGGGGGCCCTCCCTGACCCCTGGCCCTGGCTCCCTGGCCAGGGGTGTGCCGGGGAATGCCAAGCGGGAGCCTCTGCGGTGTTTTCCCTCAGTGCGTGTGGACCCGGCTGCTTCACACAGTGAGGGCCGAGGCAGAGGGCGAGTCTCTGCCGGCGAGTGGAGGGATCGTCCTCGGCCACCGGCCACCGGCCCCCGGGAAGGGCTTGGGGCGACGGCGCCTGGCCGGCCGGGACCGTGAGAGCCCAGCCCCCACCCGCGCTCCCAATCCCCTTCTGTCTGCGAAGCAAAGAGTTAGAACCGAGGATCCTGGCACCCAGTCCTGTCTCCGTACTTCCTTCACAGAAGCTCCTCCTTCACTCATTGGCTGTTTGTTCTCAGTAAGTCGAAGAAGCAGGGTTTCAGCGTGTTCCCAGCGTCGTGCAAACGTCGCCACGGTCAGGTTAGGACGTCTTCGTCGGCCGTCCGCGCCCTCGGCTGCCGCCCCCCGACCGGATTCACCTGGGTCCGGGTTTTGCGTGAACGGGTCGAGGGCACACGGGCCGTTGGGACTGTTTCTCACGCGGCTCGCGGCTGTTGTCCTCAGCTGGGAATCCCTTCTCGTGGTGCAAAGTACCGCTCTCTACAGACTGGCTTAGGTCGCAGACGGTATTTTAAAAATCTTCCTGCAACGTTCTTAAATTGCCGAAAGAACCCGAGTTTGAAGGTCTTCTCGGGGGAGCTGCACATGTGGCCACCAGTCAGAAGCGCTACTGCTCCGAGGAGGCCGAGCCCCGCCCGGAGGCCAGCTGACCGGGAAGCATCGGGGATGACGGCCTCCCTCAGGCTGGGGGGGGAGGCGCGCCAGGGGCCGAGAGCGCCCGCGGGCCCGTCTGGTGGAAGCAAACGTTTGGTGGAACGTTCCAGGCCGCTCTTCAGAAGGGGCCGCAGTGACCCAGGCACGGGGAGGGGAGGTGGGGGGGCGCACGCCCTCACCCCCCCAGCCTGTGGCTCCTGACGGGGCGCGTGGCCTGCAGCCTGGTCTCAGCAGGCCTGGCCTGTGGCCGGAGAGGGGGGCTCCCTGGGCCCACCCCCCACCTCCGCCGTCCCGCAGCTGCTGCCCCTGCACAGCTCCCGCCTCCAACCCCCCCCCCCCCCCCCCCCCCCCAGTGACCCCTGGGCTTCTGCGTCTTCTCGCCGGCCCGTTGTGTGCGTGCTCCGGTGAGGTTGTCTTCGGTGAGCCGCGGGGTGGAGAGTCCTCGTCCTCCACAGAAAGCACTCGGATTAAGGCCGGCAAAGCCGCCTGCCCTCTGTGTGGCCCCGCTCTCCGCCCATCCTCCCGCCCTGCTTCTCCAGTTGTGGGCCCAGTGATGACGGGCGTGAAGATTATGTCACAGTGGAGAGGACGCCGTGACGATGACAGTGATGCCGCAGTGATGACGGCGATGATGTCACAATGGCAGCGACGCCGTGGCAATGGTGTCATGATGTCATCACGACAGTGAGGATGACGATGGTGACGGTGGTGACGAGGAGGGTGGCTGGCTCTTACTGCGTGCCGGGCATCACTCTACCCACGTGGCACGTGTTAACACACATAACCCTCTCAACCCCTTTCACAGATGCGGAAACGGAGTCCCGGAGGGCTCCTCTGCTGTGTCCGGCTCTGGGCACCCTCCGTTCCTCTGGCCCGGAACACGGCACCACCCTTAACCCTCTGTCTGCTGGTTGGAGACTTGTCATTCAAGCCCGAGCCAGAGGGTCAGGTCCGCCCTGGTGATTTTCCAGAATTCACTCTGCACCTCCCCCCCGTTCCTTCTTTGGGTGCCGTGGGCGGGCTCTCCCCGGAGTCCTGAAGTGATGGCCTTTGTCCAGGCCCAGGGCAGGTGGTCACAAACGCTGCGTGCCTGGTCACACAGGTCCCACCCTGGCACAGCTGGGCAAGAGCCTGAGCTGCGTCTGTGTGCAGTTTGTCAGACGGACCACTGGAAACCGTCTTTCACGTCCTCGTCCTTTACTAACAAAGCCTGTGGGGGCTCTGTGTCCACTGGCCGTTCTGACCGCAGGCAACATGGCACCGTGCCTCTTTGCGGGTGCGGCTATGCAGTTGTCCCACTAAGGACACAGAGCCCAAAGCAAGCGCGCCTGCAGACCTCGGCTCAGGGGAGCCCCTCGCGCGTGGCGCCGACTACTGACTCCGCCAGCCTCTGCCTCGGCCTCTCCTCGCCGTGCCCGCCCGCCTGGTCCTGCCTCCTTCTCACCCAGGCCCAGGCCCTGAAGAGCGTTGTGCTCTGGTCGCACTGGCTTTCTGGCCCTTCTCTTTTCTGGGTTGCCGAATTTGAGACCCTGGAGCAAGTTCCCGGAAGCAAAGGACTTCAGTAAATTATGGGGAAAGGGTGTTACTTGAAACCAAAGCCAAAGGTCAAATTGACGTAGGAACAGAGCACAACCTGCTCTAGGCCACCTGAGCCCTGAGGTGTGTGTGCAAGGTGAGTGTGGAGTGTGCCATATGTCGGTGCAAATTCAGTCATGTCAGGCTGGGAAAAATATCTGTAGAACACAGAGAGTCGGAGCCCCATGAAGGCGGCATCTCATATTCGTTGTACTTACGTCAGTGTTCCGGATCATACATCAGTGTTCCGGATCGCATGTTAGTGTTCCAGATTGTACGTTAGCGTTCTGGATCATATTATGTTATTTCTTGGCTTATAAACACCAATGTAGAAATTAAGCATATTTGCCCTTTCGATGAAAATTGTGCCTAGGGGCGCCTGGGTGGCTTGGTCGGTTAAGTGTCCGACTTCAGCTCAGGTCATGATCTCACATTCCGTGAGTTCGAGCCCCACGTCGGGCTCTGTGCTGACAGGTCAGAGCCTGGAGCCTATTTCAGATTCTGTGTCTCCCTCTCTCTTTGCCCCTCCCCTGTTCATGCTCTGTCTCTCTCTGTCTCAAAAATAAATAAACGTTAAAAAAAAATTAAAAAAAAAAAAAATTGTGGTCATCAACTTTTGCTCAAAATAAATAATAAATAATAATGTTCCTTAATTTATATGGCAGAGATGTCTTTAAAAAGCAGATTAGAAACAGAATTTTGCTAGATCCAGTCTTGTTAACTATAGTCTGACTACACTAGAGAATCTCTAGGAAGAAGGGGTGAACGTCTTAGTAAAATAAAATCCTGCCATAATGAAATTCTCTAATTTCTCTGTACTATTCACTTAGATTTGGTATATGAGACTTCCTTAAACTAAGCCTCCCCAAGCAATGAAACCCAAGTTTAGCTAACAATTAGTGTTACCACATGGGCATTTATCCTCCGAAGGCAATAGTCAGATCAGTACCCACCGTCGGGTGCATGTTAGAGACTAATAGTGGGAATCTCATAACTTTTACTATTCCTGCCTATTTATGATTTTAGTAAAAATTGCAGGTTGTCTTGGGACTCTTCATTTGTATTATTTCTACCGCTAGAGGAAATTGCATCTACAAAAGTCAACTTAAAATTATTTCCAGGGTTGTGGAAAAATATTCTGACATATCACCAGATTACTTGTATTCCAGACAAATCTTGTCAGCTGCAGTGTCATCAAAAAATCTTGCTGGTGGCTGGAGCGGAGAGCACGGGTCTCTGTCCTGCTGACTGTATCCATCCGAATAAGATTTTCCACATTACGCAGACGCGGTACCGACGGCCGTCACTGCCACCGCGATGTCTCCATTACGCAGGTGTTGGGGGCATGGAGTGGATCTCGTATTTTCTCTCTGCGCCCCACCCCGCCCGGCCTGGGTGACACGGAGCCCTTCTAACCACTACCCCAAACCAGGCCACCCTTTTGAAGAGCACTTCTGGCCCCTGTGTTTGGTGGCAGGATGGCGGGGCGGCACCTGGGCGCTGAATCACACCCGGGGCTCTGGAGGTCAGCTGGTAACTTTGCTTCCAGACGGGGTCTGTACCTGTGGTCCCGAAGCCTCACTTTCTTGTACCCATGGTCCCTGTGGCCCCATCTCGGTGGCCCTGCTGAGACTTTGCCCCGAGAGGAGGGAGCTGGTGAGCAAGACTGGCTTTTGTTGGCAGAAGGACTCAACAGTGAATTATTTTGATCTGTTGGGAAATTATTCCTCTCTCGGTGAGACCTCATGACGGCTCCTTTACCATCAAAATTTAATGCACGTGTACCAGCCCAACCTTCACATTGGTCTCTAAAACTACCACTTTAGCCTTGGCCTTATTACTTTGCAAAGGGACCCCACTTTGTCCAGTCATTCATTCATGCACGCGTGCCTTTTTTTTTAATGTTTATTTTATTTTTAAGAGAATGAGCGGGGGAGGAGAAGAGGGCGGAGAGAGAGAGGATCCCAAGCAGGCTCTGAGCTGTCAACACAAAGCCTGACATGGGGCTTGAACCCTCGAGCCCTGAGATCATGGCCTGGGCTGACGTCAGACACTCAACCAACTGAGCCACGCAGGTGCCCCTCCCCCACATACGCCTTTGACAAACATCGGCGTGGTGCTGTGACAGCACGGGATCCCCAGAGGGCCCAGCAGAGGTGTGATGAGTGTTGGAGAGGTGGCTCTGGGTGCTCGAATGAGTCCCCCTGGGACAGAAAACAACTGGAATGTGTGTTTTCAGGGGATTGACGTGGTCAGATCTGTAGGTTTTATTATGTATTTATTTATGTCTTTTTATTTTTTTACGAAGTGAGCTCTATGCCCAACGTGGGGCTCAAACTCACGGCCCTGAGGTCAAGATTTGCATGCTCTACCGACCGAGCCACAGGCGCCCTGTGGGTTTTATTTTTTAAGAGTTATTGTATACATTTTTATCAAAATAATATGAGAAGCGAAATAGAGCCACAGTATTTATTAAGAAAGGCAGCGTCCCGGCCCACCTCCCCACGCCCCAGAGGGACAACTTGTGATGCTGGCGATTCCAGCTGTCGTTCTAGGCACTACGTGCACCTTCTCTGCTGTCCCCACTGGAGTTTTCCGCAGCACCTACTGTCACCCTCCTGGCTTAGACGAGGGCTTTGTTCCCCAACCTGCCCCCGCCCTCCAGACTCCCCGTGTAACCGCGCTGCACTTTGGTGTTGTTGAGAAACCAATGCTCGGTGTTTTCAGTATTCTGTAAGTTTTGCTCACTGCCCGGCCGAGTGGTCTAAAGGATGGCCATAAAGTCTGGAACGATAGACTTTTTTTTAAACATGGACTGTATTACGACATCCATAAGCAATTACATTAATTTCTGTATTCGTCTATGTTTTCAGATGGCAGCCGCCCTGTGCTATAAATACATCCTCTCTTGTATAGCTGTTTTTGCTTTGTTTTGTTTTGTTTTTCTTCCGAGATTTATTTAAATTCTAGTTAGTTAACATACAATGCAATATTGGTTTCAGGAGTAGCATTTAGTGATTCATCACTTAACATGCAACACCCAGTGCTCATCCCAACAGGTAACCTCCTTAGTCCCCATCACCCATCTAGCCCATCCCCCACCCACCTCCCTTCCAATAACCCTCAGTCTGTTCTCTGTATTTAAGAGTCTCTTATGGTTTGCCTCCCTGTCTGTTTTTATATTATTTTCTTTCTCTACCCCTATGTTCATCTGTTTTGTTTCTTAAATTCCACATATGAGTGAAATCATATGGTATTTGTCTTTCTCTGACTGAATTATTTCACTTAGTATAATACATTCCAGTTCCGTCCACGTTGTTGCAAATGGCAAGATTTCATTCTTTTTGGTCACTGAGTAATATTCCGTTGTGTGTGTGTGTGTGTGTGTGTGTGTGTGCGTGGTGTATACCACGTCTCTTCACCCATTCGTCAGTTGGTGGACACTTGGGCTCTTTCCATAGTTTGGCTATTGTCAATAGTGCTGCTACAAACATTGGGGTGCATGTGCCCTTTGGAATCAGCATTTTTGTGTCCTTTGGATGAATACCTACAGTGCAATTGCTGGGTCACAGGGTAGTTCTATTTAGTTTTTTTGAGGAACCTCTACCTCGTGTAGCTTTTTAATTTTCTGGAGTTAGTTGCTTCTTTTGTTTTCTTGGTTTCTCTAAGTTCCCATCACTAAGTCTTCCTGGACTCCCCAGCAGCTCTATAAAACCTAAGCATGATATCCTCATGGTCGCAGGGACCAGGTAACCCACCCGCTTGGGGCGGGGTGGCTGCCCTCCTGGCCCTGGGGAGCTGTCAGCATGGGGCCCCTGCACCCATCCCCCGCTTCCTGAATCACACACCTACCTGTTCCTTGGCTCACCCCCTCACTGGGTGGAGCACACTCCCAGCTCCCTCAGGGGGCCACTCTCTGTCAGCCGGTGCCACCCTCTCCAATGCCACTGACTCCTCTCACCAAAGGGTTTTAGAGTCTTTGATCCCTGGTGACCTAGATCGTCACAGTAATGTACTTTCTTTTTTTAATTTTAAAATGTTTTATTTTATTTTGAGAGAGAGAGACAGAGAGACAGAGCGTGAGTGGGGGAGGGGTAGAGAGAGAGGGAGACACAGAATCCGAAGCAGCTCCAGGCTCCCAGCTGTTGGCAGAGTCCGACGCGGGGCTCGAACTCACAGACGGTGAGATCGTGACCTGAGCTGGAGTTGGACACTCAACTCACTGAGCCACCCAGGCGCCCCAGGACTTCTGACCAAGGAGGCCTCTGCCTCTTCCAGCGACAAGCGGGCCAGGGAAGGCGGTGGTCACCAGGTGCCACCCAGGGCTGGCAGAGGGCAGGGATGGTTGGAGAGGGAGCACGAAGAGAAGGAGTAAGGAATACCCAATGTTGGGGCAAATCAAAGCCCGTCCTGGGGACCCTCGAGGCATCACTGTTGCTCTGCTGCTCTGTCCTGAAGGGTCTCCTCTGCCAAGGCTCAGGGGACAGTGGAGACCAGGGGACCCTGTGGACTCTGACCTCCCCGCCCTCCTTGCCCAGGGCCCAGAGCCCAGAGCCCAGGGGGCTCTCCACACCAGGGGCCCGGGAAAGCGCACAACTCAGATTCCGCTGCCCTGAGCCCTGGGGGCATCCCCTGAAGCCAGGCTGCCATCGACGTGAGTCCACGGCAGGGTTTTCAGAGAGCTGAGTGCACTCTTGGCGTGAGGCCTGGGGCCGAGGAAGTGGGTCAATGGCCACACCGTTGGCGCTCCAGGGTCGAGTGTGTGGAGTTCACTTGGCACGGAGAGTCGGGGCCTGCGGGGTGGTGAAACGGGGCCCAGGGCACAGGGGGGCGTGGCCCAGCCACCACGCTCTGCCGGGGCCCAGTGCTGGCTACTAAGCACAACCCGCAGCGCCCTGCTCCACCGGTCCTCCCGGCGCCCTCAAGGGGCCCACAGGCACGGGGAGGCCCCCGCACGCTCCCCACGGCGCCCCTCACCTCCGCGTCTTGGTCTGTGCTTTCTCTGGCCGGCCGCCCCCTGGCCGCTCGGACTCCAACCCAGAGGCAGTGCTGGCGCCCGGGAAGCTGTCGAGGGGCCCCGCGGAGGCGGGCGGGCAGGATGGTTGCTTCCCCTACCCTTCCCCTTCCAGCTGAGCAGTAAGTAATTTGGGGCATATTTATACTAAAATACTATTTGTTGTTGTTCTGAGATTCATACTAGCTTGGCATCTCGTATTTTGCTGGCAAACTAATAGAGGCGGGGTAGGAAATCCCTGGCTGGGTTCCCTGGGGCCGTGGAGTCCTGGCGGCTCCAGAAGCCACCCCCCCCCCACCGAGTTCCTGAGCCCAGGACCAGGGCTGAGGCTGGGCTCTGTCCCCTGCAAACGTCCATCAGGAGCTCTGCCTGCTCTCTGGGGTCACCCGCGTCAGCGGGCAGGCTATGGGGAGGATGTGGGCTGCTCAGCAAGCCAGGGTCACCTCGCCGTGGGTGCGTCCACGCGACGAGGCTGCTGTCTCCTCCCGCGTCCTCCGCCGTGGGGACACTTTCGCATCACCGGGGACGGCGTGGCAGGCGAGACCCTCAGGAGGGATGTGGGGGCTTCATGCCTGGAGACACACAGCGACAGATGTCACCGCCAGCCAGCGGGCCTCCCTGGCACCCAGGGCCAGGTCCTCCTGCCGAGGGGAGGTCCCCTAGGCCGCTCGCTGGGGTCAGGCTCTCCGGGGGGTCAGGCCCGGGCACTGAGGTTGCCAGAGTCATGGAGACGGGGCCCAGGGAGCCGGGAGCTCGCAGATGAGGAATGGGCGTGCAGGCCACTGGTCCCCACGGCACCTGACCCGACAGACACTGGCCCTCCGTGTCATCTTGCTCGGCTGTCTGTCCGGATCCCAGAAGGAAACACGTGGTTGTGTCCACAGACCTGCTGCTGGTGCAACAGAGAAGCCAGAACGGGTCGTAGCGGGAGGCCCCCCTTTCCCACATCCAGAGCCCCCACTGCGGTGGCGCCTCTGACCGCCCTTCCCCTGGGGGACTCTCCCCGACCTCACGCCCAGGACAGGGCATAACTTGGTGTCGGTGACATTTCCAAGGGCTGTCACTTCCTCACCTCTCTGCCCCAGGGCCCCAGCTCGGCCTTCGGGTCACTTCCCACTCAGATGTGGGGCCTGGCCTGACAAGGCGAGGGGCCGCACGACGTCTCTCTCCCCGATGCACTTGGGTGTGGCCGGCTGTCTGCTCTCCCTCGCCTGGGACGGTCCGGGATTGCCGCTTCTTGTCCGTCTGTCACCAATGCGCTTTGACCCGAGTGTCCACGGCCGTGCCTTTCACCGCAGAAAAGTTTGGAAATACGGAGAAAGTATTCCGCGTCCAGATTCTTGAAAAGAAGTAGATTCTGAGGGACTGATGTCTTACCTTTAGCACAAGAAGGTGACGCACATGATGTCATCACAATCCCAGACCCTGTCGCGGAAGCGAATGTGGCACAATCCCCTCCGTGCGCACGCGGGCCGTGGCCAGCCGCGCCTCGGACTCAGACTGCGAGCACGGGCCCTCACGGCCTACTTAGCGCCACGGTCCGCACATTTGGGTGGTTTTTGTGGGCGACGTCGGGGTTTAAAACGGCCCAGGTCAAGTGCCGGAGAGCCGTCTAAGTGCTGTGGGCGCAGGAGGGCGTGATGTGCTCGCGGGGAAAACACGCGTGTCACACGAGCTTCCTTCAGGTCCAGCTCCGGCCACGAGCTCGTTAGCGAGTCCACAACACATGGTAAATATGGCGTCTTTAAGCAGAAACACGCATACACTGGCGGTGTGCTGCTCGGTGGAGGAAAACGTGACCAAAGTCTAGAAGGAACCCAGCGCCGTGTCTCCCGGGGCCGGCCGCGGTTTGGCGTTTGCTAGTCGGGTCCGGTGACTCTGGAAGGTCAGCGCCGTGAATTATGAGAGCCTGTCGTCAAAGAGCACCTACAGGTGGGGCGGGGGCTTCCTACTGTGCCCAAGACGTGCAGCTACACGTATTTCATAGGAGATAAAGGCGTATACATAAAACACGTGCACTCCATGTGAAGGCCCAACATGCACACGTGCAAATGGCTGTGTGCGTGTGTGTGCGTGTGTGTGCGTCCTTGAAGCAACCGTTCCGGACAGGGGTCTGCTGACACTTCCCTTCTGGGTTGAGGGCGGTGGGTGACGAGAGTCCTGACCACCCCTCCCTGGACACCCGCGGGGGCCGATGGAGGCCGAACGCGGCCCCGTCCAAGCTCTGAAGTCCCTGTGACCTGGCTCCGACTTTGCCTGCGTGCGGCACGGACCCTCGATGCGGCCAGCGCGGCAAGCCGAGGGGGCCGGGGCCTCCGTGTGGCATGTGTTTTACAGGAGCCGGCTGGGGGTCCACCTCCAGCCCCACGGAGCTGCTCCGTCTTATTTTTCGTGATTACTTTTCCAACGTTGTAACTTCAAAGCCACATTCTCTTCCTGCCTACACGCCGGAGGCAAAGCTGGGGCCCGTGGGCCAGGACCGGGGAGCCGGGCTGGCTCGTCTGGGGAGGACGCCCCGGGAAACAGGCCGCCGTGTGTGCAGATGGTCTGACTCTAGGTACCCGGAGCTCGCTCTCTGCCGGGACCACGCGACAGGCTCAGATGCTACAGGCCTCGCCCACCGGACAGGACCACCCACAGACAGGGAAAGCGACCCTGCAGTCCGACCACAAACCCACACTGCTTTCCCGGAAATGTCCAAGTGCAGGGTGGACAGCGTAGGGTCCGAGCAGCAGAGGGCACCGAGGGGTCCACTCTCCAGGGCGGTGAGTACACGGGGTCCCTGCTGCTGAGGCTTCTGCACTGACCCCCGGCCCCCGGGACGCAGGCTGGCGCCCCTTGGGGCCAGCTGGTGGCCCGTGGCCGCACGTCTCAGTGTTGAGCAGCATGGAGGTCAAAGGTCTGAGGGGTCCCTTGGTGTTCTCGTAGCCAGAGAGGCCGGCACACCCCAAAGTGTGTGATCCCAGAGGGGGGAGGCTTCTGGATCGCGCCCTGGTGAATGCAGGTCAGGCTGTGGAGGACACACAGAGCAGCCTTCCGGCGTCGGCTGAAGCTCCAGGCCAGCGGGGGGAGGGGGGGACAAGATGTACCCTCCAGCAGTTCTAGGGCAGAGTCACACGAGTACAGACCGTGCCCCACCCCCGTGCCCCCGAATTCTGAGGAAAGATTGCTGCGGCCACCAGATCCACAGTCGGTTTATGAAGCCCCAAGCATCGCCTGGTAGGGAATGTTCTTTGCTGTCAGATGCAGGTGTAGGAGGAACCCCGGGCTCTTGGCAAGTCAGACCGGAGGGTCTTGGTCTTACGAGAATGGGTTGGGGACAGGATGAGGTTTAAGAGGGGAATTCTCATGAGTGATGCTCAGGGATGGGCCAGGGAGAGAGGACGTGAATCCGGACGTGATGAGCGATCTGCTTCTCGTGGAAAACACGAGTCGGGTATGAAGGTCACTGTGGGGTCAGATGGGGTGCAGGCTTCCAGCTGGGGGTCCCGGGTTTTGTCTCATCTCCGGGCTTCTTACTCTGCAAACCTGGGCGCATGTGAAATGCCACACTATATTTTTTCTTTCAAATCAAATTAATCCCACTCCCAGCACTGAGGGGAACTAGTGTCCATCATTCCTGGGGAAAGTCTCTGTCTCCTGTGGCCGCCCCTTGAGTCTAGGGGGCCTTGGGGAGGCCTTGGGGAGGCCACCTTGGTTGCTGTCCTTCCCACAGGGCTGGGGTCTCTGTTGTCCCCTTGCCTGGTCTGGGCACTGGTCTTGGCCATTTCTGGAGACACAATGCTTGTGGCCCAGCCTCCCCGGGTGCCACACACAACCACACCTCCCCAAGTGAGTCCTGCCAGCCCGGGGGGCAGGCCCCAGCGTCGTCCTTCCCGCTGTGGGGTGTCTGCTCCAGGACCCTGGGGGCCAGGCACTGGCTCTGCACGCAGGCCTGGCTCCTTCCTGAGCCTGCGTGTGTGATTGGACCGGGGCAGGGGCCACAGACCGGGCAGGGCCTCCAGGTCAGGGATCCCCCCACGCCCTGCGGGGCCCTTGCCGCAAAGTCTCCGAACAAGCACACACCGTCCCCAAAGGCTGGGACCGTGGGCCGTGAAGACCTGCCCAGAGACTGTCACCTCCAGGCCCGGCTCCCGACTCTGTCACCTGCTGCTGGGTCCGCGCTCTGCCTTCACTCCCGGGCCTGTCCCGGGCACCACCTCGCCTGCACTGAGCCCAGCTCTCTGGGGACGTGGGGTGGTGGCGGCCAGAGGGCCACCGAAGAGCCACTGCCACGCACAGGGTTTCGCGTGGGGTGGACACAACCACGCACAGAGCAGAGAGAGCCGTCCCACCGCACGCGGCTTCCCTTTTACCGACCGCCGACTTCATCGTGCCATCGGCCGATGAGAGCGGACCGTGGCCCGTGCTGTTTTCCAGCCTCTGTCCATTCTCTAGCCCGTGTGCGTGTCGTGTGTACCCCCTGGTTTCTGCCCGTGGGCCCCCACCTGGTACTGGCCGAGCGGGGTGGGAGCGTGCACTTCGGGCCACACCTGCGTGTCTGACTTGCACAGCGAAGCCAGAGGACTCCTGGCTGGTGTGGCCCATCCACGGCCTGGGCCTCCGAGCAGGGTGGTTGGTCCCCGTGTCCCGTTTGTGTCCCCCGCCCCCCGCCAGATTTGAGTCGTTGGCTGGTTTTGCTGGTCACTGTCTTGACTCGGAGCCGATTTCCTACATAAAAAGCATCGCCGTGTCCTGCAACGGCTCACAATCTGGTGTCCCCGATGCGGACGCTTCAATTGCGTTTGACACACCGGGTACCTTGTCACTCCTCGCACCCGGGGCCCTGCCCCCGGACTCGACGAGACGCTCGGCCTGGAAACCCTGCCGAACGCTCACCATTCCCCCTGTGAAAGTCACGGCCGCGTTCAGGGTTTCCTGACAGCTCAGAAACATGGCAATCACGCCGGTCGAGATGGGCTCTTTAATCAAGGAAGCGAGTTACCGTGCATTTGCAGTCCCCCGAGACAGCACAGCACAACAGATGCCCGGTGGATAGTTGCCGAATCAGATTATGTTTTGTTAAATGAAAACATAGGCACTCGAAGGGCCTGGAGGCAGGGAGATGGCCGTCGGGGGAGGGGCTGAGCGAAGCCTGCTTCCGTCTCAGACCAGAATCTGGACAGAAGCCGAAGGGGTCTGCGAGTGGGACCAGCACAAAACCCGGGGAGGCAAGACAGGAGCTTGGCCTTCAGTGCAGAACTCACAGTGCCAACTCCTCCAGGCAGGCCTCGGGAGATGCTCTTCCACATCCACAGAAAGACCGCCCATCTCACTTTCTAGAAGCACTTCCCAGCCATCACGTGGGGGAAACAGACTGAACATTTCCTCTATTAATAAAAAGGCCTCTTAGAAATTGCCAACTTGGGCTAAGCAGTTATTATCTGTTTCGGTCTCAGAACACCTTTCAAAGTTACTGAGGACCCCCAAGAGCTTTTGTGCAGGTGGGGTGCACCTATTGAGACATATCATAGTAGCAATTAAAGCTGAGAAATTTGAAAAACATTGGTTGATTGATTCATTTAAAAGTAACAATGATAGACCCTTTAAGTGTTAGCATAAGCAACCTTTTATGAAACATAACAAAACGTTTTAGCGAGAACAGTCTCTTTTATGTCTGGCTTACTGGTCAGAATCTCATCTCTATCCCAAATATTTAGTTGGAAGAGAGGAGCACTGTGTTAGTTCTCAGATAATTGTGAGTATTCTTTGAAACGACACAAATTGTGATAAATTCTAGGCTCTCAGGGGCCGGCCGCCACGTGGACTCTGGAGCCACGCCACGAGCCACTTTGACGGGCTGGACCCGCCAAGTGCCCGCGTGTTTCTTTATGCAACAGCACGAAGCCCAGTCGTCAGCATCACCCCCAACCTGCTCAGAAAAGTGGGAAGCGGAGGAGAGCCCAGGCTGGTACGAGTTTTCCAAGTTCTAACGCTGGCTGGGAAGCTGACATCTTGCCATCAGCAAACACGTCGGGTCGTTTGCCTTAAAGCAAAGTGCCAACCGTGTTCGCTTTTGAGAAAACACTCCCCTGACACCCACGTCTGAGTGGCCGTCGGTGTTGGCTGGGTCTCAAGTGAGAACGTGACGAGGGGCCGGTTCGGTCTGGACCAGGCCTCCTCCTTCCCGGCGTGCTCCCGGAGGCTCACACGGAATATGACGAAGATCGGTGCTCGAGGGTTGGAATGTGATAGAGCTAGTACTTCTTGCTTTATGAAGGGTGCCGGTCAGTGACCTGGCAACATGTGCTTCGCAGCCGCGTGTGATCGCGGGCCAGCGCGCGGAGGAGGCGGAGCGGCAGAAGCAAGTGAACGGGTTCTGACCTCAGGGATGGGGGGGTGTTCGGGCCTGGGGTCCCCGGGGCGGGGTTTGCCACGAGACTGCAGCCAGATGGGCTCACCAGTCAGCCGCGGCTGCCGTTTTGGGGGGCGGTGCTTTGGTAAGCCAGCGGGCGAGGCCGAAGAAGGTCCGTGGGCCGGGGCCGGGAGCCGCGGGGTCTGGTCCTGGTCTGACAGCCCACGGGGCCTTCTGGGGAGTCGTTGAGTGTCCCTTGATCATGAACCCGAGGACGTCACACCACGGCCTCCAGTACCCTTGCCGCGTGGAAAGCGCCCTGCGCTCTGTGGATGGACCTCCTCCTGGCCCTGGGACCCGCGGGCACTCGGACACGCCTGGTTCTCACCGAGCCGGGGACCCGGAAGTGTGCAAGCTCGGAGAGACTGTGCGTTTCCATTTGTTTTTGGTCGCTGAATTTCTGTGAACACGGTTCTCTTAATCTCTGAGTCAAGGTCCGCTGCCGGGACGGCCGGAGCCGAGTGCCCATCCGCCCAGGGCACACACATCCGTGGGGCGAGGTGACCAGGAGGCAGGGGCAGTCTGTTTTCCGTGGTTGGCGAGCTCCACCGTGGAGTCGAAGTTTAGTCAGTAAACATTAATTTATGGGCCCCGACGTGGACACTTGCGCCTCGTCAGTACTCCGTCGACCTCCCGAATGTGATTAGCAGCGACCTCTTCCTTCAGTGCAACGGCTGCTGGGGGCAGGGGTGCAGGACGAGCAGGGAGGGCAGGCCCCAGGACTGGCCCGGCCGGGCAGCTGGGTGAAGCAGGTGGGGCGGACGCTCGGGAAACGCGGGCACGGCTGTCCTCACTCGTCATAACTACGCTGTTGTCTCAGCCCACGTCCCCCATCGCTGAAGATACCGAACTAACGCAGACAGACGCCAGACCGGGTGTCGTTCGCTGCCTTCCCATGTCTCTTTCTCGCTTCGCCCACGACACGAGGCCGTGCGAGAGTTCCTGCCGGGACACACGCGGCTCCTGCTGGCACGCTTTGGCTCGAGGACCACGAGAGGAAGCACGCCGGGGGACCGGGAGGAGAAACACACACAGCGAAGAGACGGACCGCGCGGTGCAGATGGCGTAGCCTGGAGCTTTGTCCCACTGTCCACGCTGACCCTGGGCCGAGGCTGCTCCCGGTGAGGACGCTATCTGTGTGGCTCGCACCTGCGGACGGCACAGGGGGGACCTGCAAGGTCAGGCTGAAGCCCTGTTAGGGGCGGGGCAGTGGTGACCCGCATGTGCCGTGTGCTTGTGTGCCCCGCATTCTGCGTGTGCCACTGCCATATGTGTCTGCCGTGTCCCCCTGTGCCCGTGTGTGCCCACATGCTCGTGTGTACCCGCGTGTGCCCGCGTGTGCCTGTGCCTCGCTAACACAGTCCTGCTCCCACTTGCATCCACTGGCTGGGCGCTCAGCCAGAGTCGACCAGACCCGGGGCCTTGGTGGAGGGCACACGCCTGCCCTGGGCTCACACTAGAAGCCACAGGCCAAGCCCTGTGTCCTGTCTCTTGCGAGGCCAGCTCGCAAGGGCCACCAGGCTCCTGGGTTTGCTCCCTTGTACGACGGAGGTAACCACGTGCATTCTTTGCAGAGCAAATTGCGTTCGAGGAGAAGAGACACAGTGTCCTCTTGCCTGTGATGGCCTCGCCCCTCCAGTGGCCGGCCTGGGTCACCATGCAGGGTCCCTGGCCCAACCCCGCGTGGGTGCTGGCAGACCTCAGCTCCGGGGCCTGGGTCAGGTCTTGGGCATGAGCCGTTTCTACTTAACCCGTCTTGCACATCACCACCTTCAAGGTCACTGTCTGGGGCGCTGGTGGCTCAGTTGGTCGAGTGTCCCACTCTTAGTTGCGGCTCAGGTCATGATCTGCGGTTCCGTGGGTTCGAGCCCCGCGTCGGGCTCTGGCTGACAGGGTGCAGCCTGCTTGGGGTTCTGGTCTCTCCCCTCCCCCCCCGCCCCTCCCCGTGCTCTCGTTCTCCTCAAAAATAAAACGTAAAATGAAACACTGAAGGTCGCCTGCCTGTGGCTGAAGCAGTCGGAGGCTCAGGGCCGGCTTCCTTATGTCCTCCCCGGAAGACAATCCAAACAGAGGCTCACTCGATGCTTCGGCCGGTCTGCCCGTCGACACCAGGCAGCTGAGCACGTGGCCTGAGGGTGCTCCTCGGAGAACCCACGGGCACGGCTGCTGAGGACCGTGTGGCTGTTCGTGTCTCCACCCACCGGCCGTTCCCATGTCCTGTGCTGGGTCACAGGGGGAGCTGCAGGTGACAGCCTCTTCCCAGCAGTTCTAAGGAGACCCTCCCGGGCCCAGGGCTCTGGGAGCCCCTCCCAGGTGACAAGGGTCGCCCCTCTGCTCACGGGGAGCGGGTGGAGCACGTGTCACGTGTTATCTATGGCCAGGGCCCAGAAGCCCCCCAGGTGCCTTTCTCTGCAGGGAACCCCCCCCCACCCCTTGCAAACACACAGCTGGGGGTTGCGTCCCTCGCAGGCTGGGGTCCCTGGCACTTCGGACTTTCATAACAAATGGAAGCATCGGCTGGACTCGGTCTCAGATGGCTGGATTCCCTGTGTCACTAGTGACACACACCCCACCGTGGAGCGGAACACAGACAAACCCACACGCAGGCATCGCAGAGCTGGCTGCGACCCCTTCCGTGTGAACCGTCACGGACGACGGGCACTTGATTCCAAGCGTGTCCCATGGTACTCCTGTTCCCCCGTCCTGGGCCCAAGGGGGACTCCCGGGTGCCCTCCTGCCCCGCACCACCTCCTTGCCTGTCTGCAGGGAGTCTGGACACCGAGGGAGGGGCAGGCGACGAAGGAGGCCCAGACGAGGAGACTTAACGATCCGGATGGTTTGGGTGGAAAACCAGCAGAAACAGAACACAGGTTGCTCAAGCAAAAGACTCCGGATCCCGCAAGGACCCCGAGAGGGCGGGGGGCCCTCCGCTCCTTAGACCTCGTTTCCGCGGGCTGTTTGCCAGGCCTCTGTGCAAAGGCGTGTGCCAGCTTCACGTGCACGGTGGGCTGGGCCCTTTCACTTGTGGCGAAGGCCATTCTCAAGCCGGCGGGTGAGGGAGACAGAAATGCCAGGCCCCGGCGCCACAGGCGGAGAAAACACGCAGACGCCCCCCACCCCCGAAGCCCCCCCAAAGCCCCGCCTGGCGACGTGAGGGACAGAAGCACAGGCTTCGACGAGCTCAGGAGCCCTGCTTGGCCGAGACCCCGACCGCAGGCACGAGGGGCCGCGGGTCTGCCATCCACTGGGCCCTCGGCCCGGCGGGCTCCTGGGGCCGGTCCCGCCGGTGAACCTCAGCCCCCCGCCCCCCGCCCCCCGCCCCCGTGATGCTGCAATGCGGGAGTGCGGGGAGCAGGCGGGAGAGACCAGCCCACGCCGGGCCCCAGGAGGAGCGGGGCCCGATTCTGCATCCGGGTGCAGAGCGCTTGTGCGCAGGTGGGGACAGCCCAGGAGCCGGTCCGCTGGAGGTGCTGCGGTGCGGGTGGAAGCCACCGTGAGATCTTGGGGGTCTCCTGTCCTCCTGGGGGGGCTCCACCCCCAGGCCGGTGTGGGGGCCGCTGCCCCAGTGCATGGGCTGCTGTGTTCCTCAGCTCCTGCTTCTGGGACAGCACGTGGTGAAAAGCAAGGGAACTTCCTCAACTGTATCGAAAGCACCACGAAAGTCATTTGTTCCAAAGCGTGTTTAATTTCAGGAAGAGGGCTACGTGTGACTTCCCGTGGCCTCTGAGGTGTCAGACATGGGACATGGAGCTGTCCTGCACTCAGAGCCTGTCAGCTGTCCCTTGTCTCCCTCTGTGTCCCTGGGCCGTCAGCCTGGGCCCCGCCTGGCGCCCACCTCGTCCTCCTGTGCTGACCGCGGAGCCAGCACCGCGACTGTGCTCCTGAGCTCTGGGAAGGAGGAGGCGCTCCGTCCATGTGGGGCCTCGAGCGCCCGGAGGGTACAGGTGCTCTGGAGCCCCCCCACCGTCCAAGCGTGACGGGGGCTAGTTCTGCCCTCCTCGCCCGCGGCCCTTGATGGTCACCCGACCGCCTGCAGACGTGGTTCCTTCCTGCTCCCAGCCTGACTTACCCTGCACTCGACCAGAGGGGACCTTCCGGCCCCCTTTGGGCCTGACAGCAGGCTTATGAAACACGGGGGTCTTAGAAGGCAGCTCTGGCCATCCCCATTTTCCCCAGATGGTGGGTCATAGAGCGAGTTTAGAATTTGCTGTCGGGGCGGAGTCACCCTCACTGCAGAGTTGGCCTCACGGGCCGGTCGGGCAGGTGGGCCTCTGGCCGGGCTCAGCCTGCGGCCTGTTCCTCACAGAAGCCCCTGACTTTGATTCTGCAGGGAGTTCACGTGGAGTCCAAGATGCCCCTTGGTGGGGCTGGGGACACGGCCAGACCACGTGGGAGCCACCCCGCCTGCAGCGGAGCCGGGCCCGGGGCCACGGTGTGGGACAGGTGGGACGGGACCCTAACTCCCCAAGGCGGGCGTCCCTGCCGAGGGCCGGGTCAACCTGCCGCCGGCCTCAGCGGCCCCGGGGCGGGTGGGACGAGCTCGCCGTGCGCCTCGGGCCTGAGCCACACGGGCTGGTGTTTAGCGCCCGATCCCCATTCTGTGAAAAAGCCACTCCTCACGGAAGGTTTTCTGCTGTCTTTCAGTGCAAAGCCCAGACCCCCGGCCGATTCGAATGGGGTGGGGCGCAGACGCGGGGGAGGAAAGCCGGCCGCGCTGGGGTCCGGAGCCGCGCTGTCCCTGGGCCGCAGGCTCCTCTCTGCCCCGAGCCGGCCCCACCACTGGCCGAGCTCTGTGAAAGTAGTGGGAGCGTCTGAGACGCCCAGTGGGGCCTGGATCACGCTCGCAGCTTAATAAATGCTGGTTCCCTTTGCAGCAAATAAAACAACCCGCTGGCTGTAAGTTAATTAATACGACTCTTGCCGTCTTATTATTCTTAGATACAAAGCTAATTTGGAAAGACACATGTTTCTTTTAAAGTTGCCTGGTTTAAAGGGCTCAGGGGCCGAGGTGATTGAGAGACAGCGGCCCTTAGCGTGCGATCCTTGCAATCAGAGGGAATATTAGATCACGGCTCCCGCTCCCTCCCTCCCACCACCGCTCCTGGACACCAAGTCCACGTGAACTTCTCACGCTCCCCGTGGGCCCGAGATCCTGAAGCAGATGTCCGCCAGGCACCCCTGGGTGGGAATCCCGCTCCAGGACGAGCCCCGTGGGGGCACGGACACCATGTGGCCGCCCCACAGAAGGGGCCCCAGTCACGAGACTCCGGGGGGCCGGGGGGGGGGGGCTCCTTTCAGTGTCACCGGGGGAGCCGGGACTGGGGCCCAGCCTCGCGGCCAGCCACCGAGGCGCCTAGAGGCTCTGCGTGTCTGCGGTGGGCCCGGCCTGCAGGCTTTTCCCTCGAGGAGACCCCGTGGCAAAGCTGTGCCCGGACGTTCCCGTCGGCAGATGCTGGAGGTGTGGGGCCGGCGCTGGACTAGGGGGCGTCTGTGGCCGGCCCCGGGCAGAGGCCGGGCCCCGGTGGGGCCCCCGGGGTGCCCACTTCCCCGAGGTGTCGCCTGCCAGCACGGTCGTGGAGGCTGGAGCCCCTCTTCCTGCCCCGGGGCTTGCCTGTCCCGCGGGGCCACGGACGCCATGTGGCAGAGTGCACGAGGCGCTGACCCTCAGCTGCTGGAGACCTGGGTCCTGCCTGCGGCGTCCATCTCTTCACCTTGGGGTCCCCACCGTCAGTACGCCCCTCAGCTGGTGCTACTGCTCCCCGGGTTCCGAAAAACGCGGCGGAGGCCACACGGTGTGAGATGTGTGGGACACTGCACACGGCGCTGAGTGACATCGTCCTCGTGCAGGGCTCAGCGCAACCTAGGACTGAGTGCTCAGAAGCCCGTTTCACAGATGGGGACGCTGAGGGCAGAAGGGGGGCCGAGGGCAGGCCGCCAACCCCTCCCCCCCCACCGCCGTACCCCGCATAATGTCTGTGCAGGTGCCACTGGACCGAGAGCTGGCTGTGGAACAGAGTCGTTCGTCTCTGACCTGGAGCCCTGCCCCTCGCGGGTCATGACACAGAGCCGTGGGGACCCGAAGGTGGCCGGGCAGGGTCCTCCTCGGCCATCCTGAGTACCTGCTTTGGGGTCTCTATTTCCACGTACTTCTGTACAGATTAGATTCGGGGGCATGATGGGGTGGGGTGGAGGGTGGGTGCGGTGTGACGGGGGGGGGGACGCAGGCGCCCAGGAAGGTGGGCTCAGGGGCAGAACGCCCCCCCGCCCCCCCCCCCCCCCCCTTGGTGGGGCCCTCGGGGGCTGGAGAAGGTGCTGGCCGGGGAGGAAGCGTTTCCGGTCTGGATCATCAGATTACACAAGAAGCACATAGGGGCCTTGGGGGCCTGTTCTGTTTCCTGGTGGAAAAAAACGCTGCATCGCCTATTTCTAACAGAGTCCAAATAATGACTTTCTAAAAACCTTAGGAATTGTCGTGTGAGAAGTACGCCGAGGGAGAGGACACACGGGCTGTGTAGAATTCGAAATCATTGTGGGGACTCTGCCCTCCAGGAGGGCGCCCTGAGGGCGGGGGTCTCTCACAGAGAAGGGGTTGGGGCGGCTCCAGGTGGGGACCCCTCAGGACCCCAGCCCCACACAAGGGTCAGCTGTGATGACTCCTGTGGATGGCGTGAACCGTGACACTAGGGGACAGCACCTCTCCCCCCAAGTCCGTAACTGCAGTGTCGCTACCGGAAAGTTAGCACAACCCCCCACCCCCCGCAACCGGGGCACCTAAAACTTCCTCAAAACCGTCCAGGCATCAGGCACGAGGACCGTCTGAGAGGCTGTCACAGCCCCGAGGAGGCTAAGGTCACGTATGGTCCAAATGGGACGCTCTGACCTGCCTGGATGGGGTCCCAGGAGAGAAGGAGGACGTTGGGGGCACACCAAGGAAATCTGAACAAAATGTGGATTTGGTTAAAACTGGTTCATCATGCGTTCATTTAGCTCAGCATTTATGGGATTGATAGCATCACAACGTGAGGTGTTAGTGGCAGGGGTAACTGGGTGTGGGGACCACAAGAACTCTCTGTGCTGTTTTTGTAACTTTTATGTAAAATGAAAATTTTATTAAACAATTTTAGAAATAAATTTAGGGGCGCCTGGGTGGCTCGGTCAGTTAAGTGTCTGACTTTGGCTCAGGTCATAATCTCATGGTCCGTGGTTCAAGCCCGCGTCGGGCTCTGTGCTGATGGCTCAGATCCTGGAGCTGCTTCCGATTCTGTGTCCCTCTCTCTCTGCCCTTCTCCTGCTCACTCTCTCTCTCTCTCGAAAATAAATAAAAACATCAAAAATTTTTATTTTAAGAAGAAAGACATTTAAATTACAGATGTAAAACAGAGAGAACACCTCTTCCTTCTGTTAGAATAAAAACATTCCCATCCTTGCATCCTGTGACTTTTGGGGTCTCTCTGCCAGGAGCAGTCCCGAGTGCCGGTCCTAACGGTCCTGGTGAGATGGGGTCAAGGTGAGGGCTGAGAGCCTGCCTTTTAAGGCGGGGTGCTTGCTGGAAGTATTAGCTTTCCTACCTCAGCCCCAAACCAGGGGGGCGATTCCCACGTGGCCGAGTCGATAAAGTGAGTCGATAAAGGTTCCGCAGCTGACCCCGCTCGGAGAGATGGGATGGGCTGACCGTCAGCCCCCTCCGAGGATGCACCGGGGGTCTCACCTCGGATCTCTGCCAGCCTGCCAGCCACTTTGAGCAAATTCCCCGGGAGCTGGTGGGACTGACAAGAAAAGCCCCCTGCGGGAAGCCTCTGCTCCCGCCCCGGGGTCTCAGGGGGCGGCTGCCCCGCCCCTTCCCGGGGTCTGCCGCCCTGCCTTGGCATGAGACAAGGCTGCGCTCCGGGGGATGGCCTGGAGTGGTGTTGTGGGGGGTGGGCTGGCCCCGAGCCGGGGGAAGGACCACCTTTGCTTCCTCAGAGCGGCCTGGATGGTCAGCAGCTTGCAGGACGTGGTGCCCGTGCCCTTGGGGTCCAGCCTCAGCCATGCACTGGACACTGTGGGTGTCTGCAGACTGAGGACCAGAGGGCCCTTCCCCAAGTGTCTAGGGTTTGTCGGACCCCCAGACCTTGGGGGAGGAAGGGAGAAGCCCCGGTGAGGAGACTCAGTGCCGCCCTCCGGCAGGTTGGGGCGCTGATGGCCTGCTGTCTCCGCTGCGGCCCGAAGGCACACCTGCCACCCAGGCAGAGGGTCTCGTCCCAGGACGAGCCTCTAGGATAGAAGCTGGCGCCTTTGGAAGCAGAGACAGTGCTGTTGTGCCGGAAGGAGCGTCCGGGTCTGAGTTTGGGGTTTTAGGTCTTTGTTCACCTTGCGTGTGCAGGAAAGTTCTTCCGCCACAGGATGTGAGTGGTCGGATCATAGCGAACTCACAACACGTCCTCGGCGCCAAGCGATACACAGCCTGTGCTCATCTTTCCGAGCTTGGCGAGGCTCGGGCCAGGACGGGGGCCGTCTGGACACCGAGGACACGAGCTCCCACGTGCCGCTCAGGGCCGGCCACCTGGCATCCGGGGTGGGGTCCGCGTGAGCGTCGGTGGGGTTTTCCGTGGTGCACCGAGCTGGGAGGCGACCCTACACCCGGCAATGCGGTCCGGCAGCGGGCCTGCCCCGTGGCCTGTGGTCAGCCTGGGCTCCAGGAGGCCACGGACATTTGCCGCTCAGGTCTGGGATTCCGAGCAGCCGTTCTGCAGATGGCGTCCGTATGCGCCCCGCAGCCCGTCAAGTGCTGCGACTCCTGGGGTCTGGGATCCCAGAAGACTGGCAAGGACACCGTTGAGTCCGCAAGGATGGGGTGAGCAGAGCCATCTCACTCCTGCCGCAGAGAGGAGGTGTGCTGGGCTGAGCGGGGTCCCCGAAGAGGATGCTCAGGGACCTGCAGGTGTGACGAGCTCAGAGGGTGTCGTCCGGGATGAGGAGGCCCGGGTAGGACCGTCGTCCTCAGAGAGGACGCTGCAGACCCCACAGAGAAGCCATGAGATGACGGAGACGGAGACTGGGGCCACGTGGTCGAAAGCCAGGGGCCCCGGCACGACCAACCTGGAAGAGACAGGAAGCGTCCTCCTCCAGATTCTCCGGGCAGCATGGCACTGAGACTCTCGATCTCGGACCACTGGCCTCCAGAGAGAATTTTTCCCTGTTTGGAGCTGCCGGTTCAGGGGGCTTGGTCAGGGCAGCCGGGGCACTCAGAGCCCAGGAAGCAGGCTGCAGAGAGGAGGTGGTCGAACGGGCACCCCCGCTTCAGGTTAGCTCCCCTCTTGCCCTTGGCTCCCTCGGGCCCCAGACGGGGGGAACCACAGCTCCGAGGCCGCGGCACAGTGACCGGAGCTGGGGGCCGGACGCGCAGGTCGGGCTTCAGGCGGCCGGCTGTCCGGCGTGTCCACCCCAGGGGTTCCTGGGACACGGGCTGGGAGCACTAAGGCCAGCCAAGTCCTGGGGACACTGGGTGGCTGGTCACCCTCCTGAGCGTCCGGGGACGGGCAGTCTGTGGGAACGAGGGCCAGCCCACATTGCTGGCCTACCTGGTGACGCTGTCTTTGGGTGCGACTCTGCTGAAGGAGTGTCCCCGAGCCACAGGCCCCACGAGGGCGCCCGGGGAGGGCCCGCCCGCCTGGCGGGGCCGTTGGCACGAGCCGGGCCCAGGCCCTACTCTCTGCTCCTCTCACTGCAAAAAGGCGGACGGGTCTCAGGACCAGAGGCACCTGTGACGGGCAGGGGGAGGGGTCAGGGCGGGGGCGGAGCTGAGTTGAGGGGTGGGGGAGGCAGGGTTTCCTCTGGGCATGCCGTCAGGATGCTGGGGACAGGCAGGAGGCAGAGTGTCCCCCTGAGCCCCAGGCTCTCCTGCAGGCAGGATGAGGCTGGAGCAGCCGCCCCGGGCACATTGCATCCCGGCACCATCACCAGGGTCCCGGCCTCCACGCCGAGGATTCGCTAGAACTGGCCCTAAGTATTTAGTGCGTTAACGTGAAAGGACGGTTTACTGCCTCGTCATCGTGGTTGTGAGGAATGTCTCCGCACGTGCCTCTCAGTCTGTCCCTCCAATTGTCACAGCCCTACCTGTTACTTATCACCGAGATCCCGTCTCTGAGGAGGGTGGGGGGCCAGGGGCACCGGGCGAAGCAGCTCTGTGCACAGGATGGTGAGGGCGTCCTCCCTCTGGGCCCAGTTACTGCCCGTTTTCCAAAAGGATTTGGGGTTATTTACAATAAAGAAAATACCAGTTAACGGGAGGGGGGAAAATGGCAGAGGACAAGCTTCTGGAAACTCAGAGAGGGGTAACTGGGCCTTTACCTCCGAGCTTCCTAGCAGACAAGGCACAAATGACCCCCAGCCGTGCAAGGAGGGGGGATTGGGGGTGTGTCTGCAGGAGGCTGTGTCCACCCGCCCCAGTGACTCCGGGTGACTCGTGCACCAGGCTGGCCCGCCTCCTCTCCTGCCTCTTGGCCCTGAGCTCCAGTGTGGCTGGCCGGTGTCCCTCCCCAGGTCCCGAGAGGGGACCTCCCTCACCGAGAAGTCACTCCTCTGGGCGCCCACTGCCTGGCCCTGCCGTCCTCCAGCCATTAGCTCGTCAGTTCCTTAAGGTTTCTAGTTCCCGTTGGAGAAGACAGAGACCAGATGCCATGAGATTCGAGGCACTCCCCTGAATTGGAATTATCCAGTTTTACCTGCATTGGATAAATAACCACTCATTTACTGTTTTTGTCTTAAACAAAGGCGTGGAGAGTTGTTCCTGGATGTGCGTCTCTTCGGGTCCCCTTCCATTCTCTGTGGTGGCCCAAGGCTGGCCCAGTGCTTCCCAGCAGGGTCAGGGTAAACCCAGGGCTAAGGCTCCCCGAGGAAGGGGTCCCTGAACAGATGGACCATCCCAGGCACACAGACCTTCCCCAGAGACACAGACCCTCCTGGGCACAGAGACCCTCCTGGACACAGACCCTCCTGGGCAGACATGTGGGGCGGGCCCAAAGGGCCAGTCTTGAGTCGAGTTGTTCAATATTGTGACACTTTGCTCCTGGGGTTAATCATGTGTTTTAATCACACAAAGACGTTCAATTCGCACCATAAATCATACACTGACATGCTACCTTCCGGCATCTTGTTTTGTTTCCTTAAAGCAATTTCACAGACCCGACTTGGAGGTGAGGAATGTTGCAAGCTGCTGGGTGTTTGGGGCAAGATTCATAGATCTGTAGCTCCTATAGAGAAAACGTCACACGCCCCGGCTACTGGTCCCATCATGCTCATTTCTCCGCTGCTAATTGCCATGGGATGCAGGTTCCGTTACGAAATGAGGTGCCATCCATGACCTCAGCCACATTATTAAAACATAATTGCTTAAGGAAATTTTATGAAATAAGGCCCAGTTCAAACAAAACATTGCCTTCATAAGGCTTGATTTTCCTGGCCAATTACAGAAATGACTACAGGATCTCTAGCTGTAAATTTGACGGGCTTCTGCTGGCAAATGCGTTGGAGGGAACATTCCAGGCAGGGCACCGGGCTCACTGCGGCTGCTTAAACCTGCCAGCTTCACCTTAGTGACTCCCCAGTGGTTGCTGGCAACCCCGGGGGGCGCGAGGGGGGGCATCAGGGAGGGGCGGGGAGGTCAGCCTGCAAGGTAAGGAGGGCTGCACGGTCCCCGGGGCCCCGCTCCCTGAGCCAGCCCGTCCCGGCCACCACCGGCGCTCGCCGGTCTGTGATGACCCTGCACAGGTGGAGCTGCTGCTGCTCGCTCACGGCTGGAGCTTTTTAGGCAAATTAATGAGAAACAGACAGAATGACGGGACGCTAGTAAAGAGAGGCCCTCCACGCCAGGAGGTATCCCTCTTTGCTTCGTGGCCTCAAGCAAGCACTCGGCTCCGAGAGACTCGGTCTCCCTGTCCGTAGAGGGGGTCACAACACACCGTCCACGGTCGCCCCTCCCGGTGTGGCCTCCGTGTGAGTGTGGTTCATCTCAGCTGGCCTCTCCCCCCTCTTCCTGGCTGCGGCAGAACTAGTCACATTTTGCCACGGGATTCCTGTTTCAAAAAATCTGATTGAAATGATTTGGAACATGAACGGCTCACCTTTCGCCTGCCCTCCTCTGGGGAGTCCCGCTCCCTGTCCTGCCGCTGACTCCCAGGTGGGACATGTGCCTGTGTCCCCAGGCCACCCCCGTGCAGCCGAGACCACGGACTGCCCCCCCCCCCCCATCGCCCCAGGTGACAGGCCAGCATAGGTTCTTGGGACAGAAAGTGAACAGAAGGTGACTTGCACGCCCCGTAAGTGAGAAGCTACCCTGTGTCACCCGCTGGCGGCTCGGAGCCCCATCGAGGCTTTGTTTCTGGAGGTGAAGCCAGAGGCCCTGACTGTGGTCCTGCTGCTGGGACCCCCTTTGGGCAGATGCCGTGGTTTGAGCGTAGAGGATACAGTTTGGCGAGCTCCCGGGGGCGCAGGGGCGAGCACGTGTGCTTGGAGCACCTCCTCCTGCAGACACCAGCCAAGGCCCGTTCGGATCCCCCGTGCCGTGCCAGTCGTGCCGGGCTTCCTTGGGAGCAGCGTGCTGGGCCTGTGCGGCCTCAGAGGTGACGTCACTGTTTGAGGGCAGGGCAGCCTGACCTGCCTCCAGCCCGCCCGCCCTCAGGCCTCGTTTGGGACTCTCCCGCAGTGCCTGCCCTGGGCCAGCCCTTTTGGAGTCCCCCCCCCCCCCCGCCCCTGGTCCTCAGCGGGGTGCAGCCCTGGTTTGAGCAGG